>NC_062526.1:20831851-20919351 GCF_022655615.1 Tachysurus fulvidraco | reverse complement strand
TCCCCTCACACACACACACAAACACACACACTCCAATCCTCTCTCTAAGTCGAGAAAACTTTACAAAGCATCATAAATGTTAGATAAACTCTTCTCATCACCGTTTCCACATCATCGATCACACTATGTTTTACCCGTTCAGTTTTTTTCACTGTATGTTTAAGATATGGAGCCTGTGTACTACAGACTGTTACTATAGAAACAATAACCAATAAAAATGATCATATGATTTATATCCATAAACAAGTACGCAATCCTTATCCACTTTCCTTAAATGCTTGAAACTACAACTTGCTCACTATATACCCAACTTCTTACTACTGTAATTCTACAATCTGACTTTAACCAGTTCTGCTTTTTGACTCTCGGTTCCTCAGGAAATTTTTTTTATCGGTGTTGTCGCCTTCTGCGTTCTCGCCACAGATCCAGTTCCTGCTCTTCGCAGTTCCATATTAAATGCATTTCATCTCCAACATCATAGTTCTTATTATCCATTACCAGTCATTCTGTCTCTGTCTCGAGGTTAATAAGACGAAAGCAGAGTAAAGAGCTTCATCTTCAATGATCACATTACGTCATGTCCAGAATACTAACTCCTTCTCTCAGGATTCGACACCGCTGGGGTCGAAATACTGATTAATGTGTTAGCGAAGAGCTCCGTTTGTGTTAGTGGACTTTTCTGGTTAGTGGACATTCTCCCTGAAGCAACCATCAGGTCATCCAATTGAACCGGCGACACTTCAGGAAGCGTTCTAGTCAAGCTATGGAGCTGTGGAATGTTAGATTACTATTTCATAAACAAACAAACAAATAAACAAACAGGAAATGGTGTGAAGGAGTTTACAAATGCGTAAATTCGAAATAAACAACATGTCAGAGGAAGATTAGAGCTTATTAGCGATTAGCGGTCACGTTTTTTCACATTTCTCTGTGAATTGTTGTTTAGTGTTGAGTCTAGTCTCCGCCCCCTGTCTTATGATTGGTTAGGACAAGTGATGCATTTTTGCGACTCGTTTTGTATTTCCATAATTAACGCCGTGCTGATTTGCGTCCTGCCTTGACACACAGTGACGCATTAATACAGAACTGAATCGTGATTATTTATAGTGACGCTCAGGTCCACGGTTGTTTAACACATCTCGCCATTTCCAATTAATGCAGTGTGTTGATTCTAAAGCTAAATTCACTCAGGGGATCTTCTAACTGCCCCTAGCATACAATCTCCTCTGGTGAAATGAGTAAATGAATGAATTTATCCTAATACAACTGGGTAAATTACATCGCAAGCATCAAAGTAGCGGTTACAAAATACCATTAATGACAAGAGAAAGCTGAGGGTTTGAGATGTGAGCTGCTGGACAGGACGGTATTAAACCTCCCCAAAATAAAACTGCGCTGTTTTCACCACAGAATGTAAAACGAGACCTGGCAGAGAGCCAATACGTGCTCGTAAACACATCAGTCATCTAAAAAGAGCGCTTTAGACAACATTCCTTTAGTGAAATTCGTGGAAAAAATTCAAATCGCTTGGACTGGAGCCTGTGTTTCTAAAAGAGACAAGATGAGGATGATGATGCTGGTGGTGCATGTGTGTCTAGGATGTTGTTTGTGTTCGAATGTAAAGACAAAAAGCACAGCTCTGTGCAAGACGTTCAAACCCCGGTTCTAAGAATTTCTAGCCGAAAAGCTGAATGAAGGAGCAATAAAAGAAATGCAGTTTAAAACAACATTCGGGGCTCAACAAACAAACATCTCTCGCCTTTTCCTAGAAGTTTTTGAACCGAGTCCAACTTTTGAGATGCTTGAGTGCTTGAGCCCTTTCCCTCCCACTCTCTCTCTCTCTCTCTCTCTCTCTCTCTCTCTTTCTCTCTCTCCCTCTCTGTTTTTTCTCTTTCAACTGCTTCAATGTTCTATTTTTTTGCCCCGACTCACAAACGCAAACACATTCTAGAGGTCTGGAGGTGTGTCCACTCCCGGCCAATCAGAGCCAGGCAAAGCTGCGTGGTTTAGACAATGGGATGTCAGCATGGGTTGGAGTGAAGATGGGAATGTAGAAGAACGGAACTTGTTTTGCGGTCTACTTTTTTCTCCAGTTCACTCTCGCTGTAATGATGGACTGTGTTAATGGTGGAACGTAAATAGACCCTGGACTCTTGCCTGTATTAAATGGGGGCTCGCTGGTAAACAAGAAACACACACACACACACACATATATGCTGTAATTGAGTAAGCCAGTCAGAGGGTGGGGTTCGCCCATAACTCTAGCTGAAAGAACTATTTGTACTGAACAGAAGCAAAAACACCTGGACACGATGTTCATTAGAGTCAACACACACACACACACACACACACACACACACACACACACACACCAATGGGACAGGCATTTTAAAAAGACACCCACACATTTAATTTACACACATTCTATAACACACCGGAAAAAGAAACGCTCCATTAATGCGGATTAATTATTAATATTGCTGTTTATTAGCCTGACAATGCAGAAATCCTTCCCTGGTAAACGCCACTGAATTATTAACCTGTGCGTACAGGTGGAACAAATGAACTCTCCACACTATCGATGGACGAAAAAAAAAATAGAATCGGGAAAAAATAAATAAAATCAAAGCAGGTATTATCAAAAACTGACTCGAGGTCATCGACCTACAGAGATGAACTACAGTAGCGCATAGTGTGGACGGATAAAAGGAGGGCGGAATGGATCAGTGAGGAACGCAACATAAACGCAACATAGTGAGAAAGACAAAATGGCTTTAGATTCACGATGGTTTCACACATGGAGGATTTATTTTTTCACATATTTCCAGAGTGAAATACAAAGAATGTGATGTGACCAAGCCAATGCCCAGGAGTGAAAAAAATGCTTAATGCTATTGAATGTAGTTAGCATTAAAGCTGTTATGTGTGATGGAAGGCAGGAAGTGTTAAAACCATCACAGAACCCATTGGCCGTATATGTACAGCGGCTTAATTTTGAAGTTTTGCTGAATTGTGGATTTAAAAAAAATTCTGCAGTGTCAAAAATAAATAAATAAATGAAAGTAATCATAGTAATTAACTAGCCTTGATGTGCCAATAGTTTTGGAAAAACTCCAAAACACTGTACATTCCCTCTAGCTGTTAAAAATTGCAATAATCTTTTGTGGTAAAAGCCTCCGATGTTCAGCCATTTACCCAGTCAACATATCATTTCTACTTATACATGGAAAAACTCAGATTCTTCTGTTTGATCGATGAACATGAGAAGATAGTTTGGAATTTCAGTTTCCATTTCCTGTTATTTGTGTAAGAATTTGCTTTACCATGTGTTTTAAAAAGATAAACCAACATGAAGACCAGAGAGCTGTCTATGGGAGAAAGGGGAGCTTTTAGAAGCTGAGAACAATATGGAATGTTCTGGATGTTCTGGAGAAGAAAGAAACCACTGGGGTACTGAGGAACCAGACAGGTCAGTCAAGGAAAACGACATCAACTGGCAATAAAAACATTGTGAAAACTGTGAAGAAAAACCTAAATACAAAAGTCAATAGCATCGTCAACAATCTCCACAGCCAGGGGTGAAGGAATTACGATCCAATGACTGAAGAAGACTTCCAGAGCAGAACTATCAAGGCCATAGCTCAAGCTTCAAACATCTCATTATTAGATAGAATCAAAAGGATAAAGTGGAATTTACCAAAAAGGACGGAGATGAGCTACAAAAGTTCTGAAACCAAGTGGAACTTCTACCAAACTGATGGAAAACCAAAGTGTGGAGAAAGAAAGGATCTGCTTACGATATAAAACAATCCGTGAAGCACGATGGTGGTAGGAGGCACATGGCTGATTATGGAACGTCCTCTCTAGTCTTCGATGATGATGATGATGATGGAGCTCATGATGGTACATGCGTTTCACCTTTTGAAGTGAAGAACGAAGGGAGAAAACCACCAAAAATCACAAAAACTTAAAGAAACTAGACTACAAACTTGGAACAGCTTCACAACAGAAGAACACAGGAGTGTCGTGACTCCATGTGGCTTTAATGAAGAATATACAAAAAAATAAAACCAACAAACACGAACAAAACAATCTGTTCCAATACTTCTGCTTTTGCCATGAAAAACAGAGGTGGTCTGATGCAAACGGTTCGGTTTTAAATCTAGATCTAAACACCGGAAGATCCAAAAGTCTGATTTCAGGATCACCCTGTACCACACATCTCGCCAACATTTCCTGCCCTGTACATTTCCAGTTGGAGCTTTACCATTATGTACAGGGCTGATAAAAGAACAGGGAGTTTTATTGTGTAAGCCTGCATGCGAGCGTGTAGATGGTATACGGATGTATGTACCGTGTCAGAGCTAATTCCCCGTGTGGCTTGTAATCATTGCTTTAAACTCCTCTGCTGCACTGTTTATTACTCTGTTCAAAATCTGCTGAAGAAAGGACTAAGTAAGTAAGTAAGTAAGTAAATAAATAAATAAATAAATGACGGCGTGCCAGCTGACCGCATCGCTGACTCGGCTAGAGACAACATTTCTGCCAAAATGATCACTAAAAATACAGGCTGGAGGCGGACGCTCCTGTATTATTCCTGTCGGTCATTTAGACGTTTCCACACACCGCGGAACCTCAGGATAAATCGTGAAAATGCATGCAAATTAATAACAACAGGTACGGGGGCAAAAAAATCCTCCAGATAGCCGCAAGCAAAAAAAAAACTTCCTGGAAAAAAAAAAAAGCGAATAAAATGACTCAGTCGTTCCTTGTGTGATGTTATGAAATAATCAGAAGGTTATAAACCAGGTTAAAGGTTCAAGCAAGCTCTTCCAGTTTGAGTTGGATAGTTTCAAAAACAACGCTCCTGAGCCGCTTTCTCGATAACGACAGGCCTTTTGTCTGTTTGTACTGGTTCGTATCCAAAATCGAATACAAAAGCCTTTGTATAGACGATAAGTTAATTTTTTTCCTTTTCTGTTTACCTTGGCGGAAAGCCAAGGAGAAAAGTTGCGCGGGATCAAATTTCTGTCTGCTTATGAAGGCAAAACTGTAGCAAAGGATGAGAGCTAGGTGAGCGAGTCGGGGTACCAGGAGACATCTGGGATGCTGTGGGGCCAAGAGGTGTTTAAATCGGTCTCTGGATTGGTGTGTGTTCTATATCAGGGTTCTTCCAGGACGGTTCTCTACACTTTATTATATACCCATGTGTCTTTATATCAGTGCTCTCGTTCTTGGATTGAAAGGAAATGTTTGGTTCGTAAAGTTTGGATGAGCTGTAGCTAAAGCAGTGTGTGTATGTGTGTGTGTGTGTGTTTGTGTGTCACTCAGTAAGAAACATTAAACCAGTTTAGAGAAGACTGATGAAGATCACAACAGGTTTATGTTTTCATCTCTAACTCTCTCTCTCTCTCTCTCTCTCTTTTTCCGTCCATCGTATACTACACTTCCACAGTCCCCTTCTGTTCTCTTCCTCCCAGGCTGATCTCTACTGTCCACCATTAAACACTATTCTGTGTTATTTCCAGAATAATGCAGATGTCTAGATTGAACACTTGGCATTTTGTGCCTTGGTTGCTCTCGCTGTCTCTCTCTCTCTCTCTCACTCACTCACTCACTCACTCACACACACACACATCTTTGCCGTAATCTCCCACTCAGATAATAAATTCTTTGACGGTCAGGCCAAATTGTTGCATCACCTTTTCCTAATAGGACACAGTGTAAATGTAGGAGCGATATCAGATTGTGTAATCGAGCACCTGTTGCGTTGTAATTTGCACAGCACGAAACCGCACACTGACAAACTGACACTAATAACATCTGAGCTAATCGCTGTATTTTTTTCGTCATGTGGTGGCAGGCGGAATTCCAGGAACCGGCTTCCTGCTGAGAGGTTGTTCTGGTTAGAGAAGGTGAAAAATATTTTGGTACCAGAAAGAGAGAGAGAGAGAGAGAGAGAGAGAGAGAGAGAGAGAGAGAGATAGACGGTCAATCAATGCATCAGCCAACCAATCGTAGCATTTCTGTGAGCTGTATACAGAATGAAAGAATGATGCAAAAACACTATATATATATATATATATATATATATATATATATATATATATATATATATATATATATATATATATATATATATAGTCTATACAATATAAATAAAGTATATTGTATCCTAGCAACAGTTCCCTTTCCCACATGAGGTATCTGTGCTACAGGTACATCACAGGTCAGGTGACGTCTTCTGCCATTATCAGCCTTTTACTGTCGCTTAGAAACTACAGCAACGCAAACACCTCGGGGTCAGCGGGTTCGGGAGACTCTTACAAAAGTGCCCACCTTGCACACATCTCATGACCGTGAGTGAGAGAGAGCAAGAGAGAGAGCGCGAGAGAGAGAGCGAGCGAGCGAGAGAGAGTCCAGGCATCACAACGAGTGCTTGAATTTCTAAGAATGCAAAGGTGAAAAACTGAGAAAACCTCCCCCAGAGAGAATCAGCTAAATTTAATCTTTCTGGAATGCAGCCGCTGCCGGTTTCTCACCTCGAGCCACTGGAACAAGTCGTGCGCTGATTGACACACCGCCGTTATATGGTAGCTCTGACAAAACGGTGAGATTATGTTTAATGAAACACAATCCTGAGGTGTGTAGTTGGAGGTTTCACACAGCTCATACTTTACTTTACACTTAATCCTGGTTCTTCATAATCTGACCTTTCACACTGAACATTCCTGAACCCTGGGTAAACCTTCTGCTATTTGCATATTTGCAGCATCATCAACCCTGATTGGATAAATCCAGCACGCGATCGAATTAAATAATGGCTCATCTCGTGCTTTCCCGCCAGTGAGGACCGGGTTATCTTTCACAGCTTCTTTTCCGACTTCTGCTGATTTTTCTGTCAGTTGTTGTTCAAATACCGATTTTGTCCAGTTTTCTGAGCGTCACTTCTTTTCTCAAAGTATAACATTATTTTTGTATTTTCCCCCTCAAAATGCTATTTATACACAACCTGAGGTTTCATGTGACATGGCAAAATCTTCCCATGCTTCTGAGTACGTTCATGTACCTGGGGTTAAAAGCGAGATTTGGTGTTTCGATACCTTTTTTTTTCTCGAAACTTTTCGGTTTGTCCGTTTCGTACCCTTCCTACTCCTCCTCCTCGGCTGTTTCCTTTGCAGCTTTCACTTCAGCTTTCTGCCGTTTAATCGCACATTAATAGCACAAACTGGTGTCTGCCTGAGGAACGTTACGGCTTCCTCCTCGTCGTTGGGTGCACGTGTGATCTGCGGCGCATGCGGCCGTGACTCACAGGGCACCAGGCTACAGTTTTGACCCACTCAGAAACCAAACTCACCACAGACCAGACATCTGAAATTGGAAATAAAAAAAAAAAGCAGAAAGTAGGAGGTCTGATTCCACTGATACACAACATCCCGTGAACTCCGGCATGACTTCCTAATGTAAAAATCTGCATTCATGAGCCCACAAGCATGTTGATGCTCTTGATTGACAGGTGACTAACAGGTGATTGACAGCAGTGTTGTCCTTTACACACACACACACACACACACACACACACATACACACACTCTTCTTCAGTCCCTTGATGTCTGAATCATGTTTTATTTTATGACATTTATACAATGCAATATTTGTTTGATAAATGAAAAATAAATCATTTATGATTCCATATCACAAACTTCTTTCTGTTGTTTTATTTTATAATTTCTATCTTAAAGCTTCTAAAGACTCAGGTTTCTTGCCCTGGCACATATAGTGACTGATGAGACCATCGCACGTGGTTTTCCATGTGTTTTGATCTGCGTGTAAAACGAGCTGAGTGTCAAGAAATAAAACGCAATATAAACACACACACATCAGAGCCAACATTCGAGTCGCTCTGTGGAAATTTCCGCTTTCGGTGTTTCGGTGTTGCTCCGCTTTTTTCCACGGAGCAACACCGCCCCCTGCTGCTCACACACACACACTCACTCTCACACACACACACACACACACTCACTCTCACACACACACACACTCACTCTCACACACACACACACACACACACACACTCACTCTCACACACACACACACACACACTCACTCTCACACACACACACACACACAATCACTCTCACACACACACACACTCACTCTCACACACACTCACACTCACTCTCACACACACTCACTCTCACACACACACACACTCACTCTCACACACACACTCACTCTCACACACTCACTCTCACACACACTCACTCTCACACACACTCACTCTCACACACACTCACTCACACACACTCACTCTCTCACACACTCACTCTCTCACACACACACACACACACACACACGTATAAATTCCAATGCAGCAACATGCTGAAAGCAGTGTGTGTGTGTGTGTGTGTGTGTGTGTGTGTGTGTGTGTGTGTGTGTGTGTGTGTGTGTGTGTGTGTGTGTGTTTTGATGTTGGTGGCTGAAAGTCAGAGGTTGCAGCAGGGAAGTGGGATAGAGATTGACATCCTTAGGAAGCTCTCTGAATCGTACGCCAAAGCTCTTGGGCCAAAATAGGGGTAAGATCTGAAGGTTATCATGATGAACTGCACCACAATACTACTTTAGAAACGTCTACAAAAGCATTAAGGTCTTTTCAGACACTTTGTTAAATAGAAATATGTCATTAGATTATTATACCACATCAGCAGTGTTGTAATAAAGGTTGGCCTTGTTGCTTAAAATTAAATGCTTAACCTTAACATAAATATGAAACGACACAAATAATAATAATAATAATAATAATAATAATAATAATTATAAACTTAGTTAGATTTCAATACACTGAAGATATTTTTTGACAAAATGTCATTCATTTTAATCCAATCCTGGTTCTAGGTCTTCTTCCGTTCCTTTGTGGGTCTGAGGGTCTGATCTAACATAACATACTGTACTTTTATAACAGATCAAGTCTGATGAAACAGCAAGAGAGAAAGAAGAAAAAGAAAAAGAGGCAGAAGGAGAGATAAACGAAGAGCGTACAGTCCCATGCTGCCTGTGAGCATCGGATTAAAGCCAAGTCTGTCACTGATTCGTTTGATTAGACAGATGAAGATAATCTCACATCATTCCCAGAATTTATAACTGATAGGATGTGACACACACACATACACACACACACACACACAGTACACACACACACAGTACACACACACACACAGTACACACACACACACATACAAACAAACACATATACAGACACACACACACACAGTACACACACATATACAGACACACACATATACAGACACACACACATACAGTACACACACACACATACAGTACACACACATACAGACACACACATATACAGACACACACACATATACAGACACACACATATACAGACACACACATATACAGACACACACATATACAGACACACACATATACAGTACACACACATATACAGACAAACACACACATATACACACACAAACACAGACACACACACACACACACACACACACACAGCTATTTCTAGAACACAGAAATGGAAACATTTATAGCTGAAGTATCAGATGCAGGTCAGAAGTTCAGACTCGGGGACACTTTCCCCCCTCCGTCTTCGAATATCCTCCGACATGCTCCGTGATGTTTATGTGCCGATGTTATTTCCAGAGCTTCCTGGGAGACGATCCGCTCTGCTCTACGGAACCTGCTGCATTAAACTAGATGTCTGTCCGTCTCAGATGTTGAAATCACAGGATTTTAAAAAAATCAGTGTTAGACCGGAGATGACGTACACTGTCCGGTATCATTACACAGTTCTCCTCCGAGCCATCAGAGCCACTGTAGCTGAATGAACACACGTCCCCACAACCACACACAAACACACACACACACACACACACCCTTACAGACGTGCACTGGTGACTACATCGTCATTGTTATGAACATCATTCCTGTGTGTATGTTTACAGAAGTGACCTTGGTCACGTCTCGTTCACGGAACCTGCCTTTCTTTACCTCCTGAAAGCCGAACCCTCATCTCCTCTCTCGTCAAACGGAAAGAAATGTGTTTTCTTTTTTCACTTCAAAACACATCTGAGAATCTGACCCCCAACACACACATACACACACACACACACAGTACAATGCTTTGCAAAAGTTATTTTTTGTTGTTGTTTAGTACACTGAAGCTGGTTTTCTTGTAATAAACCTCTTCATGTTGCTCCAACAATTCAGTTCTCCCCTCAATCACAGTTTCATCCCCGGACTCTGATGCTACCACCACCATGTTTCGCTCATCCCCGGTTTGTGCCACAGGAAGTGATGTGAAATTTCTCGTTGCTCTCTCTTGCTTTCTTATGGCTCTTCTTGAGTAAGGGTTCCTAGTCGTTTTGGTTCACCTATGTTCCGTTAACTCCTTCAGTGTGTCTTTTGGTCTCAGTGAAGCTTCTTGCCTCGGTTCCTGAGATACGGACGTGTCTAGTTGGTGCTCGGGTCACGTGATTCAGCTTCCGTTTCCTCGCTATCTTCCCATTATCGCTAACTTCATTTCTTTTAATTTTCACTCCTTAGCATCAGAATGTCTTTTTAAATCGATTGTGTCCTTGTTACAACAATATCACCATCAGATCTGACCACCACTTCTGGATCCAGGGGGGGGGTAAATACTTTTGCAAGGAGCCTTCTTTCTTTTCATTCATTTAATTTGGACTTTTACTATAAGAAAATTTGACTGCACTTGAAATACTGACAGGAAGAATATGAGCAAAATGAGTGAGAATGAATGAGGAAAAAAAATGAGGTGTAGAAAAGTGTTGTTTCTGTGGTACACAATCAGCCACACAAACACAGGAAGTAAAAGCTGTTAAAGATGGCCGAATTATTATTATTTTTATTCAGCTGGCTGTAATCCCACTGTGTCTTTCTGTGTGTGTGTGTGTGTGTGTGTGTGTGTGTGTGCGCACATGTAAGCTGCAGGGCAACTGTGGTGCTTAGTAGGCCAAAGTTCATATTCTATTTTTTTGTCTTCTTCTCAGTAATACAGTGTAAGTCGGTCTGGGTTTTATTTGATCTCATACTCCCTCCTCATATCCCAGGATTCTCCACACTTGTACAGTAAAGTAGCACAGGATCAGTACAGTAAAGAATCACAGCATAGAAAAGATCTCTGGAGCGAATACGTCCCAAAAACATGCAGGAGGAAAGAAAACAAAAACAAAAAAAACGACAAAACAATGCTGCGAAAATGACGTTCCTGAAAAGGTGCTTCGAAGAGACGTATGCAAGATTAGAAAAAAAAAGCTCAGCTAGCACATTTCCGTCAGGCCGGACTGAGAGAACAGAGGCTCATTTGTTTCTGTGTGTGTGTGTGTGTGGAAGAGAGAGAGAGAGAGAGAGAGAGAGAGAGAGAGAGAGAGAGAGAGAGAGAGAGAGAAAGACAGAGAAAGAGTGTGTGTGTGTGTGTGTGTGTGAAAGAGAGAGAGAAAGAGAGAGTCTGTGTGTGTGATAGAGAGAGAGAGAGAGAGAGAGAGAGAGAGAGAGAGAGAGAGAGAGAGAGAGAGAGAGAGAGAAAGAGTGTGTGTGGATTCTGGATGAAGTGAAGTGTCAGAGTTAATGAAATTACACGCTGGTGTTAATGAACCCTGAAGCTTAGGCAAAGCTAACACAGCGGAACCGGTTAATGTAAATATGCCCACAACATAACACAACGCTACACAACACAACACATCAGGGCTCACAACATTTCCAAATACAAATGGAGCGGAACCAAAGGAAACTTCTAGAGAACTCCAAGGTGACATCGCAGGCATTTTTGTTACAGTGATACACTGATAATAATAATACAAAATAGTCCAGTGATTTCTCTGCCGGTTCATGTGTTCTTCTTCATCCTAAGTTTAAATGCTGTATCATTTTATACTGACTTGCCTGAAGAAGGATTTCATGCCGAACTCAGAGGTGGGGCTTAGACAGACCTGTAGTTATGACATCATACGTCTACGTTATGTAACCTTTCGCCTGAGTGAAGGAAAGTGTTGTGGTGGATGACAGGTGGGTACGCAAGAGGGTAGATTCATGCTGTATCTCACACACACGCATATCTGGACTGGACATATCATGTATTCCTGCCTTCATGACTATGCTGTGATGTCTAACACACACACACACATACATGCAACTCATGGTGCAGAGTTTTGCGACTGATCCTCTCTTTCAAGTTGAACCCAGTGACCCAGAGCAGAATGCACTGTGGGAAACAAACCCCTGTAACCCCTGACAGTTCTATTCTGAGAGTTATTACACACACACACACACACACACACACACACACACACACACACACACACACACACACACACACACACAGCTACCAAATCACGACACTCTACAGCAATTCCTTGGCCCTTTGGATTTAGATGTCAGCAGTCAGATGTTGTCTCAGCTGCACCATTTTAAATCCTATTAAACTGCTTTCCTCTTACCCTCCAAGATGCAAGGAGGCAAGATTTATGTAAACAAAGTGCTGCTTAGATTCATACTAGCAAACTTTCGACACCATTGACGTTTGCTCCCGGGATCCCCAGATGAGAGCTACGAAAAACATAGAAACTGTGTACAGACAATACCTGGTTTCTTATGATTTCTTTGCCTGCTCTCCTTCCAGTCACTTTGACTCATTTCTTGACTGTTTGGCTCCCTGACTTTTCATCCTCTTACTCTTCTTTCCATCTCTTTTTCTTACCTGAACGCCTCTGAGCAGCCAGATGCATCTTTCCCTCACATCTTCATAAGGACACCTCTTGGAGAGCATGAGGACGCGAGCCAAGGCACAGTTAAGATCTTGAGCCTTCCCGGGACATGACGACAGCAATGATGAAGATAATGAGGATGATGATGTTTTTGGGATCGGTCCTATACTCTCCACCTTCATCTTTACCTCCTGCTCGATGTGCTCCATGGCAGCATCTCTGGAACTCAAGTCTCGGCTCGCCAGCGCTTCCCACGCAGCCGCTCCATCTCTCACATCCATCGCTGGGGTATTTTATTTAGATTCAATTCTGATAAAAGCTGTGAAGAAAATAGAGAAGGGAAAATTGCATGTGTGTGTGTCTTCTTCTGCTTTAGAGACAGGAACATTGTCCTGCTGGAACAGGTTCCAGTGGATGGAAATTGCAATACATTCTATCAGGGAAGGGCCTCATATGGGTGTGATGGGCAGGGGGGCACATATTTTTGGTCACATGGCTTATGTGCATGGATATAGAAGAAAAAACGGTCTAGATTTCTCTCAAGGTTACAAGATCTTCCTAATGCCAGACTAAAACACCAATGAAATCTAAACACACAAAGAGTGTGTGTCATTGTGTATGTTTATATATATGGGTGTGTGTATGAGTATGAGTGTGTGTGTGTGTGTGTGTGTGTGTGTGTGTGTGTGTGTGTGTGTGTGTGTGAGTGATATCTGCATTACTTCAACAAAAAAAAAAACCTGGTGCATTATTTCCTGCAGATATTAACACCCTGATTGTTGTTGTTGTTGTTTTTCACAGCTATAAACATGATGTTTTTTTGTTTTTGTTTTTTGTTGTTTGCAATAAAAATAATAAATAAAATGTTAATCTCGGCTGAACAGACACCATGAGTGTAAAGTGTCAGCTGATCAGACTATTTAAAACACTTTAACATAAGTAAATAAGATGTACATATGTAACAGAAAGCATGCAGGAATAGAAAGTCTTATATGCATTAAGTTGGCCTTTAGTCACCTCTTAGCCATAAAAACACGCACATTCACAAAGCTTTTCTTCATTTATATGTCAGGCACACACACAAAAAACACTTACAGCATTTACATGTTCCTTTTTGTCTCTTGTTCCTTTCTCCCTTCCCGAACACCAAGCTCTCAGGTCTGGGTCTATGTAGGACTGAGTATTTAAAGTAAACAAGTGATTGACACACGCGTCCGCGAATAGCATGTCAGATAAACACATGTAGGCGGACCCGAGCGCACAGCGGACCAATCAGCGATCACGTAAGGCGTAGTTTGAGGAACGGAAGGCGGACGTATGGGGATTGTAGTGTACACATGGTCCGGCTCGCATACCTCTGAAGGCAGCTTGGAAAAACACAAAACCGCATCTACCGACAGCCAAAGTGATCCCTGAGCCCCGCCACCACTTGTTTATCAGAAACCCAATAGCCTCATTTACGTAAACTGTGAACCACATACTAGGATTAGATCCTTAGACAGATTTGTGCTGTTATGTATCATTATTGTACTGTTATGTATCACTATTGTACTGTTATGTATCAAGTATAGTATCATTTCTGTTTCTGCTCATTTGTAAAACTAGCAAAATACAAATAAATGATTAATTAGTTGACCTATAAACACAAGGTCACATGTGTACACAACATTCATGTTAAAGACGAGCTTATTATAACAGCATGGGTATAAATCTGGATGCACAGGTTATTTTTGTTCTCACCTGGACATTGATAAGGTCTATTTCTCACCACATAGGTGTCACATTATATCTTATATATTTGAGATTTATCCAGGACTCATTATACTGTATTGATAACATAATAATCCCTCATTTGGAAAACTAAGGATTGAATAAATTAAGCTATTTTCAGTGTTGCATGCTTTCTTGTCTTATTTGTATTGTCCTCCACTGTATTGTCTGTCTTGTCTTGCACTGTTTGCACCAGGTTGCATAGTTGCACTTTATGTGGCTAAGACTACTTAAGTCCTAGCCCTGTCTTTGTTTTATGTAGCACCTTGATCCTGGAGAAACGTTGTCTCATTTCACTATGTACTGCAACAGCTATATATGGTTGAAATAACAATAAAAGCTTCTTGACTTGACTTGACTTGACTTTAGGATACTGGATGCTCAATATGCTTAATTCTAATTCTGGTGATCTGATTTAATAAAATAAAGGAGGAAAGAGCATTTTGGGAGCCAAATGATTTAATTCATAAAATGATGCAACCTTTCAGAATTCCCTTTTACGCGCATGATTAACAATAATTCATTTTGGGAGCAGAAGGTGTCGGCTTTTATTAGTGAACTGAGTCAAATAATCTGACTCACAGAAAGGATTCGGAATTCTTATTAGACACACAATTCACAATGATATAATTCATGAACCGAAAGAGTCGGCCCGTAAATGCTAAGCTAAGACAAATGATCTGACTCACAGAAAGGATTCAGAATTCTTATTAGACACACGATTCACATTGATACAGTTCATGAGCCGAAGGAGTCTGTTGTAACGGCTGAGCCGAGTCAAACGATCTGACTCACAGAAAAGCGGAAAGAGGAACTGCTTATAGCGCGGCAGGGGAAGAGGGAAATTTAAACCTGTAGGTATTACCAGTGTCAAAACCAGCTGTAAGCGGGACGATCCCAAATAGTCCACTGCTTCCTGTACACGTACACTACATAGCCCCGATAAGCCATTATGTCTGACCCTATCTAGTGCACTTGTATCATAGATCCGACGCCATTCGTAATTCAGCAGAAGTAGGACGTCTCAACCAGGAGTACACTGCAGTGTAATGTAGCTGATACACGGCGCAAATAATCGCTAATGGACCGTTTACGAGATTCGGTAAATAGCAACGACAAGTGTTTTTGAATTTAAACTGCAACGATTGTGATAGGTCACGTTTAGACTTAGCATTGTTACCGAAAGTAGCATTATGCTAACGGAGCATTATGCTATGCTATGTTAAAAATATTCCGGTGTATGATAACTGAAATTTAGCATAACAAGCTATTGTACCGCCTTCTTCGCATATTTACTGGCTAGATACATAACCAAATGAGTGCTTAATAGCTGCTGAAAGTAAAAATACTTTATTAAAACAAATTGTACAGTGTCTTATTTTTTCCCTCCTCCCTCTGTTTCAGTCCTTGTGTCTGGACTCTCCTTCTAAACACAGTTATATTGGAAGCTTTTACGCTCCTCCGGGCAGCACCTCACACAACACCTGACACAGGGAGCAGAGGTGAATAACCTGATAGGAACCAATGTGATGTGTACAAACATGTAACTTATAGGTTATAGCTTTGTGTGTGTCCTTTTGTGTACTTGTTCTCTTCATCTTTTGTGATTTCCTGCCTGTGTGATTAGAAACACTGCAAGACCTGAAGAATGAATCATCTGAAATGGTTCATATTCCTGTCTGTTTTTCTATATTTACATTTATACTTATCCATCCATCCATCGTGTTCTTCAATCCTTGTCACATTCAGATTTAAAATAAAATTGAAGTAATACTGATCTTATCATAAAGTATAATTATTGCAGTGCAATGATCAGAATCAGAATGGTCTTAATTGCCAAGTATGTTTTCACATACGAGGATTTTTTTCTAGTACAGGAGCTCCACAGTGTAAACAGAATGGCATTGATAGGACATTCATTCATTCATTTTCTACCGCTTATCCGAACTACCTTGGGTCACGGGGAGCCTGTGCCTATCTCAGGCGTCATCGGGCATCGAGGCAGGATACACCCTGGACGGCATGCCAACCCATCGCAGGGCACACACACACTCTCATTCACTCTCACTCACACACACCGGGGGAGGAAACCGGTGTACCCGGAGGAAACCCCCGAGGCACTGGGAGAACATGCACACAAGGCAGAGGCAGGAATTGAAGCCTGACCCTGGAGGTGTGAGGCGAACGTGCTAACCACTAAGCCACCGTGCCCTCCATTGATAGGACATGAACACATATAATAAATGCAGTTGTATGTACAGTGGATTATAAAAGCAGTTGTATGTACAGTAGAAAAATGTGCGAATCGAAATATAGATGTGCAAATTGAAATATAAATAAGTAAGTATATGCAAATAATGTAAGAATAGAGTTGTCAGATGTGTGTTAAGTGTTCATCAGATAAATTGCCTGAGGAAAGAAACTGTTCCTATGTCTGGTCATTTAGGTGCTCAGGGCTCTGTAGCGTCGACCAGAGGCAACAGTTCGAAGAGTGAGTGTGCTGGATGTGAGGGGTCCAGAGTGATTTTCTTTGCCCTTTTGCTCACTCTGGAGAAGTACGGGTCTTGAAGAGTGGGGAGAGTTGTGCCAATGATTCGCTCAGCAGCCCAGACTACCCTCTGTAGTCTCCTGAGGTCGGATTTGGTAGCTGAGCTGAACTAAACAGTCATTGAAGTGCAGATGGATTCTTTAATTGCAGTGTAGAACACTTTCAGCAGATCCTGTGGCAGGCTGAACTTCCTCAGCTGGTGAAGGAAGTACAACCTCTGCTGAGCCTTTTTCACAATGGAGTCTATAAAAAGGCATTTTATGTCAGTAAACACAGTACATTAGCTTGTTGAGGAACAATTACCTTTTGAAGCAAATGATGTCAAAGTTATACCTTTTTCCTGCACAGAAAAATTACAGCCAGCACATTGACAAGCTAAAATACAGTCAGGTCACAGATACTCCTGACATTGTTCAATGCACAGCAACTTAGCAATGTAGTTATCCATCTTTTTCTCTAACAGTGAATTGTAGTCTTTGTTATGGTCAAATATAATAGACTGAAATAGACTGAACATACTATTACTAATATACATTGTTTTGTTGCTAATGTTCAAAATGTTTATCTAATACAAATATATAAATTCCTTCTAACACGTAGTATTCAAGTAGAATGTATTAGCATTCGAAATGCATTAGAATGTGAAGTATTTCAAACAGTAAATTGTCTTGATTAATACTTTTTCTTGTCTAAATCCTAATTCTAGATCTGATATTTGATAGTGTTAACGTTCATCACTCATTATATCAAAACATTTGATAAACATAAGATAAACATGCTGTACTGTATTTTACAGTTGAACAACAAAGCCTATTATGAGAAAACTAAGACACATTATACCTTATCTCAAGATACACCACAGCTTAATAAATCCAAAGTTCTCATTAGTGATGTGAGTATAATTTACATTGTATATTGGCATAGTATATTGGCAGGAAGTTCCAGAAAACCGGTCCCGCTTTGATACCACCCTGAACATTATAAGAGGACAGTTGCATAAAGCATTTCACTGCATGTCGTACCCCTGTATGTATGTGTATGTGACAAATAAAATTTGATTCGATTTGATAAGTCAAGAGGGTTTTAAAGAAGGGCACAATTACTGGGAGGTGCAGGTTATTGGCAAAACCTACTGGGAGCTGGGACTCACCTATCCCAGCATCCCCACGAAAGGTCATGAGGAGCAATGCTGGCTGGGGCATGGACCCGAGTCCTGGTGTGTGGAATACTTTAATGGTGACTACACAGCCTGGCACAATGGGGTTCCCCATGAGCTCACCCATTTAACTGGGAGGAAATTCCAATGATTGGGGTCTTCTCCAGCTCATATGGAGGTCTTGTGTGTTTCCTTGGCTCAGACACCATGACCCCACTCTATAGCTATTGTATAGGCACATTTACAGATGCACTTCATCAAGTCATCTGCCCTGGTCATGACAACCAAGGGACCAACTAAAAACCACTGCTGATCTGTGATGCCACCAGGTCTGCGCCAACTCTGTGATCAGTAAATCTGAGAGGGCAGAGACAGCAGGGCTGAATAAACTCAATAAAAACAGCCTTGTACAGTATAACAGTGTGATTGAATGATGTAAAATATAGACAAAAATAATTACATGACACACAAAGCAGTATTTATGACAGTACAGCAGAATGATTGAATATATTATTTTGGATGCCGTAAAACGGAACATTTCATATATGTACTGAAGATATAAAATATAAAATCATTCAAGCTTTTAAAATGTTTTCTTTCAGAAATACTTTATTTCAACAAAAGTGCAGCAAACAGATAAATAATGAACAGTAACATAGTAGTAACACAAAACCATTAGAGACCAGTCTGAGTTTTGCTCCGGTCCTCACCAGCTTTACAAGCAACAAATACATCCCTCGTACAAGCAGCAAATACGTTGTTATCAGTTAAAATAAAGCTCTTTGGTCATTGGACAAAACAGTCCTTAACACGTATATCACGTATAACACTGTGTTGTTCAAGAAAAAAAAAAGTCGACCTTTTGAACAGGCTACAGAGAAAAGGGTTTTTATGAAAGATTAGTTGTTTTTGTACTTTTATTTATTTATTTATTTATTTTATTAATTAATTAAAGAAATCAAACACTTTGACACTAGAAATCAAAGACCTTTAAGTAACTCTGTGGTCATGTAGTTATCAGTTAAAATAAAGCTCTTTGGTCATTGGACAAAACAGTCCTTAACATGTATATCATGTATAACACTGTGTTCAAGAAAAAAAGTAGACCTTTTGAACAGGCTAAAGAGAAAAAGGTTTTTTATGAAAGATTAGTTGTTTTTGTACTTTTATTTATTTATTTATTAAAGAAATCAAACACTTTGACACTAGAAATCAAAGACCTTTAAGTAACTCTGTGGTCATAGTTATCAGTTAAAATAAAGCTCTTTGGTCAGTGTAAAGACAACATAGGGAATCTGCTTCTTCTCACTGAAGCGTGAATCTTTAGACCAGGACTCGAAGTCATTTGCCACCATGTAGTTGACACATGAGAGGATCTGCATGATTTCCAGTTGCTTGCCAGACTCATTGAGGACGGTACAAAGAGCTTGGATGAACCAAGAGCCCCGGCCCGGGATCCTCCATGAATAGTAACCTGAACGAGAAATGTACCACTTTATCAGGCAGCATCCGATGCACATACAGTACAGGGAAACACTAATAACTATGACAGGAGTTTGGATGGCTCCTCATCACATACTTTGATGTGTAGGTGGACGTTACTTCCCCCTCACCTGTCTTGTTTCCCACCATCGCACCCGTTCCTGGTTAACCTCGATTAAATATCCTATATATCCTTGTCTTTTGTAAGATCATTGTTATTATTGCTACTGTTATTATGTTCACGAATGTCGTTATGTAACCTTCATGTATTCTTGTCTATGTTATTGTCTTGTCTGTGTTGTATTTTGGCAAGTTGTGGCCTAATGGTTAGAGAGTCTGACTCGTAATCCTATGGTTGTGGGTTCGAGTCTCGGGCCGGCCACGACTGAGGTGCCCTTGAGCAAGGCACCGAACCCCCCAACTGCTCCTCGGGCGCCGCAGCATAAAAAAATGGCTGCCCACTGCTCCGGGTGTGTGTTCACGGTGTGTGTGTGTTCACTGCTGTGTGTATGCACTTTGGATGGGTCAAATGCAGAGAACGAATTCTGAGTATGGGTCACCGTACTTAGCCGTATGTCACGTCACTGTATGTCACGTCACTTGATTTCCATGATTCATGTGAGTCGTGTATCGTTTAATGTTTAGTTTGTGGGCGTTTAGTTTGTGGACGGTAGCGCTGATAACGGAGATTAGGGTTGAACGTTCTGGAACGTTACAAACTGCTTTCATAATTGATAAAGAAAAATAGATGATAGTTGATACAGTGAAGGTTTCTATCAGTGTTAAAGAGAGATTTCTGTCATGGGAAAGACTTCAAGACTTGACGCTTTGGGGTTTGCCACTAAACCTGGCAACCTGACAAACTTTTTGTCTAACTAAAAGGAGAAAAAGAAGAGACTAGTGAGGGAACAATTATTCAATAGAAATCCCTGATTTATAAATAGAACACAAAGAGTACCCTCACTTTTCTGCATTTGTCTGGTATAAGAAATTTAGTGGTGAACAACACACCTGCAATTAAGATCATATGTTACCTGGAACAGTGGAGTATGCCAACAAGAAGTCTGCCTCCACTGGGATTTTGTGTCTGGGGCTCACATCTATTTCTAGAACATCATGAGGTGTTCCTGAGTCAGTCTGTACACCATCATCGAACTCTGAACCTCGACAGGCCTGTGAGAATAATTAATTAATATCCTCCACAAGCAGACAAGAAAGAGTTAGCAAGGTAAGTGACCATGCTGAATGAACAAAAACTGCGTATATACATATATCATTTTAGGGAGGTACTTTTCCATTTTCTTTTACCTGGATGAAGAAAAGCTTGGGTTTGCCCACAAGACTCCTGCACATGTCTCCTCTGAAGAGGAAGGTAATGTCTTTGATGGGCATGGCCCCGTCCGTTCCATATATTATGCCCTCTTCTCCATGGCTTAGCAAAATGCACGCAAAGCAGGAACTGTCGGTGTGATCCTCTTCCGACACTAACACACACACATACAAACACTTTAGTGGCTCTAGATAACAAACAAAACAGCAATAATGATAATCTGCTTTTCACAGTGTAGATTAGAGATATCCCAATGTTGTACTATGTTGATATACAACTGTTTAAAAGCTTATATAACGTACAATGAACCATGATTTTTTTTTATACCCTAAAGAATAAAAATATGTTTCAACAGAACATGTCTTTTAACTGTTTGAATAACTCACCATTTTTCAGTATCTGCATCATTTGTTCACGGGACTGGTCGTTGTAGATGCAAACTTCAAAGCCAAGGTTTTTAAAGGATTTGGACAGTTCTCCTGCATCTTCATCTGTGCCATGACGTACTTTCATCCCTTAAACCCACACAATGAAATCTCTATTAGGTTTTTTGTGCATAGCTGTACTAAACATATTCATACCACTATTCATTTTATTATTGTAAGGCTTTAATTTATAACAATATGGAATAAAAATATTGCCACTTTATTAAACTTTGTAAGAGATTTGAAGAAGACCTACCTGTATCATCATTAAAGTTCTTATTGTTGATGATGGCACATTTTCCTACTCGCTGGTGGTTCATGCGGTAGCGGTGCTCAGAGGATGAATCCATGTTCTTCTTGCTATGAATATGGGAAAAAAAAACAGAAAATTTAAATTTACTGCGATGGCATGTTAGTGAGGTAAAGTAAATTTGAGGTGATTATTAATATATACGAAGTTACTGAGGTAACCTAAATCTGAGCAAACTTACCTGGGTTCAGCATTTAGCACTGAGGTACTCTGCATTGAACCGGTCTCAAAAGTGACCTCTTCTGTTTAAATTTTTTTTCTCGGATCCTGGTATGCGCTGTACTCAATAACGACTTCAGTAACGACCGTTAGTGATGCGCGGATCCATGGGCGTAAATCCCGGGGGACGGAGGGGACATTGTCCCCCATCCGAGGATCCCCCCCCAAAAAAAAATATTTTAAAAATATCGCACTCTCTATTGTGAAAAATATATGCATGTTTACCTAAATAATTGTGTAAGTAGAAAAAAGAAAAACGAAAAAAATGCATTTAGAAACAGTTGAGTTCCCCTTCCCTTCTTCACAGTGGTTTGACCCACTGCCTGCTTTTCCCAGTTCATCTCACCTACAGTACTCGGCACACACGAGTCAGGTGTGTGGCTGCGGCTAAGTTAATGTTGAACTCCATTAAGTAGTGGATTTTATTCATTTTAAATAAAGAATTTCTCTTTAATGTAGATGATGCAGACTCATTCATAAATTAGTCGCGGCAAAAATGCTGATTACCGATGTAATTTTCCATGAATCTGCTATATTAGCGATTAAAATATTACTTATCTAGTTAACGTTAGCTTACAATAGCAACTAACAAGCCAAAGCCGTTTTGTTGTTTTTATACATAGAGCAGTTACTGTAAATTGATTATTCAATAATTGATTTTGTTACAAAACATTACTTATTATATATATATATATATATATATATATATATATATATATTTCACAGTAACAGTCATGTTTATATTTTATTGTATGTTGATGGCTTAACTGTAAACAAACAATGCAATAAATAGTTTTGAAGAAGAATTTGCTTTGTCATTGAACCTGAGCAAAACTTTGAAAATATCCATAATGACATAGTCTCCATGCTACAATAATAATGATAAAAGCAAAGTTTTTCAAGTCAAGTCACTTTTATTGTCACATCACCTACAGCACATGTGCCTTGGTGAGTGAAATTCTTGGGAGCGAACTCCAGAAATCACAGAACAATTTACATACAGTAATTAAACAGATATTAAGAACAGATTACATATGGGTGAAAATGTGCAAAATGCTCAGTACCAGGTGAAATGTGCAAATGTGAAAAAGATGCAATATGCTCGTACATGGTCAGTACACACAGTGTACTGTTTAGACATACAATGCACTACACATTATTTACAATATGTACTATATATATATATATATATATATATATATATATATATATATATATATATATATATATATATATATATACACACACACACATGTGTGTGTGTATAAGTATAAATATAAATATATATGTAATATGTTAAGGTGCAACAGACTGTACAGATACAGAAATGTCCAGTGGTAACAGATAGATTAATGTCAAGTAGATTATCATATTAAATAAAATGCAGTGTATGTATAGTCCAGTTAGAGCTGGGCGATATGGCCAAAAACTGTATCACGATATCAGTGTTTCATATCGATCGATATCAATAATTATTGAACTTTTTTTATGGCCCATTTAAAATAAGGACCAGGAGAAAAATATATTACATTTAAACATTTTTATTTTAAGCTAAACCTTCTTCTGATCATAATCCCCTCAGTTATTAAGGCAGAAATGTCAACAACCAGGAAAACTCAAATAAATAAAATGTAAACATGTCTAAAGTCACAATGTACACTTAACAATTATCTCTTAACATTTAAGGTGAAAAATGAAAGAAAATGTAAGAAATGCTTAATAAAGTGTAATAAAATAGTGCAGTGTTAACAAATGTTTACGAATGTTTGCTACCTGCCCTGACCCACGCCCGGATTATTGACTACGGTTTTTTGATTCCCTTTGATGTTGTTGTTTGCCTGATGTGTGACCCTTGGCTGTTTTGGATATTGCCTAATAAACCAGCATTTGGATCTAACCTGTTTCACGTGCGTGACAGCTAGGAAGTTCACTAGCTGTTCACCTTCTGGTGAATAAAGTGTTTTAAAATATGTGCAGTGTTTTGTAAATATAAATAAAACTGAGGTAGACTGAGATGCATCTGTAATATAAAAACAAACCTGATACAGTACAGTAACATTGTTTGAAATATAAAACCTTCAGAAATATGAAAAAGTAATGTTGAGCTCTAATTATAAGTCTATGAAAGTCTACGAAAATATACTTGGATAGTTCAACTTCAAGTATGAAGTTGAACTATCCAAGTATATTTTCGTAAACTTATAATCAGGGCTGTAGCTATCGAATATTTTAGTAATCAAGGATTCTACCAAAAATTTCATCAATTAATCGAGTAATCTGATAAAATGTGTTTTTGCTTAATTAAAGAGCAATATTAAATATACAAGAGAAAATAAGATGGGTCTCTTAAAATTAATAACTTATTGGTTTCGTTTTTTAGAAAAATTAACTTTTATTTTTTAAATGCATAGTATGCAATGCCTACAACAATATCTTCTATCAAAAATAAAAATTTAGATATTACCCATTGTTTCTCTGTCTGTACTTGTACTGTGAACAATGACAAAGTTGACTGAGAAGAATTAAGTACATTTAAGTGCCAAAGATTCTGGGTTTTAAATGAACCCTTTTCTGAGATGCAAAAACACCAAAAAAAATATTTTAAAATTACTTTTTTAAAGTATCAAAACTAAGGCATACATTAAAATAAATAGTAATAATAATAAAATACTGCCTTTAAGTCATGCAACTTAACTCTCGGAACTTCAAAATCTACAGCTCAGCAATAACATAAGCCTTTACTAATTTGGAATGCTTTGTGGTATTTAAGGGGTAAAAAACATTTAAAAAAAAAAGTCCATGCATGGTTTCACACCGAGTGCTTTAAGTATATATATACATATATATATATATGTGTGTGTGTGTGTGTGTGTGTGTGTGTGTGTGTGTGTGTGTGTGTGTGTGTGTGTATGAATAATAATTATTTTCATCATCATTTCTTGACTCTCTGTCAATGCCTTTTTGCTTGTTGCTGTATTTGTCTTGACACTTATGGATTTAGTACACTGGTCAGTTCCAATCTTCTTGGATGCAATTTGGAGAATATGTTACATGTTTCCCATGTAAAGAGCAACTCACATGGTGTATTTAATCTATTTTGACTTATTTAAGGGCAACTTTGAGACTGAAAAGTTTTAACAAGCTAACCTAAATAGAAAAGGAAATTAATGTTTATATAATTGTAATAGTAATGTAATTACCTCCCTGAGAAGTAACAGTTACGTTGCCAGTAAGTTATGAAATGACCAAAATAGTATGTAACTGGACCGTACTTGGTTATCTGACCAATGACCAATAAATTACGTAACTAGTACGTTGTGTGTTAGTGGGGTAGGCATCGTAAATCAATTAATATACTAATCATTCCAGATAATTTACCTCAAGCGATCCGCTTTGAAGTTTGATAAGGAATAAAGACGCGCTTGAAGGAATAAAGACGTGCACCGAAGGAGAGAAGCATTTCCATTGGCTCCAGTCTGCCGGTATTGGCCAGTCACAAAAGTTACTGCACAGCCAATATCACTGAATATCCCACGATGTTTTGTTATTATAATTACGCTACGTTTATATGGATATTATATTGTAGACTATTGAGAGGATAAAATATAGAAATCTAAATATATATATATATATATATATATATATATATATATATATATATATATCTATGTATATATATATATATAGATATAAAACCCCACCCCCAATATTCAGAGGGGATGCTTCACCAATGCTTTGAAAAGTGTATTGCGAGAAATCTTTCTGAACTGCACGCGTGGCTGGCACACACACAGACACACAGACACACAGACACACACACACACACACTGTAACGTATCTGTTTGTGTTTTCCCCTTGTTTCGGTCTGCCGTCTCTCCCTAATGTTAATTGTCCGTGCTAAGCTTGAGCAGTGTAGAGACGGAAGCCGGCCGTAAATATTTTTTTGGGGGGGCAGCAAGCATCGGGGTCCGTGGGCCACAGAGTGGAATCAGCCACGGACGCCCGAATGCTCCACGGTGTCTCCGCCCAGGCCAGTTCCGTGCACACCCGCGATTGAGCCAGTTCTCATGGCTACCGTACCGGCGAGCTCGGCTGAGGTCCGTGCTAACCGGCTGGTCTCCAAACTGGCGGATACCCCGATGAGTTCGGCTCGGGCGGCCGGCAGCCCTAAGCCACCAGCTGGACCAGCCGGGTCGCCGGAACCAGCCGGGTCGCCAGAACCGACTGGGTCGATGGAACTGACCGGGTCGACGGAACCTGCCGAACCGACCGGGTTGACGGAACCGACCGGGTTGATGGAACCTGCCGAACCGACCAGGTCGACGGAACCGACCGGGTCAACAGAACCAGCCGAGCCGATGGAACCAGCCGAATCGGCCAGGTCGACCGTAATGACTGAGTCGGAGAACGCGGTCGACATCATGACACCCAAACTACCTGAACTCTCTGCCTGGCCTGAACCTATGCATGTTTCTGTTTCACCCATCCTGTGTTTCGTTTCGCTGGATTTGCCAGCCCTTCTACCTCCTGTCCCTGTTCACAGGCCCAGAGCACCACCCTGGCTGCCAACTCCGTTCTTGTCTCTGGCTCCACCTCCAGCACCACCCTGGTCTCCGGTCCTGCTCTGGTCTCTGGCTCCGCCTCCAGCACCACCCTGGTCTCCGGTCCTGCTCTGGTCTCTGGCTCCGCCTCCAGCACCACCCTGGTCTCCGGTCCTGCTCTGGTCTCCGGCCCCGCCTCCGGCACCACCCTGGCCTCCTGCTCTGACGGCTCCGCCCTGGCCTCCTGTTCTCCCGGCTCCGCCCTGGCCTCCTGTTCTCCCGGCGCTGCCTTGGCCTCCTGTTCTCCCGTCTCCGCCCTGGCCTCCTGTTCTCCCGGTGCCGCCTTGGCCTCCTGCTCTACCGGTGCCGTCCTGGCTTCCTGCTCTGCCGGCGCCGCCCCGGCCACCTGCTCGGCTGGCGCCACCACTACGCGGACCCGACCCGCACTCCCACCCTGGTTGCGCCTTCGCTCCACCCTCCTGGACTGGGTTTTGTGGACTTGGGAGCATCTGGAAGGTGCTCGTAGGGGGGGGCTCTGTAACGTATCTGTCTGTGTTTTCCTCTTGTTTCGGTCTGCTGTCTCTCCCTAATGTTAATTGTTTGCTCCGCCCACTCATTGCTCACCATGGACACTAATTACATTCCATCTCTTCCCCAGGTGTCTTGTCTTTGTCTCTGATTGTCTCTGCTTTGTGATTGGCTCCTGTCTACTACATTTACTCTGTCTGTTCACTTCCCTGGTGTTGGTCGTTGTTGGTGTTTGTTTCGTTTGAACCACCCGAACCCCCCTGCCTACGGGCTTGTAAGAGTGTATTGACAGAGGCTGTGACCACACACATTTATTTCCATCCTAAAAAAAGTTGACGTTAAAGCTCAGAGAAAACAATTAAGTTTTCTAAATTAATTTTTGAATAGATCATTAATTTTTTTGCATCATCATGAAAGTGTTTTCTATACATACATATTAAAATTATTGTCATTTTGTAAATGCATTGACACCATAGACCTAGACTCCCTGTGTTCTACTACCGGTCACTTTTGTGACCGAACATAAAACCCATTTTTTCATGGACTTTCTAATATATTTTTTTATATGATTGACATTGATTGTTTAATATCCTTACAAATACTATACAAATGTCCATCCATCCATCCATCCATTTTCTACCGCTTATCCGGGGCCGGGTCGTGGGGGCAGCAGTCTAAGCAGGGATGCCCAGACTTCCCTCTCCCCAGACACTTCCTCCAGCTCTTCCGGGGGAATACCGAGGCGTTCCCAGGCCAGCCGAGAGACATAGTCCCTCCAGCGTGTCCTAGGTCTTCCCCGGGGCCTCCTCCCGGTTGGACATGCCCGGAACACCTCCCCAGGGAGGCGTCCAGGAGGCATCCGAAACAGATGCCCGAGCCACCTCAGCTGACCCCTCTCAATGTGGAGGAGCAGCGGCTCTACTCTGAGCTCCTCCCCAGTGACTGAGCTCCTCACCCTATCTCTAAGGGTGTGCCCAGCCACTCTGCGGAGGAAACTCATTTCGGCCGCCTGTATCCGGGATCTTGTCCTTTCGGTCATGACCCAAAGCTCATGGCCATAGGTGAGGGTAGGAACGTAGATCGACTGGTAAATAGAGAGCTTCGCCTTGCGGCTCAGCTCTCTCTTCACCACAACAGATCGGTATATCGACTGCATCACTGCGGAAGATACACCGATCCGCCTGTCGATCTCCCGCTCCATCCTTCCCTCACTCGTGAACAGGACCCCAAGATACTTAAACTCCTCCACTTGAGGCAGGAACTCTCCACCAACCTGAAGAGGGCAAGCCACCCTTTTCCGGCTGAGAACCATGGCCTCGGACTTGGAGGTGCTGATTCTCATCCCCGCCGCTTCACACTCGGCTGCAAACCGTCCCAGTGCATGCTGAAGGTCCTGATTTGAAGAAGCCAACAGGACAACATCATCTGCAAAAAGCAGAGACGAAATCCTGTGGTCCCCAAACCTGACTCCCTCCGGCCCCCGACTGCGCCTAGAAATCCTGTCCATATAAATAATGAACAGGACCGGTGACAAAGGGCAGCCCTGCCGGAGTCCAACATGCACCGGGAACAAGTCTGACTTACACCCGGCAATGCGAACCAAACTCCTGCTCCGGTCATATAGGGACCGGACAGCCCTTAACAGAGGGCCCCGGACCCCATACTCCCAGAGCACCCCCCACAGGCCATCACGAGGGACACAGTCAAATGCCTTCTCCAGATCCACAAAACACAAGTGGACTGGTTGGGCAAACTCCCATGAACCCTCCAGCAACCTGGTGAGGGTATAGAGACGGTCCAGTGTTCCACGACCAGGACGAAACCCGCATTGTTCCTCCTGAATCCAAGGTTCGACTTTCGGCCGAATTCTCCTCTCCAGTACCCTGGCATAGACTTTTCCGGGGAGGCTGAGGAGTGTGATCCCCCTATAGTTGGAACACACCCTCCGGTCCCCCTTCTTAAACAGAGGGACCACCACCCCAGTCTGCCAGTCCAGAGGCACTGTCCCCAACCGCCACGCGATGTTGCAGAGGCGTGTCAGCCAAGACAGCCCCACAACATCCAGAGACTTAAGGTACTCAGGGCGGATCTCATCCACCCCCGGTGCCTTGCCACTGAGGAGCTTCTCAACTACCTCAGTGACCTCAGCTTGGGGGATCGACGAGTCCACTACCGAGCCCTCCGCCTCTGCTTCCTCAATGGAAGACATGTTGGTGGGGTTGAGGAGATCCTCGAAGTACTCCTTCCACCGTCTGAGGATGTCACCAGTCGAAGTCAGCAGATTCCCACTCCCACTGTAAACAGTGTGAGCAGGGCACTGCTTCCCCCTCCTGAGACGCCGGACGGTTTGCCAGAATTTCTTCGAGGCCAACCGATAGTCCTTCTCCATGGCCTCACCGAACTCCTCCCAGACCCGAGTTTTTGCCTCTGCAACCACCCGAGCTGAAGCTCGCTTGGCCCTCCGGTAACTATCAGCTGCCTCCGGAGTCCCCCGAGCCAACCAGGCTCGATAGGACTCCTTCTTCAGCTTGACGGCATCCCTTACTTCCGGTGTCCACCACCGGGTTCGGGGTTTGCCGCCACGATAGACACCGGAGACCTTACGGCCACAGCTCCGTGCGGCTGCATCAACAATGGAGGTGGAGAACATGGTCCACTCGGACTCAATGTCTCCAACCTCCCTCGGGATCTGGTTGAAGCTCTGCCGGAGGTGAGAGTTGAAGATCTCTCTGACAGGAGACTCTGCCAAATGTTCCCAACGGACCCTCACAGTACGTTTGGGTCTGCCAAGTCTGTCCAACTTCCTCCCCTGCCATCGGACCCAACTCACCACCAGGTGGTGATCAGTTGACAGCTCCGCCCCTCTCTATACCCGAGTGTCCAAGACATACGGCCGGAGGTCAGATGAAACAACCACAAAGTCGATCATCGACTTCCGACCTAGGGTGTCCTGGTGCCATGTGTACTGATGGACACCCTTATGCTTGAACATGGTGTTTGTTATGGACAAACTGTGACTAGCACAGAAGTCCAATAACAGAACACCACTTGGGTTCAGTTCGGGGGGGCCGTTCCTCCCAATCACGCCCCTCCAGGTGTCACTGTCGCTGCCCACGTGAGCATTGAAGTCCCCCAGTAGAACGACGGAGTCCCCAGTCGGGGCACTTTCTAGCACCCCTCCCAGAGACGCCAAGAAGGTCGGGTACTCTACACTGCCATTTGGCCCATAAGCACAAATAACAGTGAGAGACCTCTCCCCGACCCGAAGGCGCAGGGAAACGACCCTCTCGTTCACTGGGGTGAACTCCAACACATGGCTGCTGAGCTGGGGGGCTATGAGCAAGCCCACACCAGCCCGCCGCCTCTCACCGCGGGCAACTCCAGAGTAGTAGAGAGTCCAGCCTCTCTCGAGGAGTTGGGTTCCAGAGCCCAAGCTGTGCGTGGAGGCGAGCCCTCCAAATACAAATGTCATCTCCGGGAAAAATTTGGGATTAAATGGGTTAATATAGGTTTAATGTATGTATGTTTCATATGCCACTGGATAATTGAATTTCCCTCTAGATAAATAAAGTATCTATCTATCTATCTATCTATCTATCTATCTATCTATCTATCTATCTATCTATCTATCTATCTATCTATCTATCTATCTTTAGCAGTGTAGCTCCATCAGTCATCAATGTTTATGTTTATTGTAAAAAAAAAATGAGGTACTGATTTTCAAGGGTGCCTGATTTACATTTGTTGTTAAGAACAGCAAAAAGTGGATATGGAATATTTTGTGACAAGGTTAAGAGTCAATTTTATTTTATTTGTGTGTAATTTTAAACCTGTTTTACAAGTCTGAGATTTTCTTTATAATTAAATAATATGAGAGTAGTTTATTGTCTTGTCATTATGCAGCTATAATTTGGGATTGATAAGCCTACAGCCTACTTTTTTACCTTACTTTAAACTAGTCGTCATATCACACTACACATAAAATACATAAAAAGTATTGGTATCGGATCGAATAGGAATTAAGTGGTATCACACATCATTAATGACCGTTAGTGATGGCCAGTTGGTGAACGAATTGTTTTTTTGAACCGCTTCTTTTAAGTGAACTGGATGAACCAGTTCACCAAATCTGACTGATTCGTTCTAAACTTCAACTGAATGAAATTTGACTTTCTTCCATCTTGAAGTCCACTGGAAAAAGGTACCGAAGCATTCGGACCCTCACGACCAGACTGTGTTATAGTTTCTTCCCACAAGCCATCAGACTTTTCAATAACTGAACTGAACTGTACTGCACAACATACACACACATCGTCTGTATGGGCTGCAGAGACCCTCACAAAACACACACACTGACACATCAAACTGTTTACATGCTGCTTACAATCCATCAAACTGTTTACATGCTGTTTTGCACACTTTTCTGCTGTTTTTGCACAAACTGTCCAACATTTCAGCCGTTTTGCACATATTGTACAATATCTCAGCCATTTCGCACATACTATACAATATTTCAGTCATTTGCTTTTTTTGCACAATTCTATATATTAGCCCAAGGACCTGCTGCTAAGAAACTGTGTTTATTCTAATGTTACTGCACGAAATATTGTTTAGACATTCAGTATTCACATACAATATTTACACTGGTCGGTCGGAGCTGTTTCTGTTGACTGTTTATTGTCTTTTGTGTATTGTATTTTTTGTACTTTTTGTATTGTCTTGTAACTTTGTGTCTGCACTGTCTTTTGTCCTGTCTTGTCTGTCTTGTCCTGCGCTGTTTGCACCAGGTTGCACTTTATGTGGCTAGGACTGCTTACATGTCCTTAGCCCTGTCTTTGTTTTATGTGGCACCATGATCCTGGAGAAACATTGTCTCATTTCACTATGTACTTACAACAGGCAGCTATATATGGTTTAAATGACAATAAAAGCTTCTTGACTTGACTTGACTAAACAGTTCGCGTCTTGAGTCAGCACTGATCCACAAGTTACTAAAGTTACTCAATTTCGGTCATGCCTGATGTAATGAGTCTGTCTGTGTTTTCCTTGTTTCTATCTCCTGTCATTCCCTGCTGTTAATTGTTGGCCCCGCCCACTTATTTATTACCATGGACACTAATTGTACTCAATCTTTCCTCCAGGTGTGTTGTCTTTGCTTTGTCATTGGTTCCTGTCACCTATATATTCTCTGTTTGTTCACTTCCCTGGTACTAGTCGTTTCAATGTTCCTGTTTCCTGTCAGCTCTGTGGTCGGTCTTGTTTTGCCTGCCTGCACTCTAAAAATGATTTGTTGTTTGAAAAACCATTACTTATAAAAATAAATAAACTAAACACAAATAACAAAGTAAGTTTAACTTTTCAACCTCTACTTAGCATATATAGTGTCGGTAACATAAATATATAAGTTACAAGGTGAACCTAAGTGTATGCCTAAATATAATGAAAAAACATAAGTCACGTCAACTAGTATTAAAATTGCAACTTAGTTTAATTGCAAATTAAAGCTAAGTAATTATAACAATATTTTAAGTATATGACTGGGCCATGTGATATGCAAATCTGGAAAAAACTGCATCCATCTGGTGATGCACATGTGAAGACGGTGGAAAGAGGTAAGCTTAACTGTCTATAAACTAAGCAAAATATTTGATTTTGAGGTTTTGACTTTAATAAACACTTGTTTGTAGTGTTAGCTGAAGATATTTTCTGAAACGCAAAGAGGCGAAGACGCTGAAAAGAGGTAAGATTTGTCGTTTTAATGTACATTTGTTTATTTGTGTTAATGCGTTTCTGGTCAAGAAAGAAACTTTTTTAAATTGAATTTCTGAATTGCTACGAATTTAGCTTCAACAATTAGAAATGTGTAACTTAAATACTTATGAAAGTCTAGTTTGTACAAGTAAGTTATTGTATGAAAGGAGGAACGAGTGTGCACACGATTGTGCGACTAGCAAAAACAGTGTGACTCCATTGAATGAATGTTCTAGTGGTTAATTTGTTTATTTCAGAGGAATATGACCATGCATCGCGTTGGCACGTTTGCATTAAGATAATTCTGTTCCCGCCCTGGTCCGTGTAATATTAGGTCATTTTAGTATATACAATCCTTTACTGAAAAGGTCTATGTTAGTAAGACAGTGCAATGTCTTGCCTATTCAAACTAAATATAAAACTGTTTTTTTTCTTCTTCTAGTTCAGAGCAAGAAAGTGTTGAAAAAGGGGCAGCATGAAGGAAGTGTCCTGTTTGAAGTGATCTTTCATTTGTTAATGTGACACATTTGTTGTACATTCATGATGTGTGGTTTTAGGCTTCACCATTGCATTGCAGCCTGTTTCAAAAAATAAAGTGAAATGCTTTATTTTGTGTAATTTGCATGTGTAATTTATTTTAGTGAAGTGACATGGTGACCCATACCTGTACTTGGAATTTGTGCTCTGTGTTTAACCCATCCAAGCAGCAGTGCAATATGCAGACCAATAGCTGATAATCTACAATAAGTTACAATTTTACATTGGTTCAACTCAATTAATTCTTTTTTTTTTTAACATAAATGAGCTTAAATTTTAAGATAACTTGCAATTACTTTGTAGATTCTATCATCTTACATATATTTTTAAATAAACAATGTTGTGTGTACCCAAAAATTTAAGTACATAACAACAGTTTTCTTGTTAATTTTAAGTACTTTTTTTCCAAGTTGGGTTTACTTAAAAAGTGTGATGCAAAAATGGTGCATACATATTTTAAGTATATCCAACACATCATTTTTTACAGTGTGTCTGTGTACCTGTTTTCTTGTGTTTTGTCATTAAATCTCTTTACTGCATTTGGATCCTCATTGGCCTTTACCTCACCGTGTCACCTGACAGCCCCTCCGACTGTAAATAAATTAATATCCCGGAGTATATGTAACTCCTGTACACTGAACTGAGACATGTTGTGCTGAGAGAACTGTGCGCTTGAGCTGTTGATACTGCGCATGCTTGAATCACTGAACTAATACAGGGTATCGTCCGACATACTGAGAACCGATGAGCTTATTACTGCGCATGCGTAAATCACTGAACTGCAACAAATATAAATGATTGATTTAATGTCTTATCAACATATGAGTGTTTAACTCAGTTGCATTCGTTTTTGAAACAATTGATGGAGCTAAAGAAACATTTCAAAATTATGCTTTTTTTGTAATTTTTTAAGTTGATCAAGATTAGTTTATTAACTTTATATCTTTAAGATACGTAAAACACCCACGTTTACACATCGATGCCTGTATTGGGTGTTTTAGTTGCAAAACTTAAATGTAAGAAACGTATTCAACTAAAGTTATGATTACAAAGAATGTGTTAAATTGATTGTATTTATATCTCCCGGCAGCGGCGGGATGAAGGAATTTACGTCATTACGTCATTGTGAATTACGTCATTATGTCATGACGTAAAAGAACTGGTAAACTGGATTATTGAACTGGTTCATGAAAACGAACTGTCCGAAAGAACCCGTTCGTGGAAAAGAACCGAACTTCCCATCACTGATGAAATTGCTGGCCAGGAAAGGTGCACACTTACCTTAGTCAGCATCCACAACACCCCCCAGAGCTTTCTACAGGCCCATTCAGCTATGCTGCTGAGGTCATGCAGGGCACCACTGACCCTCTGCTGACTGGCACACAATGCAGCTATGGGTCTACAGATCATCTACTCTATGTACAAAACTATTATTTCTACATAAAATACAGAAAATGTCATATAAGGAGTTTGAAGCACAAAAAAATTATCCAATGAATGATGTGTCACAAATAAAATGCAATAAAGAGTATATTATATACCCCCATCCTTCATTCACTGCTACTATCATTATAAAATATACACATAAAAATGTTGATCACACAAATATCCAAATGATCTTTATTGGGCAGATTGTAAGTGATCAGTTTAATCAGTATGACGGTTATGCCACCTAGTGGACAAAACAGTCCTTAACATGTATATCATGTATAACACTGTGTTGTTCGAGAAAAAAGTCGACATTTTGAACAGGCTAAAGAGAAAAAGGTTTTTATGTTTTTATGTTTTTATTAGTTGTTTTTGTACTTTTATTTATTTATTTGTTTGTTTGTTTGTTTATTTATTAAAGAAATCAAACACTTTGACACTAGAAATCAAAGACCTTTAAGTAACTCTGTGGTCATAGTTATCAGTTAAAATAAAGCTCTTTGGTCATTGTAAAGACAACACAGGGAATCTGATTCTTCACACTGACACGTGAATCTTTATACCAGGACTCAAATTCATTTGCCACCATGTAGTTGACACGTGAGAGGATCTGCATGATTTCCAGTTGCTTGCCAGACTCATTGAGGACGGTACAAAGAGCTTGGATGAACCAAGAGCCCCGGCCCGGGATCCTCCATGAATAGTAACCTGAACGAGAAATGTACCACTGTATCAGGCAGCATCTGATGCACATACAGTACAGGGAAACACTAATAACTATGTCAGGAGTTTGGATGGCTCCCTGCAAGACAACCTGAGGGCAGTCTGGCAGGTGTTTCCTCATCACATACTTTGATGTGTAGGTGGACGTTACTTCCCCCTCACCTGTCTTGTTTCCCACCATCGCACCCGTTCCTGGTTAACCTCGATTAAATATCCTATATATCCTTGTCTTTTATAAGATCATTGTTACTATCGCTACTGTTATTATGTTCACGATTGTCGTTATGTAACCTTCATGTATTCTTGTCTATGTTATCGTCTTGTCTGTGTTGTATTTTGATTTCCATGACTTATGTAAGTCGTGTACCGTTTAATGTTTAGTTTATTAAAAAAGTCTTCGTATTGGATTCCTGCGTTTGTGGAGTGGACAGTAGCGCTGCTGACGGAGATTAGGGTTGAACGCTCTGGAACGTTACAAACTGCTTTCATAATTGATAAAGAAAAATAGATGATAGTTGATACGGTGAAGGTTTCTATCAGTGTTAAAGAGAGATTTCTGTCATGGGAAAGACTTCAAGACTTGACGCTTTGGGGTTTGCCACTAAACCTGGCAACCTGACAAACTTTTTGTCTAACTAAAAGGAGGAAAAGAAGAGACTAGTGAGGGAACAATTATTTATAGCTGTAAGTGATAACAGGAAAAAATAGGCTTAAAGACATTCCACAAGATTAAATGTAACTACAGGTGGATTAAAAGATATGAAATAGCTTGACTGTCGAATGACTGTGGTCCAAAAAGAAAGTCTGTTATTGGAAAATAAGCATCCACAGCCACAACACTGCATATTATCCTACAATATAAATCCCTGATTTTTAAATAAAACACAAAGAGTACCCTCACTTTTCTGCATTTGTCTGGTATAAGAAATTTAGTGGTGAGCAACACATCTGCAATTAAGATCATATGTTACCTGGAACAGTGGAGTATGCCAACAAGAAGTCTGCCTCCACTGGGATTTTGTGTCTGGGGCTCACATCTATTTCTAGAACATCAGTCTGTATACCATCATCGAACTCTGAACCTCGACAGGCCTGTGAGAATAATTAATTAATATCCTCCACAAGCAGACAAGAAAGAGTTAGCAAGGTAAGTGACCATGCTGAATGAACAAAAACTGCGTATATACATTTATCATTTTAGGGAGGTACTTTTCCATTTTCTTTTACCTGGATGAAGAAAAGCTTGGGTTTGCCCACAAGACTCCTGCACATGTCTTCTCTGAAGAGGAAGGTAATGTCTTTGATGGGCATGGCCCCGTCTGTTCCATATATCATGTCTGCTTCTCCGTGGCTTAGCAAAATGCAGGCAAAGCAGGAACTGTCGGTGTGATCCTCTTCCGACACTGACACACACACAAACAAACACTTTAGTGGTTCTAGATTACAAATAAAACAGCAATAACTGCAACACCTGGACTGCCCAGGGACATACGCCCGGATTCTGTTTGTTGACTTTAGTTCGGTTTTTAATACTATAATTCCGGAAATTCTTCTCTAAGCCAAAACCAGTCTTTCAAATGATTTCATGACCACAGATGTTAGAGCCACGGGTCTGTAGTCATTAAGTCCGGTAATTTTTGGTTTCTTTGGGACGGGGATGATAGTGGACCTTGACGGGACATCACACAGCTCCAGTGATGTGTTGAATATCTGTGTGAAGATGGGGGCCAGCTGATCAGCACAGGCTTGCAGACAGGCTAGTGAAACTCTGTCTGGGCCTGGAGCCTTTTTTCCCTTGGTCTTCCTAGATGCAGATGCAGATGATAACACTTAATAAGAATACTCCAAACTCCTAGGGCTCACTATACCCCCTTCCACCTGTCAGTGGATCACCAGCTTCCTGACAGACAGGAAACAACAGGTGAGACTGGGAGGTGTCACCTCCAGCATTAAGACAATCAGCACTGGCGTGCCACAGGGATGTGTCCTCTCCCCATTGCTATTCTCTCTCTTCACTAATGACTGCACTTCAAGTGACCCAACTGTTAAAATCCTGAAGTTTGCAGATGATACTACGCTCATCGTTCTCATCCAAGATAGCGATGAATCTGCATACAGACAGGAGGTAAAGTGGCTAATGCTATGGTGCAGTCAGAACAATCTGGAGCTAAACACCCTCAAAACTGTGGAGATGATAGTGGACTTTAGGAAAGACCCCTCAACACTACTCCCCCTAACAATATCCAACAGCCCGGTGTCATCTGTGGAGGCTTTCAAGTTTCTGGGCACTACCATTTCCCAAGACGTGAAATGGGAGTGCAACGTAAACTCTATCGTCAAAAAGGCCCAGCAGAGGATGTACTTTCTACGTCAATTAAGGAAGTACGGTCTGCCACAGGAGCTGTTGATGCTGTTCTACACTGCGGTCATAGAATCTGTCCTGTGCACATCCATCACCATCTGGTTTGGTGCAGCAAAAAAACAGGACAAAAACAGACTGCAACGCACAGTTAACAGCAGAAAAAATAATTGCCTCCCCCCCTGCCCACGCCCCAGGACTTGTACGTCACAAGAACCAGAAACTGGGCAGGAAAAATCACCACTGACCCTTCACACACTGTACACAACCTCTTTCAGCTCCTCCCTTCTGACAGGCGCTACAGAACTTTGCTTAGCTAGGTGTGCCTATGAAATATAGAATATTTAGTTATCCTGTGTAAAGCCAAATTAAGTTCAGGTCAATAAGGTTATATGGGCCACAGGATTCTCCGTTTTTAATAGACTCAGTGGGTGGAACTCACAAGCAGAAGGACAGTTATAGCTATATCTCTGGTTCACTATATACTGCCATTTCAATAAGGGGATTGGAATTTAAAATCCTCATTACTAAAGCAAATCATTTCGCATGCTCTACACTCATGTCAATGGCAGTGAGTATATAGTTTATGTTCACAGTTTTGAAATGCTCGGGGTTCGTATTTTAAGACATTTTAATTAGTGAGTAATTTATTCGCTAGCTTCACAAACTTTATTGCATAGCTACAAGACAGCAGGGGCTGCGGCTATCAAGGTTTAACGTTGTGTTGCAGCGGTTCCCAGTGTTATCCAGCCAGAAGACACTTCCAGTGTAAAATATTTTTTAACAAAACCTCTTATAATTACTAAACATATTTATTTTATAAACATAATCCAACTACTCAATAAGAGGCATATTAGTTAAACATGTGCCATATTTATTTTGTTTATCTATTACATCTTGTTCACCCACCAGTTGTTTTATGTTAAAATGCAGAAAAGTAGAAACATTACATATCAAATTAAGTTCAACATTTTTATTAAAATTGTAACCACTTTATCCTAGTCAGGTTTGCATTGGATCGCTCTCTCTAAGACATACTACACCTGGTCCATTGAAGGTCACCATGCATATACAGACACATTCACACACTGTACACTGGACAATGTATGAAGGAGAAAACCCACACAAACACAGGACAAAACATGAAAATCCACAGAGAGATTACTCTTAGGATTGAACCAGGAACCCTGGAGATAAATATAATCAATTTAAATATAATAATAACTCTAAAAATTATAAAAACATTTACTGTGGTTGGTTATCACCCGGTGTAAAATCATATAATTAAAAATAAAAGTTGAAATACTTTGTAAACCCCATTTGGAACCTAAATTATTTTGCATGAAAGCAGGTATAAGAAATAACAACAATGAATAAGCATTACAAACGTAAGCACATTTCTAATGTACCTATTACACGTGCAACCAGCAAGCTCAGTGTGACTTCATTCACCTATTTTTGAGCACAACTGAAGACACGGAGGCCACTGTGACTAAGCTCCCGAAATGTACAACAGCAAACATAGTGATCGGTTACATAAACACAGTAGCATCTCTTTCCCCCTCGCCACTAACAGACAGCTTGACAGCCATTTGTATGAGCAGCGAAGTCTAAAGAGGGGTGGAACCTTGCATTCAGTACATGTAATAGACAGGGCAAGCCTGCAGCGGATCTAAGTTTAACACAGGTCAGTGAGCCACAAGTGGGAACAGGGAACTGTCTGGAACATATTGCCTTCCCCAACTGAGGTCCATCCGAGACTGCTGATTTTGGAAAACGGTTTGATATATGCACAGTATATTTAGATACTTTTGTAGTACTTTAAACTGGAAAATATGAATATACAAAACTGTGCCAGGTGTGGATTTGTGGTGTATCCAGCTGAAAAGGTTAATCTCATTGGTGAGGTAAGTCTGGATCCTTATAATATCTGAAGACATTTAATTTGTGGTATTAAGTGCTTTTCATTAGTTTAAATAATAAGATAGATTATAGTATATTAAATGAATATAATCGTACCAAAGCAGTGAGCAACTTCCATATTTTATGCTGATGCAGGAACATTAATCAGTTTACCAGTTAAGATGAAATAGAAATTATTTTAATGACAGTGATTCTTCATCTGTCTTTCTCATATAAGCATGCTTTCACTGTGAGATCTGTAAGATGGTTCTTACGGCCAATAATTACATCAGTCATCAGAAGAACGCATTGTGTATAATCAACTGTCTGTCTATCTCTCACAGAACAACCTCCAATACCCCAACCCGTCTGGCTTTAAAGCAGCTCATTCCACAGAGACAGCCCTTTTGGATGTCTCTGAGAAGCTACATGCTGCTAGAATAGCCAAACTGTCAACCGTCCTTATCCTCCTTGACCTTTCAGCAGAGTCTTGGGATTTGCGGATCAGATTGGGAATGGTTCGCTTTCTACCTGGAAGGACGCTCATATCAGGTAACATGGAGGGGAGTGGCATCTACTCCACGCAGGCTCTCCACTGGTGTCCCACAGGGCTCAGTACTTGGTCCTCTTCTTTTCTCCCTGTATACTCACTCTCTTGGTGAAGTTATTTCCTCACATGGGTTCTCTTACCACTGCTATGCTGACGATACACAACTTGTCTTCTCCTTCCCACCCTCAGATGCCACAGCTTGTGACCGGATCTCAGCATGTCTGCTCAGTGGTTAAAGCTCAATCCCAGCAAAACTGAACTGCTGTTCATCCCAGGTGATTCATCCCCAGGTCATGATCTTGCTATATCCTTGCACAACGATCTGATCTCCCCTTCAGCCACAGTTCGCTCAGCAGTCCGGGCTACTCTCTGTAGTCTTCTGAGGTCGAATTTGGTGGCTGAGCTGAACCAAACAGTTACTGAGGTGCAGAGGATGGATTCAATCATACACACATACACACACTCACACAAACACACAAACAAACACACACACACACACACACACACACACACACACACACACACACACACACACACACACACACACACACACACACAGCTATTTCTAGAACACAGAAATGTAAACGTTTATAGTTCAGACTCAGGGACACTTTCACGCATCCATCTTCGAATATCCTCCGACATGCTCCGTGATGTTTATGTGCCGATATTATTTCCAGAGATTCCTGGGAGCCGATCCGCTCTGCTTTACGAAACCTGCTGCATTAAACTAGATGTCTGTCCATCTCAGATGTTGAAATCACAAGATTTTAAAAAAATCTGTGTTAGACCGGAGATGACGTACACTGTCCCGTATCATTACACAGTTCTCCTCCGAGCCATCAGAGCCACTGTAGCTGAATGAACACACGTCCCCACAACCACACTTTTCATGTGAAGCACATGAACTCTGTTTTTGTTAAAAAAACTCAAAGATGTAGTTTTGTAAAGGTGTATTGTAATGTGATATTTTTTCACCATATGGCCCCCCCACACACAAACACACACCCTTACAGACGTGCACTGGTGACTACATCGTCATTGTTATGAACATCATTCCTGTGTGTATGTTTACAGAAGTGACCTTGGTCACGTCTCGTTCACGGAACCTGCCTTTCTTTACCTCCTGAAAGCCGAACCCTCATCTCCTCTCTCGTCAAACGGAAAGAAATGTGTTTTCTTTTTTCACTTCAAAACACATCTGAGAATCTGACCCCCAACACACACATACACACACACACACACACACACACACACACACACACACACACACACACACACACACACACACACAGTACAATGCTTTGCAAAAGTGAAGCTGGTTTTCTTGTAATAAACCTCTTCATGTTGCTCCAACAATTCAGTTCTCTCCTCAATCACAGTTTCATCCCCGGACCCTGATGCTACCACCACCATGTTTCGCTCATCCCCGGTTTGTGCTACAGGAAGTGATGTGAAATTTCTTGTTGCTCTCTCTTGCTTTCTTATGGCTCTTCTTGAGTAAGGGTTCCTAGTCGTTTTGGTTCACCTGTGTTCCGTTAATTCCTTCAGTGTGTCTTTTGGTCTCAGTGAAGCTTCCTGCCTCGGTTCCTGAGATACGGACTTGTCTAGTTGGTGCTCGGGTCACGTGATTCAGCTTCCGTTTCCTCGCTATCTTCCCATTATCGCTAACTTCATTTCTTTTAATTTTCACTCCTTAGCTTCAGAATGTCTTTTTAAATCGATTGTGTCCAATATCACCATCAGATCTGACCACCACTTCTGGATCCAGAGGGGTAAATACTTTTGCAAAGAGCCTTTTTTCTTTTCTTTCAATTAATTTTGACTTTTACTATAAGAAAATTTGACTGAACTTGAAATACTGACAGGAAGAATATGGGCAAAATGAGTGAGAATGAATGAGAAAAAAAAGAGGTGTAGAAAAGTGTTGTTTCTGTGGTACACAATCAGCCACACAAACACAGGAAGTAAAAGCTGTTAAAGATGGCCGAATTATTATTATTTTTATTCAGCTGGCTGTAATAAACCTGAAGCTTAGGCAAAGCTAACACAGCGGAACCGGTTAATGTAAATATGCCCACAACATAACACAAAGTTACACAACACAACACATCAGGGCTCACAACATTTCCAAATACAAATGGAGCGGAACCAAAGGAAACTTCTGGAGAACTCCAAGGTGACATCGCATGCATTTTTTGTTGCAGTTGATCCACTAATACAACAATAATGTGATAATAATAATACAAAATAGTCCAGTGATTTCTCTGCCGGTTCATGTGTTCTTCTTCATCCTAAGTTTAAACGCTGTATCATTTTATACTGACTTGCCTGAAGAAGGATTTCATGCCGAACTCAGAGGTGGGGCTTAGACAGACCTGTAGTTATGACATCATAAGTCTACGTTATGTAACCTTTCGCCTGAGTGAAGGAAAGTGTTGTGGTGGGTGACATAGGGCTGAGCGATTTGGCTTAAAATCAAAATCTCGAATTAATTGAACATTTTAACTCGATTACGGGGGGGAGGGGGCACGGTGGCTTAATGGTTAGCCCGTTCGCCTCACACCTCCAGGTTCGATTCCCACCTCCACCTTGTGTGTGCGGAGTTTGCATCTTCTCCCCGTGCCTCTGGGGTTTCCTCCGGGTACTCCGGTTTCCTCCCACGGTCCAAAGACATGCATGGTAGGTTGATTGGCATCTCTGGAAAAATTGTCAGTAGTGTGTGAGTGTGTGAGAGTGTGTGTGTGCCCTGTGATGGGTTGGCACTCCTTCCAGGATTTATCCTGCCTTGATGCCCGATGATGCCTGAGATAGGCACAGGCTCCCCATGACCCGAGAAGTTCGGATAAGCAGTAGAAAATGAGTGAGAGAGAACTCGATTACGATGCCTTCATAGTTCACTGACAAGTTTTGTTTAGTAAATATGCTCACATATTACAAGTGAGATTTTTGAATGAAGGGTGCATTACTTGATTTTAAAATAATTGAAGGAAACACACACTATCTACTATCTATAATTATTTATTGAACATCAATGTTGAACAACTGAAATTAAAGCACACATTGCCTAAAACAAACAGACTTGCACTTTTGGAAACAAAATAAACTATTTTTTTCATATTAAAAGTAGAAAATAAGCAGTATCTCTTCTAAATAAAATAACTCTTGTATATCCTGTAAATAATATTTTAAACAGGGTATTTCTCGTTGTCTGTCGTAATGGCTTCAAGTTTTTCTTCCGCAAGGTCCCATTCAGAAAGCATATCTTTCAGACTTTGCGCAATCATATCTGCCGTGTGATCGGCTGGAAAATATGCCGTCTCGTTGTCAATGTAGTGCAAAGTAAGATTCAAGAATGGGTTCTTGAATGGGGCAGTTTTAGAAAAATGTGATCGCGATGGCACAGTGTCGAGAGTTTTAATGAGATGTTTAAACCCGCTTCGCTCCACTGTAGCGGGAGTCATATCCTTTGCCATGTAATAACAAATAGCGTCAGTTATTTCTTTCCATCTTCTTGAACTCTTCTCATACTGTGTGGCATTTGTGAATGCATTTGTTATCGACATCTGCTTTGCGAAGGCACTTGTTGCTGAGCGCTTATCAGTCTCTCTTTGTTTTTTTTGAGCCATGCACTGTTCATATTCAGTAACGTGATTGCACTCCAAGTGTTGAAACAAATTGGTGGTATTATCTTTGGGTGTCGAAACTGTTTTTCTACAGTGTCTACATCTGACTTCATTTTGTTCGATGTCATCCTAACCGAAGCCAAAATGTGTCAAAACGACGGAGACTGCGTTTTTCTTTGGTACAAGCTGCTCTTGATGCTCAGTTGTCTGAGTGTTGAAGCTCTCCATGCTCGACATGTCGGCGGAATAACATAACGTAATGGAGCGGGATCACGTGACTCTACATGCAGAAGTGTTTTTAATGGGAAAGTAATCGAAATAATCGACCTGGAAAAAAATTGATCGATTATAGGTTCTGAATGTCGATTTCGATTACTTTTCGATTAATTGCCCAGCCCTAGGGTGACAGGTAGGTACGCAAGAGGGTAGATTTATGCTGTATCACGCAAGCTCATGTTTAACTAAAGATTTGAATCATTCTTGTAATAAAATAAAACTCGCTTTATGAAGACTATGCTGTGATGTTTAACACACACACACGCGCATACATGCAATTCACGAGTCACAATGATAAATTTCATGAGCCGAAAGAGTCGGCCGGTAAATGCTAAGCTGAGTCAAATGATCTGATTCACAGAAAGGATTCTGAATTCTTATTAGACAAACGATTCACAATGATATATTCCATCATGACATTCCATGAGCCAAAGGAGTCAGCTGTAACTGCTGAGCTGAGTCAAATAATCTGACACAGAAAGGATTCGGAATTCTTATTAGACACACGAGTCACAATTATAAATTTCATGAGCCGAAAGAGTCGGCCCGTAAATGCTAAGCTAAGACAAATGATCTGACTCACAGAAAGGATTCAGAATTCTTATTAGACACACGATTCACAATGATACATTTCATGAGCCAAAGGAGTCTGTTGTAACGGCTGAGCCGAGTCAAACGATCTGACTCACAGAAAAGCGGAAAGAGGAACTGCTTATAGCGCGGCAGGGGAAGAGGGAAATTTAAACCTGTAGGTATTACCAGTGTCAAAACCAGCTGTGAGCGGGACGATCCCAAATAGTCCACTGCTTCCTGTACACGTACACTACACAGCCCCGATAAGCCATTATGTCTGACCCTATCTAGTGCACTTGTATCATAGATCCGACGCCATTCGTAATTCAGCAGATGTAATTGCTACGGAAGTAGGACGTCTCAACCGGAGTACACTGCAGTGTAATGTAGCTGATACACGGCGCAAATAATCGCTAATGGACCGTTTACGAGATTCGGTAAATAGCAACGACAAGTGTTTTTGAATTTAAACTGCAACGCTTGTGATAGGTCACGTTTAGACTTAGCCGAACGTATAGATTGTTACCGAACGTAGCATTATGCTAACGGAGCATTATGCTATGCTATGCTAAAAATATTCCGATGTATGATAACTGAAATTTAGCATAACAAGCTATTGTACCGCCTTCTTCGCATATTTACTGGCTAGATACATAACCAAATGAGTGCTTAATAGCCGTTGAAAGTAAAAATATTTTATTAAAACAAATTGTACAGTGTCTTATTTTTCCCTCCTCCCTCTGTTTCAGTCCTTGTGTCTGGACTCTCCTTCTAAACACAGTTATATTGGAAGCTTTTACGCTCCTCCGGACAGGATGGCCCATCATGACCAGGACAAGTCTAATAGGAACCTGATCAGAAGCAGCAGATCATCTCACACAACACCTGACACAGGGAGCAGAGGTGAAAATAACCTGATAGGAACCAATGTGATGTGTACAAACATGTAACTTATAGGTTATAGCTTTGTGTGTGTGTTCTTTTGTGTACTTGTTCTCTTCCTCTTTTTTTTGATTTCCTGCCTGTGTGATTAGAAACACTGCAAGACCCGAAGAATGAATCATCTGAAATGTTTCATATTCCTGTCTGTTTTTCTATATTTACATTTATCTTCAGCCACCTATCCATCCATCCATCCATCCATCCATCCATCCATCGTGTTCTTCAGTCCAATGTTGCTGCTATTAAAAAATAGAAGGTGTCATCTTTATTTCTTATATCTGTTAATAACTGGCTTGTGTGTGTGTGTGAGAACAGCAGTGATCGCAGCCCTGAAGTCTCTGCAGGAGAAAATGAGGAGGCTGGAGCTGGAGCGTCTGCAGGCAGAGAAGAACGTAGAGCGGTTTGCTCAGGCCGCTCGCCAGTGCACCGACTCCGGAAACCAAACCAGCCATCAGTTACGGAGCAGAGATGGAGAATCCTCAAAGAGGAAAGGTAATTTATTATATATCCATCTGTCCATATATTCATGCTCTCCATTCATTCAAACTTTCATATTCATCCACCCATACATACTTGCTCTCTACCAACCATTCACCCAACCTTCCATCTGTCCATTTATCAATGCTCTCCATCCATTTATCTATCCATCCATGCTCAATATCAATCAGACCATATTCATGCTCTTCATTCATTCAATTATCCATCCAAACTTTCTTTCCATCCATTCATCAGTGTATCCATGCTATCCATCATCCGTCAATGTATCCATGCTCTTCATCCATTTATCATCCATGCCCTCCACCCATTTTCTCCACTTATCCATCCATTCCCTTTTAAGAAATTAATTGTATATATTAGACGTGATATATTATTGTATTATATTGTATCATTTTATATGATCCAGCCCCTTTTCACAGTTCTTCTTCTCTCACACACTTTCTTTCTGGGGTCACACAGAGCTGGTGTCTCAGTTGCACTCGGCAGAAGCTCGGTGCTCTCTGCTGGAAAAACAACTGGAGTACATGAGGAAGTTAGTGGAGAGCGCACAGAGAGAGAAAACCTCTCCGGTGGATAGAGACAGAGAGGTGACGTGATGAAACAAACACACTACATGACATGAACACTCTAAAACACTCACAGGTCCAGAAATAACACTTTGGAGTAATGGAAAGTAAGCTTTAAAAAAAAAACTGTCAGATTCACTAAAATGAGTCATTATGTGATTTTGGGACTAAAGCTGCTAGGTAGGAATAAATAAAGCTTGAACTTGCTGGCCAAAAATTTGTATTTAGGGCCTTTATCATATCTAGGCAGTACACTATGGTCTATCTGAGGCCCTAATTGTTTATAATGCAGTGTGTTAATCTTTTTTTCTCCTTAGGAAAAGAAGAGCAAACCCACAGAGCCACAGATCCAGGCTCAGTTGCAGAAACTGGAGGAGGAGTGTATTAAACTTACCAACACACAGTCTGAGGCAGAGGTAAGAGCTTTATCTGTCACATACAGACACACACACACACACACACAGAGGCTGAATTTATACATGCAAGCCGGCCACCTCACATCTCCTGAAGTCCTTTGGCACAACACACTGAATATCTGTTACTAATCACATTAAAACATCACGTCTCAAATACAACACTTACCGTTATTGAGCACTAACACTAACAGGTTTTCCTCTTACAAATACTGTCTTCTCCATCTTCTAGATTAGTTAATATTTACAAAGTGCAAATACAAAAGTGTGGGAGATAAATCAGTTAGTAATCTGGGTTGAGTTATCTGAAATGTGTCATCTGGAGGGAACAGGAATACATTTTTGTAGAGATTTTCTGTCACTTCATTTATAAGCATTCCTGCTCACATGTTTCCTCAAGAGGAAGATTAAACTCCTGGAACGGAGGTTACTCGAAGAGGAACACGAGCGCAAACTGGTGCAGGAGAAAGCTGAGGAGGTACACAAACCTCATCATCATCGTTTTTTTTTTTTTTTTTAAACGATGGGAATTGGGGAGGAAATCAATACTTGCTGTTGTTGTAAAACAGATTCTTTATGAATTCAGTTACAGAGAGAGCTGGAGACCAACCTGCTCTTTTCAGCAGCTGAGGTGAAACCAAAGAAGAAGAAGAAGACCAAAGAGAAGACCACGAATAAGGTAAGGACCGTTATGTATTTATTGAAGTACAACACACTCACCATTAGATGGCGCTGTATTCCACAGTGCTCTGTGATTTAACAAAGTCACACATCCAGATTTGTTCTAACGCTTAGACGACAATCGTGATTCTAGAAATCTGTTAATCCCGAGGTTCCTCAACGCGTGACGGCCAAGAGAATGCCGTTCGTCGCTGGAACAGTGAGTGTCCATTCTCCAAGACATTTGCAATATGAAGATTCCACGAGATTGGCATTCTAAATTTCTGCTTTATCTCTTTGTGCCAGTCAACAAGCCCTAGTTACTCAGTTAATGCCAATGTTCAGGCCGTGCTGCATCTTCTGAAGACCAGACAACCTCGTGTGTGTGAGAGGACACAGAGTCTGAACAGCGCTGAGCCGAAAAGACGCAGTGGCTCTCAACGAGGCTCCGAATCCCAAAGTGACGGAGCTGCAGCTATGGGCAGCCTTTCAGACCTGCTGCTCGCTCTACAGGACGAACTAGGCCACATGAGCTTGTGGGTAACTGGAGTGAAGGATCATGATTGCGTTCTCTTGGTAGTTAATAGCCCGTTAAATACAACATGACATTATGTCAGCTTAAGCAAAATGATCCAAGTTGTGTGTGTATGTGTGTGTGTTTATGCACAAGCACTTGCTTAGTACCGTTGTGTAAATCAGCACCTGTGTGTTGCAGTGAACATCAGGAGCTGGTCAGGCAGATAGACGAGACAAATAAACGCGAGCTGAGGGAGGATCTGGAGAGAGAGCTGGACTGCTTAGTCAGGAGGATGGAGGAGAAAGCGGCTCAGATCACCAAGCTACGCAAACACCAGCAAACCGTAGGAGCCTTTCTGTCCCTGTCCATAATCCATATCTGTGTGATCATATGAGGAAGTTTCCTGAACTATTAGACCAGGACAATTCTAGACTAATCCCACACTTGGAACGTTCAGACATATAACAAAAGTCTTGATAAACTAGTGTGTATATTTATAGACCTGTGTGTGGGTCATGGAAACTGATTTCCTAAAACAGTAAAGCGGGACAGCTGATCACATGATCAGTGGACGATTTGTCTCAGTGTGACTGGGTTAGCAAAAGAAATGCTTAATTGCTAAAATGACACTTTTCAGAAAGGGAAATCTCTGAAGGTCATCAGGAAACACCTGAATTAATTATTGTTATTATTATTATTATTATTACACCATTTGGCAATTCTGCATTAATATACTCACCTGATATCATATCATTACATCAATTCAGCATCACAATGACATTGCTCTAACTAGCTCATTATTAGTGTTTGAACTTTAAGCACTGATTTTTATTTATTTATCATTTTTATCATGTCCAGGTCCAAAAGCTGGCCCAGTGCAGCCCCAAGCCAAATCCCAAGCCAAGACGCACCGCCAGCGCTGACAGAGTCCAGGTAGCACCATCCTCCTCCTCCGTAGTTAAACCCTCACCTTCCAGACCACAGCGGCATCAAAAGGCCAGCGTCGATCGTCTACAGCTCCTCAGAGACGCCCAGAAGTTTCAGTCGAGTCTCCGTCAACAAGACATCAGCTGGGAGACATAAAGCCTTACTGTCCTTCTCAGCCTTGAGGACAGAAGGTGAGGAAGAACGCTGTGCTATACCTGAAGTGTGTGGGTGTGTGTGTTGGGATGTAATTGCTGACTTTGATGTAGAATTTTACTGAATATTTTCTGTGTGTCCGTGTTTTTTACTTTCATCCTTTTTTTTGTATTAGACACATTTTGCTCTGTATGAATATTTATAACATTTTAATAAAATACCGTCATGGACATTTTCACTTTTACAGAGTTGTGTGACTTGCTATCTTCGTCTGAACCCGGGGCATCTGTAGACACTTTACCAACATAAAATGATGTATGAATATTTCTCCCCCATGTTTGGCCTGATCTCAGGCTGGATGTCTTGTCTTAGCTTTTACCTGGTTACGTCACCTTGGTAACAGGACGGCTAACCTGCTCACGGGCTTAACTGTATGCGATGCAGGTGCTCGGGCTAATAAGTCTCGTACAAATAAGTCTCGTACAAGGTTAATAAGTCCAGCCGTTCTTGGATTTAGGTGTGTGGATGATGATGATGATGATGGATGAACCTACTGTGTGTACTGTGCTCTCATTGTGCTATGATTGGTGGAGCCCTACATCCTTCACCACACAGCTGCCAGAAAATCATAATAATAATGTTTATAACACAGAAATGTGAAGAAGAAAAGGTTCAATGTAATCATCTTTCCAAATTATTCCAATTCACAGTGCGGTAGAAAAAGCATGTGATTCTTCCTACAAAAGACAAACTGGACAAACAAATCAAGGGCTATTAACTCTCACAGTTAGGAGAAATACGAGTCTATGGTCGCTTTACTCTTTCTCACACAATCACACACACAATGTTCAGTCAGCAATAACAATCATAACCAGACCATGGACCACTTTTTTGGATCTGACAGGTGTGTGTGTGTGTGAGTGAGCCAGACAGAAGGAACAGCTGCTCTGTCGCCATACAGCTGTTGTATGTATTCCTATCTTAGGGAAAAAACCCACAGAGTCCAGGAACTTTAATAGCAGGACACAAAAAAGATGAGCCGCTCGCTACAGCGTCTTCAGCTCTAAATAACTACATTTAAATATAAATCACTCTCAGAGGCAGCACTGGTTGTGTGTAAGTTGTACTTATCTAACCAGTATGACACGACTGCGGCGGCTGAGGGGAGGAAGGATCGAACCGAGGCCGACATATAAAGTGCGTGAGAAGAGCGCGAAGTGTTACATATTTGCAGCCAAACGCAAGGAGAGAAAGTTGTCTCTGTAAGTCACCGTTATTGGATTAAGTCATGCTTCACACTAATTTCACACTAATTTCCTGTATCAGGATACAAGGAGGTGCTCGTCTTTTGTTTGTGAAGGATTTGACCTCGATGTGATCTGGTACCTCTTTGCAGTTCAACTACTTTGATATTTTACCAACAGAAATGCCCTTGACTTTGAGACATGTAGTTACGGTCTCCTCGCCGTCCTCTTTTTCGCTCTTCCCATCGTCATAGATACTGTAAAGTATCTAATCTCATCACCTAAACTTGGTTTTTCAGCGTCTCCCTCTGCCGCAGATACACCGACGTACCCTAGGCAGGAACCGAGTGCACCAGGCAACGTTTATCATCATATCCGCATGTGGTAGCCTAGTGGTTAAGGTGTTCGACTACCAATCGGAAGGTTGTGAGTTTGATCCCAGGTCCACCAAGCTGCCACTGTTGGGCCCCAGAGCAAGGCCCTTAAATGTATCATCAGAAAGTCTACAGAGCCAGCAAGCCAATGTTCTAGAGTCATAGACATAAGTCACAGGTCACATGAGTACATTCTCCAGATCACTGAGCAACTGTTTGTGTACTTTGTACCTTCATAAAAAGTCAATAAACATCTTTATCTCCTCCAATAAATATCACTCTTCACCCATTCTGTACCTACCTCCAGTGTGAAGCGTCACTTCTGGGCATTTGTGCTGCAGTGACATGTCTTCTGATGTTTACTAGACAAGTTTCTAGTTACAGTGACCAAGATACACATCAAGACGTCCAGCAATTCTTAATCAGTGTGGTGACATGTTTCATCCCCTCGTGATGACTATCATATACGAAAGGTTCAGAAAAAAAAAAAGGAATCCAGGGGTCTTCACCAGCCCATCACAGTCATATGGAGTAAGACTATGGTTCCTCTCTACTCCTTTCTTCTTAGAAGCTTTCCACTAGATGTTGGATTGTGGCTGTGTGGATTTGTGAGAATCAGCTACAAGAACATTAGTGAGATCAGACTCTGATGTTGGGATGTTGATGAGACTCCAGTTCCAGTTCATCCCAAAGGTGACCAGTGGGGTTGAGTCAGAGTCAGGACACTTGAGTTCTTCACATCAACCTTCACCTCCACACTGTGTCACCATGGAGATCCTATATAACTGTGGTTGTGATAACAGAGGATGACCAGAGGACCTTGGTCAAGGCCAAGGTCAAGGTCACAAGATGACAACTTCAGAATTATCCCAAGGTTAAAGCCAAGTACAGAACATGCAAACGGGAACACAAGCCTAGTTACTAGAGCAAAACAAATGTGTACAAATGTGTGTCCACACCACAGTATTGCATGTTGGATTTTGCGGCGCATGTTTGAGTAACTGTGTACGCCACCCACACATCCTGTAACAGCACCGATTAACTTCTGCTTGATCGTCAAGAATTAAAGTCATATCCTGTTAAGGATACAAAAAGGCGTGAACGCTGAGTTTAGACCTCAGGAACACCACATGATGAGTCACAGTGCATCAGGGAATAAGGAAACAAAGGTGTGTGAGGGAGGAGAAGACAGGAGTTTACCGTGCCGGTTAGGAGGCTGTGCTTAAAAGATAAATTATATTCATCATCAAAACTCACTCAGTAGTCAATGATTAATTCTGCACACACATGAGAAATAAAACCTGGATGAGCTTCACGTCATACACGGGCAAGCGTGTGAGCGAGAGAGAGATAAATATAGAACGAAACGTCTCGCGGTGAACCGAGACCGAAGGCCGTTCACTGATATCTGAAGTGTAGAAGGGGGTTTTCTTCCCTGACATGATTTTTCCCTTAACAGATTCACACATTTTATTTAAATAAATAACAATTTATGCTTGTTAGAACCTCATGACTTCAGTAAGGGAAACAGGCTTAGAAAGAACATCAACCATTTTAATAACTGTTTTGTTGGGGGGGGAAGATTAAACTGCCTATTAAACGTCACTCATTTTGTAGGAATGGGTTATTTGTGTATGTGGGATGAAATACATGCTTATTCTAATGACTATTTTTTTATTTTTTTGCAGCTCCTGTTTTCTTGTCGTTAGACCCACACGATTTAAAAAAGCCGCTCAGAATTTCCCAGCATCAGGAACCGCTAAACTTTTGCCAGGTAAACAACTGGAAAGTAGGGCAGTAGTATGACTGTTGTTTTGGTGTGTGGGTGCTTTAATTGCCCGGTGTGTTTTCCTCTGTATGGTTGCTCCAAGTGATATCTAACGATACCAAACGGTCGCCTGTTGCTGTTTTATAGAATTGAAACCAGGATATGTTTATAACTTTTAGAAGTGTTTGGAGAAAGTAAAAAAATAAAATAAAATAAAATAAAATAAAAACCACACACACAAAGCTTGGATTTGTCGTTTTACATTCCGCAGTTTTTAATTAATTATTGATTTCTTTTAACATCTTCAAACTTATTGAGCATCTTCAAACCTAATTGGCACTGCAAAAAGAAAAACAAATTATAATAATACAAAGCTGAAAACATTTTAAGGCAGACCTCTTGGCAACGTAAAGCAACAGCGTGTGGAGGTGCAGGCGTGTGTTTTGCTCTCTCACGACTACACGAGGACCAAAGGTCGTCTGTGTTGTGAACACACACTCGTTCTGAACACAACCTGGAAAAGTGGAGAGAAGGAAACGAGCGCTGGGATTTAATGCAAATCAGCAAGAGAGAAAGAGCGCGAGGGCGACAGAGTTCTGCTCGGCTCTCCGTTTTTTCTCCACAGAATTAACATTCAAAGTTCGTTTTCATCCCAGACTTAGAATGAACGAGTTTTAAAGACTTCATTTTGAAACTATCTACATCAGTAAGGCACTTCGTTTACAAGAGGTGCGACGAGAAAGAAGTGATTAGAGTTCAGGAGGAAAACAACAAAAAATAAAAGTGGGTTCGTTTTGTCAAGGCTGTTTCCATGGAGATAACAGTGCTCATGTTTCAGCGTGGGTCTAATCCCAACACTGTGGAGCTCCGAGTATGACTGCGAGGATACGAGATGAGCGAGAAAGAAAGAAGGGGGTAGCTCTTGATCTGAAAATTGAGTAGCATCTATTATGTTAAAGAAAAAAAGAAAAAAAAACTTCAATGCTGGATAACCATGACACAACTTGCCTTCAGTTGTTCTTCCCAGCAAGCCTCGCTACATAAAAACTAAAAGTAAAATATACTCAGAGCAAACCGGTGAGCGCTGAATTTTGTATTAGCGTTTAGCGTGTCTAATCCCTGTGCAAGGAAAAAAAATAAACACGCCTTCCAGAGCACGACGTCAAACCGACAGCAACGATTAAGGCTCTAATCGAAAGTCAAAGAAAAATAGTAATAAAAAAAAACAACAACAAATGATGGCACACAACCAGCTTTTTTTAAGAACCCAACCTGACAGAATGACAAGTTGTTTATCACAACAGACGGCACCACCTGATCAGCCGCGGGATCATAAGATACTTCCTCTTCTCCATAAACAGTGCATCAAACTCAACACACAGCAACATGCTCACATGTATTTTGGCAGATCGAAAAAGAACAAGAATCTCCATAATAATCTCATATCTTGTTACTAGGTGATGAAAAAAAATGGCTTCCTTAAGTACTTCTCAGAGACTGGACAAAAACAGGATGTGAATGATTTCTGACCTCTGACCTGAAATCACAGATACATTTGGCAAAATCAGCAAAAAAGAGCATGAAAGAAAAGCATTTAATGATTTTTTTTTCTAAAGTACCGTAGGATTTTCACAACAGAACCATCCTTTTGATTCTTCAGTTTAACTCTGACCTCTCAAACATCGAAGTTTGCTCCCTTCCAGGTGAAAGGCCTGGAAAAGCGTAGCAGAAAAGCGTAAGGCAGAGAGGCTCGAAAGCCAGAGTCATGAAACCCTGACGCAGACTTGAGCTAATGCTAATTAACCCTTAATTAATATATTCTTAATAATATAGCAAACAGTCCAGCTGGCAGCCTCAATCAACCTCACTGATAATATAGAGAGCGTGCGCACACACACACACGCACACAGACCCCGCTCCAGCAGGAAGTGGCAAACCAGAGTCTAAACTTTTACACATTTAAGGCTCAAAAGAAGAAGGAGGCAAAAAGCAACTCACACCATCCACTGTCTCAAACCCTCTTGAAAAAAACAAACAACGAAGAAAACAAAACACTTTCAGGTTTACAATACACTTCATTATTACCGAATTTAGCACTGGATTTTGGCTAGTGGCTTTAAGATCACTAATCCTGGTTGTTTAACGGACTGAGGATTTATTATTGCGAACAGACAGATCATGCCATGTGGCTTGGCTGAAAATGATGAAAAGTCTAACAACAACAAAAGCAACAAAAAAAACTTCACTAAATGTGATTATTTTAAAGCAAAGCTTCAAGCAAAAAAAAAAACAAAAAACAAAAAAACAACTGAAAGCATTCGAAACATTTTGACACATGTCTAAGGCTTCGGGGTAAGAACTAGGATCGTATTTGCCCCACCACGAAGTATTTGCCCCACCCCCCCTTTCTCATGATTTGTCATGAACAAAGTGTGGATAAAACAAACAACCCAACCAACCAACCAATCAGTGTGGCTTCATGACAACCCGTGTGTGTCTAAGCAGCTCAGATTACGCTACGTTGTAAGGAAGTGGGGACCTGTAATGTTTAACCCCCACCTTGTAAAGCAGTGGCATTGAAAACGAGAACAAAATGGAACTGTGAGCGGTGGAGCGATTATTTTTAAAGGAGAAGGCTGATAAAGGAGAAGTGTTAAAAATGGACAGAAGCTGTGAATAAGGAAACTAATATAGACAAGGGAATGGGAAAAGTGACAATGCCACTGCTTCACGGTGTGTGTGTGTGTGTGTGTGTGTGTATGTGTGTGTGTGTACATGATGTGCAATGTGGTGCTTCTAAAGGCTTTTTTCTTTTCTGTTCTTTTTGTTTGGTTCTTTCTTTTCTTTTCTTTACAGAGTGTGGTAATTGCGGTCCTTGGACTTGCAAAACTTGTAGAGGAAGAAGACGACAGCTTGCAGGCCGAGCACGAGGACGATCCCGCCGATGAAACTGGCGGCGTCGAACGTAGATTTCTTCGAAGGGGTCGGAGGCAGCGCTGTTGTAGTGGCATCTGTAGAGGGGAAAAAAAAAAGTCGGATTTCATTGGTGTGCCTTGTACGATAAAAGAAAACAAGATGTCCTGATTCCTGGGACACGTGTAAGCTTATGGATTGAACACTTACTTGACGTGGTGGTACTCGCAGTGGAAGAGGTGACTGGTGCAGCTAGCATAAATAAAAAAAAATAAATGTCAGATTATCATACATTACACATTACAACACTGTCTCTATCCAGTCTGGAAGATTCCAGAAATGATTTTGATTGGCAAGCTGTTAGAATTAGGAGTTTGCTGCAAGTCTAGATTTTATTCTTCTTCCTCATTATACCAAGAAAATCCAAGCAACTCGAAATCAAGACCTTCCTCCTTTGGAGCAAGACTTCCAAAAAAAGATACCATACCATCTGGAAATATTTCAGGATCACAGAAACACTGCACTGTTCAGCTAAGATGCAAGAATGAACCATCAGGAATGAGAAGATATTAGAAGAAATGAAAACGAAGCATGAGGCTGGAAGCATCATATGGGTTTTTGTGTGTGTGTGTGTGTGTGTGTGTGTGTGTGTGTGTGTGTGTGTGTGTGTGTGTGTGTGAGACCCAGACTCAGAATTCGTTCTCTACATTTAACCCATCCAAAGTGCACACACACAGCAGTGAACACACAGCAGTGAACACACACACACACACACACACACACACACACACACACACACACAGCAGTGAACACACACCCAGAGCAGTGGGCAGCCATTTATGCTGCGGTGAGACTTGAACCCACAACCTTAGGATTACGAGTCAGACTCTCTAACCATTAAGCCATGACTTGCCCCAAAATATCAAGAAATATAGAACCTCAAGACATTAGCCATGATCTTAAAACAGTCGCAAATGTATCTTCTAGCACAGCAGTTCCCAAACTAGGGCGGTCGGGAGATGGTTTCCAGAAACTTTATTTTTTTTTTATGTTAAAAAAGGTTGTAATGATGTCCCTTTTGGATCACTTTCATAAGTATTTCCCTGAAGGAGACGCTCCCGGCCAATATGACTGGATAAGGTCACCAATCAATGTAACCACAGCAAATCATCTGGCGTCAGATACGGAAGATGCGCTGTCGTTAGCAGTCTAATACTGGGGGTCGCGGTCTGAAAAGTTTGTTAACCCCTGTTCTAGCACGAGGATGATCGTAAGCAAACCTTTGGTTTGGAACTTTGATTAACGAAACAGAATGAAAGCGTTAGAGCGGCCATCACAAAAGCCCTGACCTGAACCCTGTAGAGAATTTGTGGACTGGTTTGAAAACACATGCGAGAATAAGGAGACATCAATCAGACATCTACCACAATGAAAACTCAGTAATTGTGTGAAACGATTCTCTATTCTGAAGAGATAAAACTAACATTCTAGCCTTGGAAGAACACATTATGTTTCCACATAACACCATCTGTGGAGTGAAGCATGGTGATGGTAGCATCATGTCTGCCAGCAATGAAAAACAAAATTTGTATAACTCTTATCAAGAAAGTGTGTGAGTAGAACATTACATGTAGAATTGGTGGCAGTGGTCTCGGGGGTTGTTGAGTTGGTGGCATTGGTCGTTGCAGTGGCACTGGTGGGCGTTGCAGTGGCGTTGGTGGTCATAGTGGTGCTCGGAGATACAGTGGTTGTTTCAACTAAAAGAAAAAAAAAAAAAAACATTACGTAAGAGCATTAGTTCTGTCCGGAACCAAAATCTGATGGAAATACTGGCAACTAAAAGCTACAAGTGAATTGTACGACAATTTTACCATATTTTAGATAGGTACCTTTAATGGTTATTCTGGATAATAGGAAAATACTTACTTGCACAAGAAGAGTTGGTGCAGTTGCTATCAGACATTGTAGCGTTATAACAGGTAGCATTTTTATCTAAAAAAAAAAAAAGAAATTACAATTAAAATTTAGATTAGAATACTGTACTGGGGTTGACAGTTGACACCCATTTCTCGATAACATTTATTTATATATTTTGCATATCAGCCCGTCCCAAAGCACCTTATTCCTCTTGACCGATACGTTTCCAACAACGTGCTTAAAATAAATAAATAAATAAATAAATAAGTAAATAAGTAAATAAATAAATCTGTTCCTAGATCTGAAAAAATGGAGGTCTGTTATAGAACATATCTAAGTAACATGCATTATGAGGCTGTCAAAAGAAGTCCAGGACCAAGCTCTACAAAGGTGTCAATCAGAATTTGGCTATTATCTTTTTAAACATCCCCATTAAACACTAATAATGATTTATTAGTGTTTAATGGGGATGTTTTAAAAGATAATAGCATGTATAGGGGATTAGTCAGAAGCAACCAATATGGCCAATGAGAACTGGGGAGATCCGTTGCTCAGATGGGAGAAGTACTGTAGCATTACAGTTTTCTCCTCAGTGGAGCTACAAACCCTGTTCCAGCATGACAATGTCCCTGTGCACAAAGCAGCTCAATGAAGAAATGGTGTGGAGATTGTGAAAGTTGGAGTGAAGAACCCAAGTGTCCCGCACAGAGTACTAAATCTGACTAAACCCCACTGAACAGTTGTATAAAATGAGAATGTAAATGTAAATATCTATGCAAGCCCTGGGCTTTAGCTCCAAACAGAAATGCAATGTGGGATTACTGCAAATCCTTTTCAGTGCTTATACGATATGCATTATTTTAGAGCATGTAGGGGGAAAAAGGTCTCAAATCTACAAAATCTTTAGGTTTCCTTTTGTGCATGAGAGAGAGAGAGAGAGAGAGAATCTGAACATGATGGACAGATACTGGGAGCTGTATAGGAAGAGGCCTGAAATATTAATGTCACATGCCTTTGTAAAAGGTAGCACGTGGGCGCGCGCACATACACACATACGTATACATACACACACACACACACACACACACACACACACACACACACACACACACACACACACACACACACACACACACACACACACACACACACACACACACAATCACTCTCTCTGGCATTCCATATCCCGATGATGTCACCCAGCACATGAGACAGTACATAGCATCAACTAGCTACCATTTTTAACATATTACAGTGAAATAACTCTCAGGAACTTCCACTTCTTGTTTTTTATAACCGCTTGCACATTCGCCACCGATCAGGAGGCAACGTTTTGTCAGTGCATGTCTATAGAAGCGTTTCATTATGCACCTGTGCACTTTGTGACATGAAACCAAGCAGAATTCTATAGTCTCGAGTCAGGTTTCAACAGCTCTAACACACTGGTTATATCTTTTTCTGGATGTGAAGGAACATGCTAAGGCTTGGTCCTCTCTAACCGATATGAAATGGGTCAGCAAGAATTTCTGGCTTGGGTTTTGTTCACTTTTTCCCCTTTTCTGAGTCATTGGTGTTTTGGCTACAGAGGAGTCTTTTTACCACAGGTTTTGGCTCAGTGACCAAAAACTTTTTTTTTTCTGACCTCTCTGTTTTACTTCCAGACCCTGTCGTTGGCCACGTAGCTTTCGTGTAAAAGCTTTTGATTAATAATTAATACTGTTGTGGTTAACCTTTCCCAGATGTCGGTTTAGGTCACACTGCAAGTACAGTTAAATAAAATAAAAAAAAAGGACAAAGATCTATAAATACGTAGAAGTAGCCTATACTTTGTCATCAGTCAGGACTCGGCTGCAGACCTACCCAGTCCTGTTAGACTGCTTCACTCCACCCCATACCGCTTCTAAAAGCCTCTTTCAAAGACAATGAAACACACTGTAGGTGTGCAAATGGCTTCCTGCTGTTCTGACTCGAAGGACAAAGTCTGTTTGCACTGCTTTGTATCAGTCAAAAATAGATTTTAAAAAAGGGGGCATGCTCATACTGAAGAACAACTCGTACAGGCAGAGGAGGAGATCTGACAATTATTCATTTCTGTTTCCAGTGGTCTGACAAGAGGAAACAGGACCTTTTCTTGTCAGGACTGAGGCAAAAACAGTGGAAAAACTGCAACTACGCATAAAAAAAGCACAATAGTATCAACAGCTTCCTATACCAAACTAAAAACCAGCCATTACCTTGAAGATATAATCAAGCAACAAGATGAAGTTCTGTTGATGTCATGTTTATCTATGTTTACCGAAAGTGCCTATGCATGTCGAATTGTGCTAGATCATCCGACTAACTTAGCTCTCTTGCTGACAGCCTGTATCAGGTGGTGGATCAGAACCCATTTTTAATAAGGAACAAATATTTCATGAATAAATGTTCACTAGCGTGTCCTGACACTGAAGAACCTTGAGCAAGAAACCCTCGCGACAAAAACTACATGCCGAGCCAAAAAAACATTCCGCTCCTATTTATTTACATCATCCAATTATCTCGTCAATCAGCTACAATACGTTTTATAAGAAACACAGTGACCTGAATAACACTGTAGGGTTTGGAAGAAAAAGGGCGTTAAGATTGGTGTAATCTCCAAGCCTTAATAGTCAGTTGTAAAATCAACACTTAGCTAGAAGGAGAGTATTTGGGTCAAGAGTCGTAATAAAACTTTGCCCGGCATTGAAGTAGTTGGCACTGACTAAAAAAAGATGTTGAAATGACGAAAAAGACAGATTACCTATTTCTTAGTCATCTTTCTAGACTTCATAGTTGCCACAATAAGCCGGTTTGTCTCCATGTTTTTTTTCCTACCAAACTACATAATTCTATAGTATATATAGACAATGGTTTTCTCCAAATTCTTCTATCCTACAATGTTCTGTTGTCCCATTTAGTTTTATATTTTCACTCGACATAGTCCTGTGTCACAACGCGGTCCCACCATCATGAAGATTCATTTCTCTTCAACATCCAAAACTCATGTTGTGGAATGATAAGAAAAACTTCACTTCACTTATCACTTCACGTTAAGATTAAAAAAGAGACAGACACGAAGGCACTCACCTGAGCATGTCATCCACACACATTGAACTTCTCTTGTGCAATTTTCACAACTTGTCAGGCTTGTACAGTTCAGGTCTACACCTGAAAATAAAAAGAGTTAAATGATAGTCAGAGATAGTTATAAACAGGTATATAAATTGAATCAACTGCAAGAAGAGAAGCAAACTTATTGTGTATTTGGGTTACGGAAGACACTTGTGGCATAAGAGGCAAATGGAGCCAAAGGATGGTGCAGAAGTGCTGCAAAAATACAGTAGAGAGATGGACCACAAACAAAATTGGTCACAAAAGATTTTAGGATTATCCATTATCATCTCCATTACGTTAGAGGGGATTAGAAGATACCAACAGGCCAATGATAACCACTGATCCACTTCTCAGATTGGAGAAGGTTTTGGCGAAGGACAGCCTTATCCCAAGACTGGTCTTAGTCACAGTAAAAGTGGAAAAGGGTTATCAGTTCTAATGAGATACATGTCAACATTCTAACCTTGAAAGAACGCACCGTGTTTGTTAGAAACTCCACGCTAATCGCCATCCACACAGTGAAACATGGTGACGGTAGCATCCGATCATCAGCAAGGATGACAAAGCAGGGCACAAAATGATTTAGCATCATTATTTATTAATGTTTATTAACGATTATTCCGTGTCGGCTCTGTGTTTTCCAGATTCTTGGATGATTCATGTGATTTCTAAAGGACAACCCAGTGTTTCAGTCCAAGTAGAGAAACAGTTTTTAGAGTTCAATGGGTTTTTATACACAGTGGCATGAAGAAAACCGACAAGCTCTGTTTCTTCCTCGCCGTCGAGATCATCGTGAGCTGACCTTGTGCTCAAAAACATTTACTAATCTTTAAGGCTGGGCCACAAAACAGACCTTTTTGGTTGGTTTGAATGCGACATAAAAGTATTTTTAAAACAAAAAATCAAACCTTAGCTGTAATAAAAACACCAGTTAGCGTTGCTCGCTAACAGTTCAGAATACAGCAGGTTTGAAACATAATGCTGATCTGTTGAGGTAGATAAACAGAGACAATTCTATCAATCAATTCGTATTGCTGACCTACATATCCAGCATGTCAGGGCAGACACACCCTGTGACATTTCAAAGTATTACCACACATGACGCCATTTGTAACCCAAGAATTAACCCTAGATCAGGAATCTCTGGTTTAAGTCTTTATTGTTTATCCTTCATTAAATAGAAGATGTCACTTTTCCGTCCCAAACTCCTGATACACAGCTGACAGATAAACATGAAGGTTTCTGGTGACATCTTTAATGACTCGTGTTATCCACCCGAGCTAGAATGTTCCTACAGGCCAGGAGACATGTTGTAAACGATCCCTTACAGCTCGAAATGTTTGTCAGGAAAAACAAGACAGACTGGATGGTAATTTATCGGTTAAACGTCTTTAACGCACCAACAGCGTAATGTTTTCTTAGTCTTGAATAATAACAACTCGGAACAACTCCAAAATGGTAACGATTAAATGCTTGGTAAAACACACACTGATAAACGTATAAGTGGAGGGTAAAAAAAGAATTAAACTCGTTAAGGGGCAACTTCGGAGTGGCTAACGGGTTAGCTGTAAGCTAACTTTAAACCGCTGCTCTAAACAGCGGGCCGAAAGTTAGCATTAAGCTAACTGAGAAATGATTTAACAGGACATGTTTGGTGATGACAATAAGAATATATTTCAGTTTATATTGTGTAACGACAAACGTGTCGCTCTCCCTTAGAAGGTTTTGTTGTGTTTGTTTTTAGACGAACGTAACTAAGCCGTCTAACGCTAACGCCAAGCCGAATCCCAAATAGCTCCACATATGGACGTTTAGAGCACTACGTAGGGCACAAATAAACAGCGAAGTAGTACACTTATAAGAGGAGAACGGCTGCATTTAGGATACGGCCCGTTATTATGATTAAAATCTAATCCGGGTTAAAAGGCTTTAAGTGCTGATTTAGTGCTAGCTGAAATATATTTTTTGCTTACCCATAGAAGAGCCCAAAACAGACAGCACAACTGTCACGAAGAGAATTCTCCAAAACATCTTGATGTTACTTGTTTTTTTGTGTTGCTTCTTACAGAACAGGACGTGCTTTGCTCTGCTGGATGACCAGAACAATTTGTGAGACTGAAACAGAGATCACTTCCTGCTTTGCAAGTCATGTGGCAGGTTTTCCTTAATGCCACGTGTTCCCTCCCCCTTCACCAGAGCTGCTGGGGAAGCGGTTTGGACATGATTTTCTAAAAATGTTCACAAAATACATCACTGAGTGCAGATCATAATGTAGATGCCTGGAAATTCACAGGGGTTTAACCAGTTTGTGACACAGATTAAACATGTAAACGTGCTTAAACACCTTAAAAACTATGCTTATACTATATCACCATCTGCTGGAGAGTTTAGCATGGAATTAAACAAAAACAAAACAGAAAAAACACAGTGAAACATGGTGATGGAAGCGTCTGAGAATCAGCAAGGATGACAAAGCAGGGCACAAAATGATTTAGCATCGTTATTCTGTGTCGGCTCTGTGTTTTACAAATGATCTTGGGTGGTTTGTGTGATTTCTAAGGACAATGCAGTAGTTCAGTCCAACTAGAGAAATAGTTTTTAGAGTTTAAAGAGTTTTACTCCGTTCCGTCGCCGTGAGCCGACCTTGTGCTCAAAAACATTTACAAGAGAAAATGTCATTGTTTAGTTAATTGTTATTCCATGTTGGCTCTGTGTTTTCCACATGATCGGACGATTTCTGTGATTTCTAAGCACAAGCTCTGTCTCTCCACCGTCATCGTGATTGTAGTCATGAGCTGCTTCTATGCTCAAACATATTTTCTAATACTGTAGGCTGGTACACAAAGCAGACCTTTTGGTATGTTTGAATGAAAACTACAGAACAATGTGTGTCCTGCATCGTAGACCTTCTCAACATCACACATCACAGTAAAAATTTACTTACAGTGTAATACGATAAGGTATATATATAAATTTTAATGTATGCATTTAATGTATGCACCCACAGCATCACACCCGTATGTGGTAACCAAATCATTCCAGATGTATCCCCCCTCTCATTGCTGTTAGAATAACCTGCACTCCTCCACTCGTCTGTGAAGGTTCTCCACTAGATGTTGGATTGTGGCTGTAGGGATTTGTGTGGATTCATTCACCTACAAAGAGGATTAGTGAGATCAGACTCTGATGTCGGGATGTTAAGGAAACTCCAGGTTTAGTTCATCCCAAAAGTGTTCAGTGGGGTTGAGGACAGGACACTCAAATTCTTCACGCCAACCTTCAGCTCCACAACATTTCTTGGAGCTTCTTTGTACACAGGGATATTGTCATGCTGAAGCAGATTTGTAGTTCTCTCACTCACTCATTTTCTACCACTTATCCGAACTTCTCGGGTCACGGGGAGCCTGTGCCTATCTCAGGCGTCATTGGGCATCAAGGCAGGATACACCCTGGACGGAGTGCCAACCCATCGCAGGGCTCACACACACTCTCATTCACTCACACAATCACACACTACGGACAATTTTCCAGAGATGCCAATCAACCTACCATGCATGTCTTTGGACTGGGTGAGGAAACCGGAGTACCCGGAGGAAACCCCGAGGCACGGGGAGAACATGCAAACTCCACACACACAAGGCGGAGGAAGGAATCTAACCCCGACCCTGGAGGTGTGAGGCGAACGTGCTAACCACTAAGCCACCATGCCCCCCCCCCCCATTTGTAGTTTCAGTGAAAAAAAAAATTATAATGCTAGAGCATACAGAGACATTCTAAATAATCGTGTGCAACAGTTTGGCAAAGGCCCATATATGAGCGTGATGGTCAGGGGTGTGCAAACTTTAGTCCTTTTCACAGATTGTTTTTCATGATTAAAAATCCTGCCAAGGAGGATGGTAATTTGGGACCTGCCTCAGAAGCATACACAACACACCACTTCTGTATTAAGGAAACATCTGGAAGCTTGAAATTTAAATTTTTTTTTGGATCATGTATTCACAGCCCTCGTGTTTTGCTGAAAAATTGCGCCACATAGCCACCAGATAGCGCTCTATTGGGGAAAATGCAAGTATTTTCAATACTTATGCAAGTATAAAATTACATTTATTAAATTATGAAATTGAATTTATTCAATTGAAAGTAATTAAAGTGAAAATAGAATAATCTTTTTTGTTTATAGTTTAAAATGTAAAGTATTCTTATACTTATTGACTACTAGCATATGATTAAAAAACCAAACATACTCTACATGATGTTATGTGGGAAGTGTAAAGTTTAAAGAACTCAAAATTTCCTATTGCACTTTAGAAATAAAAGAGTTCATCAAAGTCTTTCATCTGTAAATTTTGTGAATGAACATTACACAATGTTTTATTACTGAAGAAGCCATTTGTTCTTCTAGTACCGGCTTTATCCTGCTTAGGATTGTGGTGAATCTGGGGGACACTGTGTGCGAGGTGGAAACACACCACATGGCACCATACTCACACACACACACACACACACACACACACACACACACACACACACACACACACACACACACACACACACACACACACACACACATATATACATATTCATACCCTCATTCACACCTTGGCACAGTATCTCCTGACAAATCCCTGAAGAGACCCTGAAGAGCATGCAGAGAAACACATCACAGGAGCTCAGGATTGGACCCTGGAGCAGTGAGGCAGCGCTGATACCCACCGTACCACACAGATATTTTTGGGTATGCTACATTTATGGATGTGTGAGAAGGAGAAGTGACAAAGAGGTCCTTGATAACATAACCTGCTCCAGAGTCCATACAACCTCAGACTGGGGTGAAGGTTTACCTCAGTGTTTTCTGAATAGTTGTTGCACCTTAACAAGTGATGTGAACCTGTGATGGTTGAGCTTGAAAGGATCTGTCAGGAGAAATTGGAGAAAGCCAAGCCACCCAGATTCAGGTATACAAAGCTTGTAGAGACCTCCCCAAGTTTTTGAACACTGTATGAATGAATACTGTAGGTCATATGTTGAGTTATAGCCTGCAGAAGATGTTGAGATGTTCTTCTTGTTTTTTTCCAAAAGACAACCTGGATAAACAGCAATTAGAACTCGACTGTAGGATTAGCAAGTGCACCAAATGAATGTTTACATAAGTGGGTGTAGCCAAGCTTAGGACAGGGCTTGTGAATTACATAGAAGTACATAGAATTACATTTTCAGTCTAATCTATTCTCACTAACTCTGTAAGCTAAATCACAATTATATCTGAAGACCTCCAGAAGCGATAACTACCTGTTATGATTGAATTATTCTGAATATGCAGGAAACCATCCAATCTGGCAACACTACATGAATAGCTTATGGATGGATGGATGCAGCAAGAGCACTGAATGTGGCTTGTCTAAATCAGATATTGTCAAACATGGTCAGAAAATAAATTCCACAGATTCCATCAGTGCACCTTTCTTTTATGAAGGAAAATCCCAATATTTAAATAATAGTAATAATAATATAGATATTAATTGAGATCTACTGAATTCAGAAGGTACCATTGACAGAACACATTATTAAGTCCAAGATGACGTTATGAACATGCCAACTTGTTTTTGAGTTATTGGGATAAAATTATATATAATATTATACTATAGATGCAATAATAAATAAAATATTTATCAAAAATAATAATAAATCTAATATGTTTGTTTAATTTATGGCATTTAACAGACACCTTTATCCAGAGTGACGTATATTTTTATATCAATTTATACAACTGAGCATTAAGGGCCTTGCTTTGGGGCCCAGCAGTGGTAGACTGGTGGATTTGGGATTCAAACTCATGGCCTTCTGAGCAGTAATCCAACACCTTAACCGTTTTTTTCTGCAGTACAAACAGCGACAGGTTTAAGTTTTAAACAACGGAAGCTATCTTTCCAAAAGTATGGTCTTCCATCACAGCCTTATGTAACCTTAATTGAATAGAATGTCCCTGTATGCTGTCCTTGTAGTGGAACTACAATCCCTGTTCCAGCATGACACTGTCACTGTGCACAAAGCAACCATGAAGACATGGTGTGGAGGTGAATGTTGGTGTGAAGAACTTGATTGTCCTGCACAGAGTCATGACTCTCTGACTCAACCCCACTGAACACCTGATCTCACTAATGGTCTTGTAGGTGAATGGATAGTAATTCAGAAGAGAAGTATGAAGGAGGTTACTATAACAGCAAATCTGGAATAAGAATGCTCAACGAGGACATAGGCATCAGATCAGGTGTCCACAAACTTCTGAACAACACATTCAAGATCCTCGACATAAAATAAATACAAATCTTTAGATTAGATCTGAGCTACTCGAGTGTCTTCTCCAGTACGGTTTAAATAAACAGCATACATTTGGCTTTATAGGCTTTCAACAGACTATTTTGTAGCTAAATAATCAACTAGCTAATAAACAACAGTCGTTCTGTCTTATTCCTTTCTTTACTATCTCTTTATTCTCAGTCTGATTCTCCATATTGTGCCAAATGGGGTAAAACTGTCAGGCGACCAGGAGGAGGGAGAGCCACACACACACACACACACACACACACACACACACACACACACACACACACACAGAGAGAGAGAGAGAGAGAGAGAGAGAGAGAGAGAGAGAGAGAGAGAGAGAGAGAGAGAGAGAGAGAGAGAGAGAGAGAGACTCACACGTTGGTTAAGTAGTGCAAACTCAAGCATCACAGCTCTGCACCGGCTGCTTCACAAGACAGCAAACCGATGCATCAGACACTCAGGTGCGTATGGCTTGCGAATTCCTGCACACACACACACACACACACACACACACACACACACACACACACACACACACACACACACACACACACACACACACACACGCACACACACACACACGCAGAGACTGAGAGAGGTCCTCGCGATCCTCGGCGGCGCTTTATTCTCTGTTCTCTGCCTGGACAGATGTGAAGCAGATGCAGAAAAGGCAACGTATTTTTTTAAATATATAAAAATTATATATTATACATTACATGCTGATATATAGACTATTATATAGAGCTCAGTATAAGCTTGTGTTTGCAGCCATGCATCATTCTCGAACCGCCTTTGTCTTATGGCTCATTGTTATTGCTATAGCCTGTCGAGACTCGAGATGTGTCGCTGACATGCTGGTGTGTGTGTGTGTGTGAGTGAGTGTGAGTGAGTGTGTGTGTGTTTCAATGAGAAAGCGCGCGCTCGTGATGGATGCACACTAGGCTTAGGATTGCATGGCGATGCAATATAAGACTATAATGCCAAGCCGTCGTGTGTGTGTGTGTGTGTGTGTGTGTGTGTGTGTGTGTGTGTGTGTGTGTGTGTGTGTGTGTGTGTGTGTGTGTGTGTGTGTAGTACGCAGTAGTTACGCGTTCACCTTCAAAGACCGGATCAGATCCCTCAGATGGTTTTGCGTAAGGCAGGTTTTGGAGGAGATGAGGCTCTACATTCAGACTGGTGCTTTTATATCTGAATGCAAATGTAAAATAATTCGTGCATGTTATGTGTTTAGATCAAAGTAATCTTTGAATGGAGTGAATTGTGCAAAGGTGTGTAGATGTTCCAGGTGTAGACCATTAAACCAACTTTTCTTGTTATTGTTTGAGTGACGATTATGCACATTTTTCTCCAATATTGCACTGTTGTATTTTTTTTCTAGCCTGTTCATTCATTCATTCTTTCTTTCTTTCTTTCTTTCTTTCTTTCTTTCTTTCTTTCTTTCTTTCTTTCTTTCTGATCTGTAGTCACTTCCTTCACTCTCTCGACAGGTGTTCGTGGATGCACGCGTATTTTGGACTTTGCACATCAACATCATGCGCGCATCATTAAGGCTGTATTCAGCGCGACACGACCACCGTACCACCGTCGTCTAGCGGCTATGTGCGCGCGGCTGCTGTCCTCACTCACGCATCACGCTTAAAGATGCGGGGAAACCAGCCGCTCTTTGTCACCCTGCTGCTCCTGCCGACGCTCGCGCTGCGGGCGCTGGCCAGCAGCAGCCGCGAGCGCTCAGCGGCTGCGCGCGCCGCAGCCCGTTCCGTGGCCCGTATGGACGGCGACGTGATCCTCGGCGCGCTCTTCTCCGTGCACCACCAGCCATCGACGGAGCGCGTGGCCGAGCGGAAGTGCGGTGACGTGCGCGAGCAGTATGGCATCCAGCGCGTAGAGGCTACGTTCCACACGCTGGACCGCATCAACTCCGACCCGCATTTGCTGCCCAACGTGACCCTCGGCTGCGAGATCCGCGACTCGTGCTGGCACTCGTCTGTCGCTCTCGAGCAGAGCATTGAGTTCATCCGAGACTCCCTCATTTCAATCCGCGACGACTCGAAAGAAGGCTCCAAATGGTGCGTCGACGGCACGCCCTCGAGTCACCCGCCGCCCTCTAAGAAGCCCATTGCGGGAGTCATTGGGCCCGGATCCAGCTCTGTGGCCATCCAGGTGCAGAACCTGCTGCAGCTCTTTAACATCCCGCAGATCGCCTACTCGGCCACGAGCATAGACCTGAGCGACAAGACGCTCTTTAAATACTTCCTGCGGGTGGTGCCATCCGACACGCTCCAGGCGCGCGCCATGCTCGATATCGTCAAACACTACAACTGGACTTATGTTTCTGCTGTGCACACAGAAGGCAAGTCTATCTATCTATCTATCTATCTATCTATCTATCTATCTATCTATCTATCTATCTATCTATCTATCTATCTATCTATCTGTCTGTCTGTCTGTCTGTCTGTCTGTCTGTCTGTCTGTCTGTCTGTCTGTCTGTCTGTCTGTCTGTCTGTCTTTATCTCTCTGTCTATCTTGTTGTCTGACACAAACCTTTCTGATATGCAGATTTTCCGAATAATCAGCATCCTGCTGTATAATGGAATGGTAATTCTGTTCCATTAGACGAGTACAAGTGGTCTCCCAATTTCTAATTATTTGCATATCTATGCACGCCTTAATTAATCAATCAGCTCCTCCATGTTTAATGAGTGAAACGAATGAGTTCCTTTCTCTTCTTCTGACCCTCTCGAGGCTAGCAGCCCGTGAGCTATAACACTCATGCTCCAATTTATGTCAGACATTCAGATTAGGGTTTTGTGCTCACACACACACACACACACACACACACACACACACACACACACACACACACACACACACACACACACACACACACACAGTTACTAAGATGTTCATTATGCACAAATACTGTACAGTGGACAAATGCATGCACTGAAGGCTACAGGCACGACACCATCCACTGAACTCCTCTGCCACCTTCAATGCTGCCTGTTGCCCTTGGCAACAACGGATGCTCCTGATTGCATTAATTACTTGGTCAGATTCAGATCTATTGTCAGAGGTATTCCAGAAGCTGCTTCTCAGCATTCACGACTTCACTTAAACATTAATTGGCAATCAGACCAAATAAAACTAGTTTAATTGTGTACTTGGCAAAAAAGAAACCTCGCCGTTCGTTACATAATCAACACAACACACTAGAGAATGTAATAGAATTATTTATGTAATATCTGGTCAGGTTAACTTTGTTTGTAGTGCTACAAACAAAGTGGAATTGAGGAAAATGGAGGAAAAACAAGGTAGTGACAGAGAGAAACAGAAATAGTTTAAAGATGTCTGTGTTTGTTTATCGTCTAAACAATCAAACCTTCCATTTCTTCACTGTTTTTCACTGAAGAAACGTGTGATGTCTGTGTTTGTAGCTTCATCCAAAACAATCCCACTCTTTCCTTAATTCTTAAGTTCAGACTACGTCTAGGTTTAAAAGGGATGAAGTAAAATAAATAAATGAATAAATGTATAAGTAAATAAAATTAGAAACGTTCAGTGAATGTCTGTTGGCATGGTAACACGTATTACTTTCCACGATGTTTAGCTACAACGTGTTTATGTGAGTTTTCTCCACAAATTTCACCTCAGATGAACTGAAATATTGTAGAAAAAAGCCACATATCTCAATCAGGGTGTTACTCAATACGGAGTGACACAGTTCCAGGTCCTCTGCTTCGAGATTTGTATGTTCTCGCCATGTTATCCTGATGTTCTCCAGGGTTTCTTCCCCTGTAGGAGGTAGACTGGCTAAGATAAATTTCCGTTAAGCATGAACGTAGCAACCTTCTGTGTGTGGAAATCAACAGTCAGAACCAGGACCGTACACATTAAAACAGCTAACTCGACTCAGATTTTAGCCCACGTCTGTCTTATCATCCCTCCGCTCTTGCTCCGTGATGAAAAGAGCTGTCCAGAGGGCAAGAGCATGACCTCCTCTCTTGTTGCTGCATCAGGTGTGCTGCTCCGAATTATGCATGAAGACTGAATGTTTTTTTTTTTTACATACTGCATTAAAGAGACATATCTTTCTAACCCTTTTCACTTAACAATAATTTGTCGGATTGTTTCCTCTGTGATTATTCATGTTTTGTTTTGTTTGTTGACCATCTCGCTTTAGAATTTGTCATCTGTCTCCCAGACACTCGTGACCATCTCTCCATTTCGTGTCTTTTTCAGTTTCCATTACGTGTCTTCCATTGTCGTCCATTTCTAATCCCGGCTTCTGGCTGCTCTGACTCGGTTGAGTCACTGGAGGTAACCCAGCCTCAAAAAAATGGTGATTTGAGCAATCCATAAATTTACTCAATTTAATACTAAAACCTTTTCTGATCTGTCTCTTTTTTTTGTCTCGAATTTCAACTCAGGCAACTACGGAGAAAGTGGCATGGAGGCATTTAAGGAGCTGGCAGCAGAAGAGGGTCTGTGCATCGCTCATTCTGATAAGATCTACAGCAATGCAGGGGAGAAGCACTTCGATCGTCTTCTGAGGAAGCTGCGCGAGCGTCTACCTAAAGCCCGCGTGGTCATCTGTTTCTGCGAGGGCATGACTGTCCGAGGCCTTCTGATAGCCATGAGACGGCGAGGAGTTTCCGGAGAATTTTTGCTCATCGGGAGGTAAGGAACGTTTAAATTAATTAATTAAATAAATAAATAAATAAAATCAGTACTATAACTAACAGTCTATAACAGACTATAACCAGGATTTCATCAAGTTTTTTTTTTTTTGTGATTTTCTTTTTTTTATTATTTATGCTTGAACAATAACTGGTAAAATCACCAGCGCAGGATTCTTCTTTTGTTTCTCTTGTTTACACACGTGAAGGGTAGAGGCCGAACATAGGTGGTGATGATCTGCATCGTTTTGATAAAGTCTCCTCTGCATTTGGTTGATTTTACATACATTTTTGCCATCGCCAGAAATCACTAAGAATCGTGGGAAAAGAAACTGAACCACAGAAGCACATATACCAGAAAAGATGAAAGAATTCCCAGTATCAACAATACCATTTTAGCATTTAAACAAAGAAGCAAAATGAATTCAAACACAAGGAGCATTTGATTATTTTACATTTCATTAGTTATCGAACGATAATCACAGATACAGAAGTGGGAACGTAAAAAAAAAAAGGTAACAAAATAGAGAAAGATGTGAATCTTTATCAGCTCATTAGTCCTAGACTGAAGTAATCAATATATTTGAGTGTAAGTGATGCCAAGAGTCGCTGACATTTATGATGTGGAGTTTTTTGGGTATTAAAAGTTGCATAGTGCATTCAAAATATTTTAAGGTTATTTTTTCATTTCAAATCCAGACTGAAACACACCAGCTGTGACCTGATTGCTTTTGCCAGTCAGCGTTTCAGTGTGTCATTTTTTATTTCAGTGTTTTGTTTATATGAAATACAGATTTGTTGATTTTGTTCAGGATGAAAAATCCATCTTGGCTTCGGTTTAAATCTGACCTGTTTAGGAATGACAGCTTAAAGGAATGAAAGACTGACTTTACTGAAAGTCATTCATTTATGAAGAACATTTAAAGACAATTAGTTCACCCAAGAGAGGTTTTTAAGAAACATGGATGACTGGATGGATTGATGGCTGGATGCATGAGGGATGGATGAGCATGCATGGATGAAGAGTCAAGTCAAGTCAAGTCATGAAGCTTTTATTGTCATTTCAACCATATATAGCTGTTGCAGTACACAGTGACATGAGACAATGTTTCTCCAGGATGAGGGTGCTACATAAAACAAAGACAGGGCTAAGGACATGTAGTAGTCTTAGCCACATAAAGTGCAACTGTGCAACCTGGTGCAAACAGTGCAAGACAAAAACAAGACAGACAAGACAGTGCAAGACAAAAGACAGTGCAGACACAAAGCTACAAGACAATACAAAAAGTACAAAAAAATACAATACACAAAAGACAGTAAACAGTAAACAGAAACAGCTCCGACCGACCAGTGTAAATACTGTATGTGAATACTGAATGTCTAAACAATATTTCGTGCAGTAACATTAGAATGAACACAGTTTCTTAGCAGCAGGTCCTTGGGCTAATATATAGAATTGTGCAAAAAAAAGCAAATGACTGAAATATTGTATAGTATGTGCGAAATGGCTGAGATATTGTACAATATGTGCAAAACGGCTGAAATGTTGGACAGTTTGTGCAAAAACAGCAGAAAAGTGTGCAAAACAGCATGTAAACAGTTTGATGGATTGTAAGCAGCATGTAAACAGTTTGATGTGTCAGTGTGTGTGTTTTGTGAGGGTCTGTGCAGCCCATACAGATGATGTGTGTGTATGTTGTGCAATACAGTTCAGTTCAGTTATTGAGAAGTCTGATGGCTTGCGTGCATGCATGGATGAAGAGCATGCATGGATGGATGGATGGTGTGATAAGTATGGATGTATGGATGGAATGACAGATGGATGGATAATTTTGTGGATTAATGATGGACGGTTGGATATATGGATTTATTGGAAGCCTGCATGAGATTGATGGATAAATAGATGGATGGAGAGCATGCAAGCATGGATGAATGGAAAGATGGTTGAACTGATGGATGGATAAATGATCAATTGATCGATGGTTTGGATGAATGGATGGATTGGTGGATTAATGGATAAATGGATGGATGGTTTAATGGATGGATGAATGGGTGATGGATGGATGAATGGAAGGGTGGATGGATGGATGGATGGACGGCATGCACATTTGTTTATTTGTAAATGTGTGTATTTAGTCAACATAAAAAAAGCTGTATTTGATTGTATCACAGTTTACATGACGTCCAGTTCACATTCTGTTTATTTCCAGAAAATCAGACACAAATGTATTCGCTTCTCTCCGTTCTTTTCTGCATGAAGTTGTCCAAAAATCTCTTGTTCAAGTTTCTTAGATACAAATTGGCACCAAAGACACACACACACACACCAGGGAAGTTACCAGGGAAACCGGTTAAGATTAAAAATGTCGGGTACCAGGCACGTCTCACTGCTAATGAATAAGATGTGATGTGGTTACCGAAACACTATTTTAGACAGAAATGATTCTCTCTTTCTGTCTTTTCATCGCTCTCTTTCATCTTTCTCTTTTTACAATATTTGTTATTATTTGTAAAAAATGCCGAGGTCAAGTTCCAACATCGCAGCAGCCAAAAGAGAAAAATAAAAGTCCTGTTGTCTGGGTGGGAGGGGCATACTCTCTCTCTCTCACCTGTCAATCACAACAACACTAGCCAATCACAGGCTTCTGTGACCTCATGTATGAGGAAGAGGGCAGAGAGCCCTTTCCTTTCGCTACTTAAATATCGAGCTTGCAAAGGCAAAGAAACGTTCTCGTCGTTCCTTCTTTTCTTAATTTTATCGTTAAAGTATAAATATTAATTCCGAAACAAATGATATCTGAGCGTCCCTCGGAACATCCCACACTCTTTAAAGTATGTTTGTCTGTAAAGACTTTTGTTGTGTTGAGGCGATGTTCCCAGACAACAAAGAAAATAGGAGAAAATTTTAAGGAAAATAAACAATATAAGCTAAACAAATACAAGATAAACAAAACACTGCAAAAATAGACTCGGAGATGAAAGAAAAATCATGAATGGGGGAAAAAAACATTTATATCAGGAGATTTATATTCCGAATCAAACATCATTCCTACCTTTACCAGGTTTTCACATGGTATCTTTTTCTTCCTCCTCCTCCGCCTCCGCCTCCTCCTGAGGTATCTTACCATCATTTCTTTTGGCACGGATGATGAAAAATGTACCCCACTTTTCCTGGCCACCAGTTTCTATTATATTACACAACTTTTCCCATTAAATATGAAAGATAGCCGCGAGAGCTTCCATGTGTAATTAGCAGCACGGGCGTAATAGCGCCGTCTGACTCATTTCGGATGGCTGGATATTGCAATGTGAGAGCAATCCACTCACTGCTTCTCCTCAGCACAGCAGTTTCACCTTTCAGACACAAAATGAAAGGAGGCCATTAAAAAGATCCTCGTGTTTAATTGCATCGCAGGATTACTGCTATAATAAAACACTATTTTAATGAAAATGATATAATATACACCTAAAAGATATCAATTAATGCTGTCTCATGTGTATGTGTATGTGTGTGTGTGGACATGTTTTTACATCTTAGCAGAGATTAACTGTCCAGTCCTGATGCTTGACCTATTATTTTGGTCTAATATATATTATTATTATTTAAAAGGAAATGGAAAAACTTTCCTTTTGTTTCATTGTCTCATTTATTTTTGAAGCATGACATTAACACTTATGTGATCTACATTAACGTTTACATTAGACAATAGTAATGCCCGTTCTTTCCGGTCTCCCCTGTCAATCAGGGTCCCATTAACCAATCATAGGCTTCTGTATGCTTATGGATGTGGCAGAGGGCACATGGACTAGTGTGTCCGAGTGTGTCTTTTTTCCCCAGTCATTAAGCACTATGAGATCAGACCTGGCTAGTTGAGTTTTGAAGTATTCAGGGCTTGGAACCTGGTAGTCGCCTTATGATTCTTTGTGCGTTTGTGTGTTTTGTTTTGTTTTCGGACGAGTTATCATCGGTCGTTATCGCGGGCAAGCATGTTTTTTAAAAGGCTTTACTAGGCTCTAGGGAAACTGAGCTCACTTTCCAGAACATCTTTCTTTCATTAGCTCTCCATTTTTAATACATTAGAGGATAAGTTATTCACAAGGGCAGTGAGATAGAGGGGGAGAGCAATGACTAGAGAAAGAGAGAGAGATACAATGTGGGGATGATGTAAATGTGTGGGTGGAAGGTTTCTGACCCCAGACGTGAGAACTTTATTGCTGTAGTGGTCTTTTGTTTCTCTGCTGAGATTCTGCCGTGTAACTCTGAAGCCGTTACGCTCTATGTATTTTAAGCATAATGGCGTAATACATTTGCATTGTGTGTGTGTGTGTGTGTGTGTGTGTGTGTGTGTGTGTGTGTGTGTGTGTGTGTGTGCACGTGCACATGCATGCATGCTTGATTGTTTGTGTGTGTGTGTTTTAGAGTTGTCAGATTGCAGTTTGCTGGTGTGATTAGCAACACTAACAGTTCGGGTAGCAGGGAAAGAGCCCCCAGGGTTTAATTTAACTACAACGCAACAATATTGCAGTGCAGAAAGCTCGTACACTCCTTGTAATGTTTTGGAAGTTCGGTGGGGGATGCATGGAATAAATACTGGTTTAGGAATGGTTTTTGAATGGTTTAGAACTGAATGGTTCAGTGAGAACATGGAGAAGCAGGTGTTCAGATGTTTCGTTGAGGCAGGAAAGATGCAAGCACAAGTGATGGAAGGTCTCACAGATAGATGAAAGCTGGAACACTGTAAGAGAGAGAGAGAGAGAGAGAGAGAGAGAGAGAGAGAGAGAGAGAGAGAGAGAGAGAGAGAGCAGTGCCAAGCTGCTCTGAACTGGAGCACCATGAATTAGTAAAGGCCTCTGGATAGGCTTTAATGGCTGTCGGCCTAATCCAGAAGAAATACTGTAAGATCGCTCTGCTTCTGAGCGTATTCAGCGTATTCACAGCCACGCCGTAGATTAGAAAAAGAAGAAGGGAATAAAGAGGTCAAGAGATGGAAAAATGAGAAACTGGTGAACCCTGAGGAAACTCACACAGAGAGATCAAGTAAAACTTTAAACAGACATACAGCTCAGGATCGAACCTACAACCTCTTAGTCACACCAGTAACAAACCCTTTCTAATTTAATGCTCCATCACTGAACCAGACTAAACATAACAGACCCCATGTATCAAGCTGGATACAAATGGATTGTGAAGACGAAGTAAATCTAAACCCCGACATCAAATCGTATGACACACTATTGATATTAGGTTTTTACCTTTATCATACGTTAGACCACTGGATCAGGGACTAAGGACATTAACCAGAATGTTAATAATAATAATAATAAAAAAAAAGTTGATTTCTTTTATTGGCATTAATGAAAATAATACTAATTAAAAAAAAGCAAAGGGAGCCATAACAAACTGATGAATATAGAGAAATGAAACTACTCAATAAATAATTTTTTAATAATAATAATAATAATAATAATAATAATAATAATAATCTATGTTAAAATGATATTAAATATATTTATCTGCATAGAAAGGACTTAAAATAACTTCCACTTCTGTCTTTTTCAGGCTTTAACTCTGATTGTTCCTTTCATTCTCCCAGCTGTCTGTGTACACAATCTTTTATGGAGACTTGTGGGTGTCACTACATGCAAATGAGCTATGTCAGGAATGCACTTTACATGTGACACATGAGAACCACGTGAATATTAATACGACAATCCCGATGGAATATTTTAGTGTTTTTGTTTTGGCTTGTACATTTACACGCGACTGCTCAGGAAATAGGTTGTACATCCTCGTTTGTGGTTGTACATCCTTGGGAGCCTCTTGCGGGCTTTTATCGTGTATAAACATAATTACACAAAATAGAAATATTATGATGTTACATAACTCAGCATAAGGAAAGTTTTTCATGAATCTTCCTGTGCTGGATTTCTCTGATAATTTTTTATAATACCAGCACTTAATTATATCCATAAACACTTCCTATACAATACTGTTTCCATAGTAACAACTATAGAATCATATGGCAGATGCTTCACCATATGGATTTTAAAAGCATCTTCTTGTTGCTATGGTGATGTAAGGTAACGTTTAATTATTTCACATTTTTGGAAGGAGTCTCCAGTGTCAGTCAGGGAGGGTCCTTGTGGTTTCTATGTAACATGATTTTGTTTTATTATCTACAAAGCAACAAAAAAATGTAATGTTCTTTTTTATTCATGGCTTAGTGCGTCATGGCATAAACGCGAACGCTAGCAAGGATCCTATCCTAGCTAGGAACCGTATTAAAGAAGTAAAAACAGGAATGTTTGTGATATATAGCGACAGTTTGTCTCTTTATTGTCTCAGGAAATCCAAGCTGCTCCTTTTGTTTATTATTCATTCTCTACTCCAGCTTTTGTTCCATTCTTCATCTGAATGCTGAGTAGACCTGCTGTCAGTTTAATCCTGGAGTAAATAAAGAGAAGAACATGTTTTTAGGTCAAAGCCCTCGAGTCACTCCAGCTCGACGGTACGTTCCACGCGGAGAACTCCGTGGTGACAGGATCACATGTCCTCTAACGTGCGGCTAGGAAGGAGAATAATATGAGGAGGAGAGAAAAAAAGGTCTTCCAGGTGACAGTGAGGCCATGAATGAAACACCAGACTAAATAAACACATCCTGTTCATTAGAAATAATCAGATTATGTCTCAGAATTGATAGAGTGACTCATAAAAACAAGGAAATATGCAGCACGTGTCAAGATTCCAGATCAAAGAATGACCTAACAGTATCTAGATAACTGTAGCTAACTAGCTGTAGCTAACTAGTTGAATTGTTTCCTTAGCTAGCTGGCTAACTTCAAAATGTGGTTAATCAGTGTTTATCTATGAACACAAATATAACCTTTGCCATAATAATGCACCATTCTTTAGACGTGCTAACGATCCGGTGTTCAATATTTTACCACCGTGAAGATCCCACACTAGCTATTCTCTTTCTTTTTCTACATATATTTGACTTCTGTAAAAAAATGGGATTTTTTTCCATCCATCAGTAATTCTACTGGTGCCATAGCCCCCCTATAAGCACCACTGAGATGCTGTCTTCGTATGTTTATTAGTGACGGATGGGCAGATCGAGATGAGGTGGTGGACGGATACGAGCAGGAAGCGGACGGAGGTATCACCATGAAGCTTCAGACAGAGGAAGTCAAGTCATTTAACGAGTACTTCCTAAAGCTGCGCCTGGACACCAACACCAGGAATCCATGGTTCTCCGAGTTCTGGCAGTACCGATTCCAGTGCCGCATACCAGGCCACCCTCAAGAGAACCATAACTACCAGAAAATCTGTACAGGTACAAAAAAACATCACACTCAGGAGAGCCACAATTTATAAAAAGATCTAGAATTTTTACAGCGGTAGTTTGTAGATAGATAGATAGATAGATAGATAGATAGATAGATAGATAGATAGATAGATAGATAGATAGATAGATAGATAGATAGATAGATAGATAGATAGATAGATGGATGGATGGATGGATGGTTGAAGAAGATAAAAGACATTAGACTAATTGATAGAGAGCATGGATGGGTAGATAGAGAGCATGAATGGACAGATGAATGGATGCAGAGCATAAAGGGATGATTGGATGAATGAATTAATGGATGGGTTGATGGATGAATGGATGGTTGGAGACCCTGAATGCATGGAACAATGAATGGAGCACATGAATGGGCAAAAGCATGGATAGCATGAATATATGGATGAATGGGTGAAGAGCATGCACAGATGGATGAATAGATGGCTGGCTGGCTGGCTGTATGAATTGATGAACTGATGGATGAATGGATAGATGGATGGAAAAACAGCGATGAGTGAAATATATCTGTTACAAACACAAATCAGTTTATTCAGCATACAGATGCTTAAAAACTTCTAACTTTAGTCGACTGATTATATTAACATGCTTTATCGAGTATAACTGACAGTATTGTTTTTGGTCAGTTCACATTGGCTTGATTGTTTGTTTCTTGTAACGATCTGCAGCATGCCTAGCCCTAAAACAAATAAAGTCATTCAGCAACAGTCCACTGAAAAGATTGAACAGTTTAGCTCTTTTTAAACTGATAAAAGATTCTACGCTTACACTGAAAGCATCAGAGATGCTTGGTATGTGTGTGTGTGGGTGTGTGTGTTGTGCAAATGTGTGAACATGTCCACAGTGCTCACAGCATGTGTGGAGGCTGCGCTCACAGCTGGCAGTCTGCATGTGTGTGATTGTATGATTTTGTGTGTGTGTGTGTGTGTGTGTGTGTGTGTGTGTGTAAGAAAAAAGCAGCTCAAGGACAGAAGGCTTCACAGTTCAGCCATGTGTGGCTTTCAGAAAGGATGTAAACAAACGCAGCATTCAGAGAACACATTTCCCATTCCGCCGATACCTATTTTATACCTCGTTCTAACAAAGCTGTCATCTGACCTGAAATACAGCGCCTCTGAGGTCCGTCAGGAATCTGCGCTTTTTTTCCCAGTGAGAAAATTACTGTATAATTACACGCACATTTATTAAAAAAAAAACAAATAACTTCATTTCCAAGATTCATTTCCTTCCACTGTACGGCTAAGAACAATTTCCTTCTCTCTTATTAAGTTTTTGCACCCAGCTAAAGCTGCCGGATATGTGATTATTTCACAGTAGAAAAACCTCTAAAGCCGGTCAAATTGCTGCCTTTTGTTTTACAAAGTGATGACATTTGGAAATGTTTTTGCTCCTAACAAGCGTTAAACTAATAAAAATGACTTTTTATAGTACAGCATAACAAAAACTTAGTCCACTCCTCCGACAGGAAATGAGAGCCTGAAGGACAACTATGTTCAGGACAGTAAGATGGGCTTTGTGATTAACGCCATCTACGCCATGGCACACGGGCTCCATGATATGCACCGTGAACTGTGTCCGGATCACGAGGGCCTATGTGAGGCTATGGACCCCATCGATGGCAGCAGACTCTTAGAATACCTGCTCAAAACCTCTTTCACCGGCGTCTCCGGAGAGGAGGTGTATTTCGACGAGAACGGAGACTCTCCTGGAAGGTAAATCTTTATTGTTAATGAATGAGGAAATGACTTCTTCCTGGCCACGGGCACATTAGATGCTACATTAGACGTCTGGCACGGTTGATTCAAGCATGATTGTCCGCAGACATCAACACACACACACACACACACACACACACACACACACACACACACACACACACACACACACACACACACACACACACACACACACGTGTGTACCCAGATCTAATAGGTTTGGAGTGGAACAGATTTTTTGTCTGAGGTCAGAGCTCCAGCTGTTTCCACTCCAGAACCTACATGAGTTGAGTCCTGTCATTGTTACTGCACACACTTGATAAGAGATGACAGGTCGGAGTTAGAGCCCTGTCACCATCAGTGTAGCTGTGTGAAGACGCCTGAGCGGCCCAGCAGATGTCCTAGGGGTTTGTCACACTTGTGCGAGTGTTAGATTGTAGGTTTCATATGCAGATTCCCCAAAATTTTCCATGAGTACCGAATCCTTCTTGTCTTCCCTGTTCTCTTTTTGTGCGAGGTATGACATTATGAATTTGCAGTACGTCGAGGAGCTGGGTCGATTCGACTATATCAACGTGGGATCATGGCATGAAGGTCTGCTTAGTATTGACGATTACAAGCTGATGACCAACCGCAGCGAGATGGTGCGCTCCGTCTGCAGCGAGCCTTGTTCCAAAGGACAGATCAAGGTACTCGGTTTTACTGCGATAAAGTAGAAATGATTAGATGTATGTTTAGGTGTAGCATTTACTGTAATACCGACTTATTTGTGCATTTATCTAACCTAAGCTTTGAGAACTCAAGGTCCAGGAAGTCTAGCATAGTTCACTCATTACAACCTACTGTAAGTGAGCAGAAAAGAACCTCAGATTGCACAAACCTTGAAGCCAAGAACAGGAATCATTATTCACAGGTTCCACCAAGTGGAAAATCTTCAATCTTTACTTGCTCAGTTATGGTGAACCTCGTGTTCAGCGTAGCATCAGATTCCTGTTCTAGACAAACAGGACTGAAACAAGGTTTGAGATGCTTTTTGAGATGCTCAGTATTATTTAAGCTGTAACCCCCATCATTGATCCATTTAAGTGGGACATCATGTCGGATTTTTCTTTCAAATCGGAGAAGATTAAATTGCAGTGACTTTCATATTCCTGGCTGTAGGTGATCCGGAAAGGTGAGGTAAGCTGCTGCTGGATCTGCACTACCTGTAAGGACAATGAGTACGTACAAGACGAGTTCACCTGCAAGGCCTGTGATCTGGGCTGGTGGCCTGATAACGAACTGGCAGGTAACAAAGCTTTTAAAAAATCTGTCCATCCATCCAACCAGGTCAATCACTTCTTAATCAGTAGTTTATAAATCCCTACACCTGTCCTTTCTCTATATCTGTCTTCTGAATTTGCTCACATCTGCCTGACTCAGAATCTGCTATTCCTCTCTCTTCTTCTTCTTCTTCTTTTTCTTCTTCTTTTCCATGCTGTGTATTGTTTTGACAGCTGCCTGGAGAGAAGTGCATCAGAATAAATACACAATTTCATCAATACCCACTTGCCATGTCTAAAGAAAAACAGCAAGAAAATCTGAGAAACTTAGAAATTCAATCTTCTTTTAGAGGCTAACAAACTGGGTCCATGGGCACACAGCTGCTAAACAAGCTGCAATGGGATTTGTATGGCTCCCCATAAACCAAAACCAAGTCTTCTCATAAATCATTCTCATCAGCTAGCAGCCTTGTGTCAACGTGTACAGTACATGTGAGTACTTCTCCCTCTTTATTTACTTTCCTCTCATATTTTCTTTGTCTGTCTTTCTCTCAGGGTGTCAGCCTCTTCCGCTCAAATGCCTGGAATGGAGCAGCGTGGAGTCCATCGTAGCAGTGGTTTTCTCTTGCCTGGGCATCCTGGTGACTCTGTTTGTAACCTTCATATTCATCCAGTACAGAGACACTCCGGTGGTCAAGTCATCAAGCCGTGAGCTGTGCTACATTATCCTGGCTGGCATATTCTTGGGGTATATTTGCCCTTTTACACTGATTGCACGCCCTACAGTGATCTCATGCTACCTACAGCGCCTCCTAGTGGGCCTTTCATCAGCGATGTGCTACTCAGCTTTGGTCACCAAGACGAACCGCATTGCTCGCATCCTGGCTGGCAGTAAAAAGAAGATCTGCACTCGCAAGCCAAGGTTCATGAGTGCCTGGGCGCAGGTAGTGATCGCATTCATCCTGATCAGCGTACAGCTCACACTGGAAATAGTGCTGATCGTCCTGGAGCGTCCCGAGCCAATAAAGAGCTACCCAAGCATAAGTGAAGCATACCTCATATGTAACACCAGTAACTTGGGTGTGGTCGCTCCATTGGGCTACAATGGCCTACTTATTCTGAGCTGCACCTACTATGCTTTCAAAACGCGCAACGTACCAGCCAACTTCAACGAGGCCAAATACATTGCCTTCACCATGTACACCACGTGTATCATCTGGCTCGCGTTCGTACCCATCTATTTTGGCTCCAATTACAAGATCATCACCACCTCGTTCTCAGTCAGCCTGAGTGTAACGGTGGCTCTGGGCTGCATGTTTACACCCAAGATGTACATCATCATCGCCAAACCGGAGCGCAACGTGCGCAGCGCCTTCACCACATCGGATGTTGTACGCATGCATGTGGGAGACGGCAAAGTCGCCGCATGCCAGAGCAACAATTTCCTGAACATGTTCCGGAGGAAGAAGAACAACACTAACAGCAGCACCACCAAGTGAGTGTCCTCCTTTATACAGTGTCTCTATTATAACAATAAAGTAATTGTGTGATTAGGCAGTTAATCACATACCAATACAGAAAAGGTACATACTCATTATCTCATTTAAATGACATTTATATTATATTATTTATGATGTATATTAAATTTAATATTTAAATTAAATGAGATAATGAGTTTCTCAGCAATTGAACATTTAAAGGTACAAAGAATTTTCTGTACCCTGAAGTACCTTTAGTTCTGACAGTGTGCTGTTCAACAACTCAGTTATCTTCATCCTTTAGGAAGCAAGTGGTACTTCTTGGGAGTATCTGTTGTTGTTGTTTTGTTTTTTTTTACATTTTATACAGTATCTAAAATGTACCATAAATGAAAAAATTCTTTCCTAGTAACAATTCACATTAATCGTGTTCCATCGTAGCAAATGTGTATATTTTCTTCTTTCTGATGCCATGTTTTTCTCCTTGCCGCAAACTGGAGTATGTATGTAGAGATCTGTTAGCACCAGGCTCCAATAAGCTGTCCTTTGTGTGTCCTGAGCTCTTCTCCGAAACCTAATTTTCATCAAACCACCCACCACGTAACCCCTCGCTCTCTCTGCCCCACCCTTCCCTGATATTAACCCAATTCTAAACCTCCCCATCGCGTTCTCCCTCCTTTACTGAAGAAAATTAACCCAGTTATTAAGAGTTCTGCTCCTTCAGTCCCTAGCCTGCTTCCTTTAACCCGAAGTGCAGCTTTCAGCTCTGAGGCCTCTCTCTCTGTCCCTAGCCTGTCCTGCTTAACTTGATTACACCACTGACTTTCAGGTTGTTGTGTGCACAGTGTTAAACCTCGTCAAGGCTTTGGGCTGTGCCACAGGGATCTGAGGGGAAACTCCATAAAAGCCCAGATTTTCAGTGCAAACAGAGCGGTGCAGGGAGGGGAACGCGGTCAGCCATCTGACATTCATGAAACTCTCCCTACAATCCATTAAGTGTCCAGCATGTTTTAACCCAGTTGTTTGGAATGCAGTGTTTCAATAAATTACAATAAGTGAATGATCCTCAGCTAGGAAGACTAACCCGTAGTGATGGTTTGTAGGGTTGAATGTAGAGAGGATGCTAATTATACTGTGATGATGATAATAGAGATGATGATGTACTGATGATGTTGTTCTGTGTGTCTCTGTTGCCCTTTGGCCCATTCCCCGTGGGAATAACGCTGGGTCTCTGTCTCGTTCATAGTCCTAATGGAAAGTCTGTGTCATGGTCTGAATCAGGTGCCCGGCCCCAGGGGAGGGGGTCGAGTGTGTTCCACAGACTGTCTGTGCATGTGAGGAGGCAAGCAGTCGGCCAGAGTCAGACGGCGGTCATCCGACCCCTAACTAACGCTTCGCAACCCCTGCACCCCGAATACGACCCTGGACTTGACACAGACCACAATGGCTCACAACCTAACACCAAGGTTCTCTACAACCTCAACGAGGAGGGCGATGAAGGCTGCCAACCCCCCTGCAATGTACAAGGAACAACACTGGATAGAAGTGAGCCAGCCTCCTACTCACCTCACACCTCTGACCCTCTAGACAGGGGCCAAGTGGATACGCTAAGCTCTAATGTTCGGGCTTTTGATGAAATGCTGGGCAACAGACTGAGCCCAGCTTACAACCCGCTATCAAATCAGCTACCTCTGCCCCTGCAGGGAGAGATGTTGTCTGAGGATGGATCTGAAATGGAGGCTCTCGACCTTATCCATGGCTTCCTGTATGACAGTACTGTACAGGAAGAGGCAGAAGAGGAAGAGGATGAGGAAGAAGAAGGGGCTGGACAGGAGGAGTTAGCTCACAGCAAGCTCACTCTCCTTGCTCCACCCTCACCGTTCAGGGACTCGCTTCATTCAGGCAGGTCAATCCCAGGATCCCCTGCCCTCGACAACGAACCAAACATCTCCCAGGAAGTGATATATGCTCCCAAACAAAGCTCTTTTACACTGTGAGAGCAGGTGCTCAGGATGCAGGAAACGGCTGGCTCCCACTTCACTTTGTTCATCTTATTTACTAGAGGTTGCTTGCTTATACGGTTGTAATTATTATTATTATTATTTTTTACTGTTCAAGACATTCCTGTCAGGAATGAAAAGAGACAGCGAGTCGAAACAACTGGAATTACTGTTCTGAAGTTCGGCAAGCTTGTTCGTACCAAAACGTTGCTTTCACTGGAGCTTTAGATTAAGTCTAATGACCAGTCTGCTGCTGTTTGTATGGACCACAAAGGAAGAAACTCAGACTTTGGGTCTATGGACTATGTAGCCTGATATTATTGTACAATAATTTTGCTATACATGTATAAAAAAAATCCCTGATGGAACTGAAAGAGTCCTAACTAAATAGTCTCAACACACATCCAGGAAGCAGAGTGGTGTAGACATGTGACAGACACATACTCACCACAGCAGACCACAACCTTTACAATTGAACCATTCACAGAATCCAGACTATGACTAATTAGCATTAAGCTTTTGGATTGAGCGTGGCAATAGTGAAGAAACAGGTACAAGAACATCATCTTTGAGACTTTGTTTAATGTTTTTGATTGATCCTGTGATTGATCCAGACTTCAGCTCACACACACTCACACACACACACACATATACACACACACACACACACACACACACACACACACACACACACACACACACACACACACACACACACACATACACACACACACACGCACACAAAACATCTGGTTATCTGCAAACATTTTCCAGTGAGATGTGTAAACTGAGAGTTTCTCTCTTCCTTATGAAACTGTGTGTGTGTGTGTGTGTGTGTGTGTGTGTGTGTGTGTGTGTGTGTGTGTGTGTGTGTGTGTGTGTGTGTGTGTGCACACACCTGCGTTTCTAACAGCGATCTGAGTGTAATGGTAATTTCAGAACTTGCTTGGGGAGATAGACAAGGGAAGGGTTTTATTATATTGTTAAGCGAGTAGTTAAAGCACTATTTTAGTCTGATGATTTTTCCCCCCTGTACTGCCAAGGTAATTACAAAACAGGAACAAATCTCTCTCTTTTTAGCTTCATGAGATATTTCATGTTTGGGAAAAGCTTTTTCAAATATTTGTATACTTTTCAGTCATAGATTGTGTTTTTTTTTTGTTCCAACACACAGCTGATGTGTTTGTATTTCCCATTAATGTTTATATGATCAAAATGTGTGAAGATTTCTACGTTTTAGAAGCGTCTTATAACTAACTCATAACTCCCTCTGTGAAAAGGGATGTACAGTGTAGTACAGTGAATCTGGAATATCTTCAGATCCTTTTTTTTCTTTTCCAAATAATCTGTATATTTGACTTTTTAAGCTTTATGGGTAGTCGCTTCTAGTGGTAAATTGTAGCATAATTTACAAGTGACTCTGGTGTAGGATTATAAATTTGCAACTTATTTTAACCTTAGTTTTATACACTACTCTTAGAATGCAACTCTCAAAAAAAAAAACAACAACATTTAACTGATATGATGTAGTAAGTATTCCTCATTTTAATATTAAGTCTTTTTTGTGTAAGTTGTTTGGAAAAACTGTTTCATGTACAAGAACTACAGTAGACTATCACATATTACGAACTAGAAATGAGGATTTTCTTTCTTTTCTTTCTTTCCGTTTCCATTGTTTTTTTTGTTTTTTTTGGCCAGGACAAATCATGCTGTACAATAAATATTTTCTACTGAACTTCCTGTCTTGATAAATATCTGCAATACTCTTGTTACATATTGTTCATATTTATAAAAATGAATGAATGAGGTAAATATCTGCAATACTCCCGTTACATAGTCTTCATAATGATAACAATTTATTAACA
>NC_062526.1:20756851-20826851 GCF_022655615.1 Tachysurus fulvidraco | reverse complement strand
CGTCATGCATAAAATTTTAGTGTCTACTTTTGCCATTTTATATAATACCATAACTTTTGGCTTACTATGTAGTCATATAATATATAATATAAAACTCTTCTTGTTTTAAATTCTCACTGAGGGCTGAAATCCATAAAGATGAAATCCTAGAACCGCCCCTGATTTCAGTGCTGGGGCTTATGGGAACTTGGATGATGAACAACAAAGAGCCACTAGGCTGAATTATCGGAAAAGTGTTATGGAAAGTCTCTCTGGAATTAGGAGTTCTTTCTCTTTAAAGGATCCACAAAGACTGTGCAAATTGTTCTCATTAAGAATTGTCCTTCCTTGCCCGACCTGAAACTGGATCTTTCTCTATTCATTTTTTTTTTCCTTTTTTTTTTTCTTGTTAATTTTCAAAAAGAGAAATAATGAGATTTGTGGGAAAGCTGGGGATTAGCAGAAACCTGCGGATAGATGAACTTGTTTGCCTTTGGTTTTGGTTAGGACTGCTGTAGGGATGAGTGGCGTGTGTTCACCTTCAGTCAACTACAACTCTGGGAATTGGACGTTATGCAGTATAGATCATTTCAAACGCCTGTTCTGTGTGTAAACCAGGATTAACTTAAACAGAACAGATCAGTGTAGAACAGAGCAGAACTATACGCCCTCTATTAACCCTGTTAATCGAGCAAGTAATTGGCACTTTGGTGGAAGAACTTGAAAGTGTTGTCTCTCTCTTTCTCTGTCTCTCTCTCTCTCTCTCTCTCTCTCTCTCGATCTAATGATTATAATGACCCTGACTAGAAAGACTGTAATCGAGACTTTCAGTGAAGATGTGTGAGTTGGAGCCTGAGTGAAATCAGGGCTTTGTCCTCCCACTGTAGCCCAGAATAGCTATACTCTTCTTGGGCTGCCTTAGAGATGAGCAGATTACAACCTTAGAGCTCTAGAGAAATCCAGATCCTTGTTCTCTCAATTTAAGAGTGACGATACTGCCTATAGCTCTGTCTCAATCTCAGAAGGAAGGAGAGGAAATGAAGTGAAAAGGACAATCTCTAAAATGTCCAGGACAAAAGAGATTGTGGATATTGATATGAAAGTGATTGGGACTTGAAGCTGTATAGTCTTTTTTTTTTTTAATTTATTAATTTTTTTTCCTGCTGAATATTTAACGTCTGTAAGTGGTGACTTAGTGTGGCTGTAAATACTGATGATGAAAGTGTCTGACCCTGGAACCCTTCAGTTTGACCCATTTAACCTTCATCCCATTAGTAACACTTAGTTGATTCAAATGTGTAGAAAGATCTTTAGCTTTTTAGCTTTATTTTCACTTGAATTAAAACTGTGGACTTTGGAGCAGTTTCTTTTTGTCACAATTTGTTCATATCCAGTTATTCATTTAAAAGCCATAATGCAGAATGTCTCTTTGTCCATTTCTGTCCTTAGCTAATCAGTACAAATTGCCTGCCTGTTCGGTAAGAAATTTCTCTAAAATCTATACCGAGCCGGTCGGGTTAAATGACCGGCGCCGTGAGGGATGTGCCCTGTGCAGACAGGTTGCCTCGTCCTTGTCTCCTTCTGGCTTTCATTAATGGTGTTGTGAGTGAGACGAGGGACACTGCGGCTGGTCAGTGTCTGAAGTGCACTGCTGTTTTGTTGCATACTGGGGGGATACTTGCAGCTGGCTTGTCTGGCTTGGCCTGTTTCTATGACAACACACCCACGAGATCATAACCGTGGTTAGGACCGTGTAAAGAAAAACTTGTGGTTGCCATGGCTATGGGCGAAGACTTTTCCTCCTTCTTTGGCTTTCTTTCTCGTTACTTCTGCTTTTTCTCTTCTCCAGTGCTGTTATGATTTTTTATTTTTTTTAATCCCGTTTGCAGGAAGCCATCATCTTATCTTACCATTTGTGTTCTTCAAACCTGGAGATAAAATGATGTTTCTGAAAATCGTTTAATGATTGACATTTTAAAGCAGGGTTTATTTATTCTTTTTCTCGTTTCAAATTGAACAGCTGCTTTTAGCAGCCACCGGTGACTCAGGGTTTGCGCTATCGATGAAGGTATGGCTCAGTGATGAATGACGATTGATCCTTGACATCCTGAGCCTATGAGAGACACAAAAAAAAAACCTCTTTTCGCGTTCTGACTCGCTCTAAGAGCCGCATAGACGGCCCACGCTATTGACCGGGTAGCATTTATCAAGATTAACCCAGAAGCAGGTATCCAATACACACTTCTCATTGTCATCCTCAGCAAACAGTGTTCAGGCCAAAAAACCTTTCAAAGCTCTAAAATGCTGCAGATTTAATGAATGCTATTAAGATGAGTTGTATTTCCTTTACTGCCTGATAACTACAAAATCACACAAACAAAAGTGTTTCAGGAAGATTACAAATGTTTCTGTTTGGCATCTCTGGGACAAAGATAAGATTGAACAAGCATTTTTATTTTTGTCACATATCACAGATACTGCACAAAGGAAGCAGAGTGTTTAGGACCTTTTTTCAGGGCCCTGCAGTGGCAGCGCAGGAACTTCCAAACTTCGGAACAACAATCCAGAGCTTTAACCACTTGAGCTACCACATTCTACTGGGTGGAAAGCACAGCTGAGTGATTTTCTCAAACTGACTGACTATGGAAGTCGACAGCATTACAGACTGTACCTTCTTACTGCTGGTCATGGTTGTCACTTCTGCATTTTATTAGAATGCTTGAAGAAAGACGGGCATTATATGCAGATATTGCAAAACTCTTGCATCATGAGTTTCCATAGTAGCCGTATATTTGAGCGTGTTTCTGTTCAAACAGTAAGCTCTTTCCTCCTTCTCCCTCCTCTCGATAACAAATCACATATATTCCAACCATCGCTGTTAACGGATTAAACCAAGGCTGAGTTCTCTTTCTTCTGGCCCTTCTGTTCTCCTTGAGAAACTGTGGCACGTGAGGCTGACAAACTGTGGTTTATCATGAAACCTCCAGTGATTCACCAAGTTTAATGTCAAAAATCTACAGGGGAATAAAATTGAGCACTTTAATAGGAACATTCATACAGTTCTACAATCAGCCAATGATGTTAGCATAAAGCCATGTAGATACACGTCAATGGGGGGAAATGTGAAAGCTTTAGATAGGCTGGTTGGAGAATTTCAGGAAATTTCAGGAACTCCTGGGATTGTCCAGCTTAAGGTTCTAGCTTATAGGAACATTGGGTTTCTCTCCTGGCAGCATGATTTATTTGTGTATGTTCTGAAGCAACAAATTGATGTTAAGGGAAAAAAGAAGGCAGCAAGAGGAACACTTGTATTGTACACACTGGTAATAAGAACTAGGAATAAAACAGCAGTGATGAAATAGTGACTAGATGTGGGCGTGTCCACATCAGCGACGCACCAATGTTGAGGTTTAAGTTCACGCAAACGAAAAACGGAAGGCTAACGGCTCCACCCACCGAGACACGTTATTACTATGGCAACCGGAAAACCGTGACGGTACAGTGACTGGGTGAACGTAGCACGAGGCTTTTCAACCAGTGATAAATGGTGGATACATACAGATTATATTCATTCAGTAATGTCAATTCAAATCCTGGTAGAAGGCGTAGTGGTGGAAAAGGTTATCGCTTTTCCTGCTTTTTCTTTTCCAAAAGCAGATTTGTAAAAGGTCTTTCGAAGGTCTTTTGAGAGAACACAGCAGTGGATTGTGCGTAGAGCCACTGAGGAGATTATACAGCAGTTCTCAGTAAACCGGGCAGGGTTTTCTTCTGTGTTTATCAGGATTAGCATCACAAACACCTCGCTAATATTTCGCGCTGTATTTTCGCAGTTATAATTTCACATCTAACCTTAACGTCATGACGTCAGACGTCAGACTATAGGTTTGTATAGTTATAGTCTTCTGAAGGCTGTAGAAAAGGTTTGGGGTTATTTATTTATTTGAAATAACATTACTCAGGAAATTTTCTATAAATGAATACAAGAATCAATTCTATAATAAATGGCTAATAAATTCTCACATCAATTATGCATAGAAACCTTCTAAATATTATGCAGATGAGCACTGACACCCTGTGAGTAATTCTGAAATGGTTCTTGCGTATAAACAAACGATCAAGTTTCCTGTAATATTGAATGTAAAAGTGTTGGCACCCCCTGTGGAACGGGGCACGTGAGACTTGACCCCAGAATCCAAGGGTTTAAAGCGCAGCTACTCAACCGTTTCGAGACGGATAACATAGAGCTTGCTTTGATCAAGATGCCTGGTGGAAATGTCGGAGAAGGAAATGAAAACCAGGAGCTCTTTTTCTTCTGTGTCAGCCGCCCTGGGCGTTCACCTGAGGTTAAAAAGAGTAAATTTAGCCTTGCAATTAAGAGCAATTAGCTGCCGAGAGACCTGAAAGTGTGCAGCTGAGAGTGTGGATAATGAAGCTGAAACATAATGTGTGTGTGTAAAGTGCTTTAAATTATTATAATTTTAAATACTGATACATATCGCTGCATTATGTTGTCTTTGGTAATAGAAAGATATAGACTAGAGAGAGAGATATGATTGGGAGAGAGAGAGAGAGGTGGAATCAAAAAAGCCAGGCATGCATAATGAAGGGTGTGATTATTTCCCCTGTGTCAGATTCATGTCCCTCAGTTCTCCTCTAATGAACTCCATTAAACAGCGGTTCTGTCCCCCAGCCTGCAGTGATTAAATGGGCCGTTCCATATCAGGACCACGGATCTCAGCGATATCGGAGCTACGGCTTAAAAAAAAAAAAAAGTCATACATAAAAAGAACATGTTCTTTTTCTAAGGTCGATTAAATGCATAAAATAAAGAACTAGAATATGAAATAACTAGACAGTTCACCTTTAAACGCTGAAACCGAAGCGCTGGTGATATCCGAGAGATGAAGATCTAAGAAGCTTTACTGTTCTCCAAACTTAGGTAATTTCTATAAGGATGTTTTATGTTCTGTTACATTTCTACACCTCTATTAGATCGATTAAGTACTTTTGATTTAAATCTTTTTTTTTTTTGAATTTTTGTATAGCATTTTTATCAATGGACGTTGTCTCAAAGGGGCTTTACAGAAGCATGGAAACAGAATAAACATTATAAAGTTTAAAATTAGGTTACTATTTAGTTCTAAGGTCTGTCCCTAATGATCAAGCCTGAGTGGGGAAAAAAACTCCCTGAGATGATATGAGGAAGAAAACCTGAGAGGAACCAGACTCTGAAGGGAACCTCGTCCTCATTTGGGTGAAACTGGACAGAAAATAATGTCAATGTAAACAGCATGTAGTTGAGTGGAATTGTGCAACCAAGAGCTCCTGAGGAACTAACGGATCGGCATCGTTTCTGACTTCACACTAATTCCTTCCAGCCGAAATCTTTAAATGTTCACTGGTGAAGACTCAAGCAAAAAACCTGACCCACAAAATTTTTGATCCCACTTATTGTACTCAATCCAGGCAAAGTGTCATGAATCACTGCATTTCATACATGGGATACTTTATATATGCTTAAAAATAAATAAAGAACGAAAGTGCTCTTGGTGTTCCAATACTTTTGGAGGATACCGAGTTATACTCTCAGACAGTGCAACTGGAATAAATTCTTTTCTTTATTCGAGATTGTAACGTTAAAGCCGGATATGATAGAGAGCTGGCAGAATGTGCAGTTCCTGCCCCAACTCGCAACTTACAGGACTAAAAGGATCTGCTGCTAACGACTTGGTGCCAGACACCACAGCACGCTTTCAGAGCTCCTGTGAAGTCCAGGCCTTGACGCTTTATTTAGAGCTGTTTTTATAACACAAGGAAAACTACACCATATTCAGCAGGTGGTTTTAATGTTATGGAACACTGAAGAGAATATTATTTGGGATTTATTATTTGGGACAATTGTGGAGCAAACGAGGGAAAAAAATTTATCTCTAAATCAGTTCTGAGCCAGTTGAAGGCAGAATAAGTTGTGTTTTGGGTAAATGGAAGTAAATAACCAGCAAAGTATGAGCCAGATGAAAAAAAAATAAAATCTGAACGTTGAAGTTTATGATAAATGTTTAAAATGTACTTTTAAATTTCTTTGCAAAGAGACAAGAAGTAGATTCTTTGGCACATGCTACTGCTAAATTGCTACATGCTACTGCTAACTGTCTGTTGTTGTATAAAATAAGAAGCTTATTATTACATGTGTGTTTGGATTCGTTTTGTTATTGATTTTTTTATTTTTTTTTAAACTCTGTGTTTAAAAAAATGTGGATAACTTGTAATCAAACAGAACCAATAGCCTAAAAAGAGCATTTCCACCCTGTCAGGTTTAAGGAAAATAGTGTAGAGTGTATTAATATTACCAGCCGTGTAGTCTGGAGCTGCTCGATGGCAGCGGCAGCCTCGAAAGCTCGGCTCGATGAGAGGTTTTTTTAGGTGGTTCCCGAGCAAACACACACAAAAAAAAACTCTCACATGTAACAGATTGGAATAAGGACATTGTAGAAAGGACACTATTTACATTGACATTATTTCCTGTCCGGTGTCACCCAAATACAGATGAGTTTCCCTTCTGTGTCTGGTTCCTCTCAAAGTTCAGGGAGTTTTTCAGACTTGCTCATTGGGGATAAATGTTTGAGATAAATAGTAACGTCTAACGCCTATTGTTAAAAGCGCTAGACAAATAAAAAGAATGGAGTTGAATTGAATAATCCCTTTACAAATCATAGCAGCCATTTGTTCTAAATAATATCCTCACCTGAATTGCCGTGTGCAGTTGGAATTGCTAACACGTGCTGATGTTATATTTCAGAGCTGGTGTGAAATATGTAACCACTCGGCAGTTCTGTTAATTTAATAGAATTGAACGTTCGAAAGAAACCCACTTATACAGTTCTAACAGTTATAGAATTATACAGGACCGTTGTTGGGAATTTTTAACAGTGGACATTAGATCTTTCCCTCTACAGTAGTTTCCTTCCTGAACACTCGACCCTTTGCATTAAGGACTCTGTGTATCGGAAGATGACGAAGCATCAGTGCAGACTTCGGTTTCATTTCGTTTTTTTTTTTTTTATTATGGCAGACTCACAGCAAGTGTTCAGAGGATCCTTCGGTTAGGATTCACTTCATCATGTTTGGTCTGTCTTCTGCTGATATCACATCACACGCTTCATTTTCTGGTGTTGATAAATTCAATATGGTGTGTTTGAGTGTGTGTGCATGTGCGTGTGTGTGTGTTAACGAGTTAGGAGTCAGTAAATCTGTCATGGAAAAAAAAACAGATCTCTGATCAGACCAAGCTTTTTCTTGATCTTTTGTCTTATTGGATGAATAGGTCAAAAATATCAGTCTAATCGCAGTGCTGTCGCATCACATCACATTTCTGCCAGTTCCTTTTTACACAATCTTTTCCTTTATTAATTTTTTCCCCGTCGGGGGCACGTTAGTGGGTAGCACGTTCGCCTCACATATCCAGGGTCGGGGTTCGATTCCCGCCTCCGCCTTGTGTGTGTGGAGTTTGCATGTTCTCCCTGTGCCTCGGGGGTTTCCTCCGGGTACTCCAGTTTCCTCCCCGGTCCAAAGACATGCATGGTAGGTTGATTGCCATCTCTGGAAAAATTGTCCCTAGTGTGTGAATGCTTGAGTGAATGAGAGTGTGTATGTGCCCTGCGATGGGTTGGCACCCCGTCCAGGGTGTATCCTGCCTTGATGCCCGATGACGCCTGAGATAGGCACAGGCTCCCCGTGACCCGAGAAGTTCGGATAAAAATGAGTGAGAGAGAGAGAATTTTTTTTCCCCCAAGTTTAATTTTGTTACATGTCATTTCTGGTGTAATGTAACACCAGGCTACACGATGCCAATTTAAAAAGGATGAGACGGGGTGAGTTGTGTTCGGGAATAAGGCTAGCGTTGTGGTGCCGCGAGGATCTCCGCAGGATGAGAAAATCAGTGGAGCTGAAATCAGATCCATATGCATCTGAACGCGATGCTTGACAAAAATACCTTTTTGTTTTGAAGAACTCGGCTTATATAATATGTTACATGCACGTGTTTGTCTTTGTTGTGTTTAGGTCAGGAGCGCTTCGGGAACATGACCCGAGTTTATTATAAGGAGGCAGTGGGAGCGTTCGTGGTGTTTGACGTGACCAGAAGCTCCACGTTCGAAGCTGTGTCTAAGTGGAAGCACGACCTGGACAGCAAGGTGAAGCTGGCGAATGGGAACCCGATCCCCTCCGTCCTGCTGGCTAATAAATGCGACCAGAAGAAAGACGGCTCGAATAACGCCACGCTTATGGACAACTTCTGCAAGGAGACAGGCTTCCTGGGCTGGTTCGAGACATCAGCTAAGGTAACACATCATACACACCATCCAGACTTCTTTCTTGATGAAGCATTCTGGCAGCATCTGTGTGGATCGTGAAGTAGTTCAGACTTTCTCCAGGATTTGGCCAATCGTAAAAGACCCTTCACCTACTACGAGAGCGATCCACGCTAAGCAGATCAAAGCCTTTCTCGATGCCATGTTCGAAATTCCCCACATATTTTCCAGAATTATGCCCCAAACAGGACTTTTCTACAGTATGAAACCATTCTTTTACATTAGTATATGATAAAACCGCATTTAACAGATTTCTTTTTGCCGCACACACTAGTGTGTGTTTGTGTGTGCACGTCGCACGCACGAGTGTGTACTCCCACAGACACATGACTGTTAGTAGTTTGTATTGTGTTGCTCAACTCCTTCTCTGTAATTACCAGCACACAAACCTCACATGTTTAACGTCTTGTATATGGATCAGTCGAGGTCCAGTGTGACTGTGGAGCTTCATGTGCCTTCACATGACTTCACGTGACTTAGCATGGCTGATTAATAATGTGTATGTGTGTGTTTGCGCGTGCGTGAGTGCGTGCGTGTGTGTAGCTGTTTGACAGAAGGCGTCTCATCACCCAGTCTGCATAAGCACATGCTCATGAGCTAAATCTATCCATTAGGGATTCAGTCACACTGATGTCTGGTGGGAAGCTCCAACACCTGTTGTGTGTGTGTGTGTGTGTGTACACACAGATGTGTCATTCCTTGTTTATCAAGCCTCCTTGTGTTCTATAAAGCCTCATGTGTCCTATCACACGGCCTCCTCTCCTCTCCTCCTCTCCTCTCTTACTCTCGCCTTCTCTCTCCAGAGACCTCAGCTGGCTTATTTGCTTTTGTTTGTTTTGCTAGCTCAGGCTCGTTTTCCTCGATTAGCGGAGAGGGATTGCAGCAGCAAGCTAAACAGGCAGAATGAAAAGCGAGGCAAACGCGTATACAGTGCAGGTGCGGCTTCCGAGTCGGGGTGGAGATGGTGGAAAAACAGGCAGAATTTTCTTCCTGTAGGGTTTCTTCACTGCCGTCTCGGTGTTGACGTTGATCTCGCAGACCAGACAGCAGGTTGTGTGATCAGGTTCGGTTCCTTAATGAGTTGTGTCGATGCACAAACTTTCTCCTGCGAGTGTGGTGTTCTAAGTGCCCACGCTGACTGGGACATCATGTTCCGTTAGGAGCCACAGTAATTGTGACGATGTGGGCTTGTCTCCATGGTAACTTACTTAGTAATCCATCCTTGAGTAATGCTCCAAGGAAACAAGGGGTCACATGGTGCACTGCTGGTCAATCCGAGTGTAGACGCAAACCGTGAAAAAGACTGTTAATCTGGAGGGGTGTGTGTGTGTGTGTTTTGTGTGTTCGAGTGGCGTTTGAGCTTAAAAACCTTTGACCTTGGTGACGTCAGAGTCACTAAGACGCTGTTTTACCTTCAGTAAGCATATAACAATGTGCACGTCAGTGTGTGTCGGTGTGTATGACTGTGACCAAATGACTATGTTAGACGATGGCAGCTACGTTCTGCTCTCTCACACAAAGCAGGAAAACACACACACACACACACACACACACACACACACAAAACACAAGCCACATCACACGTTAACTCTGTGCTGGGGATGAGGGGTTTTAGAGTGTGGTGTGTGTGTGTGTGATTAGTGTGGTGTGTGTGTGTGAGTGTGGTGTGTGTGGTGAGTGCGTAATGTGTGTGTGTGTGTGTGTGTGTGTGTGTGTGTGGTGAGTGCGTAATGTGTGGTTGGTGTGTGTGTGTGTGTGTGGTGAGTGCGTAATGTGTGGTTGGTGTGTGTGTGTGTGTGTGTGTGTGTGGTGAAAAACTCAAATTGTTTCAAACCAATTTTTTTCTTGTTGCCTAAGGCCTCAGAGCTTTGATATCAGTGTCAGTTTTCTGCTTTTCTCTGTGCATGCATGTGCGTTTGTGTGCGTGTGTGTGCGTGTATGTGTGTTCAGAGTGTCCAATTCATTTATCTGTTCCCTCCTCGCTTTCTTCCTTCCATGTTATCCAAGAAATGTGCTAATGTTAACTGATGTGAGATCTGATTTAGTAAAGTGTTTAGAGAAATCTGATCTCTTTTCCCATCCCTGTGTGCTGAGAACATTGTGTGAGGCGTTTTTTTTTAAATCCAGAAGCCAGAAATATCTGTAGATTCTGTCTTTTATGGTTTTGTTGTTTTAACATAAGGAGAGCAGGATGAAGAAAAGAACAAAGCCCCATGATGGGACATCTGCTAAAAAAAATACATAGTAAAAATATTTTCATTATGTTTGCTTTTTATTCTTAAAAAAATACGTAAACGTAAGTAGCGTGTACAGGGTGGTTATTACTGAAAACCCATCACACCATATTTTAATGTTTGTTTTTTTATTTTTGCCAAATTGGAAAAAACTTTAAAACAAACAAAAAAAAAATCTTTCTATTTTTTTATTTTTAATTTTTTTTAAATTGCAACTTTTTTCCAGGAAAAACAAATTCCATGGAAAAAAGCAAATTTTTCATTTTACCTGTGCAATGGGTAACTTTTTCTTTTCCTAAACAACGATATGGTGTAATGTTTTTAATGTAATTATCACAAATCCCTCACCACATACAATCAAATAGGCACCACAAAATATCTTGTAAAAATGCTGCAAAAACATTCATATATATATATAAATCAATTTCTTTGTCTCCTCCAAAACTTACCATCATGTTTGCCACTCGTTTAAAAAAAAAACAACAAAAAAAACAATTAAAATAACATCAACAACCTTTTGTTTGTGCTCCATTTTCTATTTTCACCATTTTTTTTCTGTGAATGTTTTATTTTTATTTTCCTTTCAGTGTCTCTGTAGAAGAGTCGAGGCAGACGAACAAGAGAAAATACGATACGAAAAGTCACAACTTGTACACTATTTTCAAAGCGAGTGTGTGAAATGGTTTTGTTTGTAAACTCCTGAACAGTAAGCGTTCCTTATCTCTGTGTTTTCCCATTCTGCAGGATAACATAAACGTGGATGAAGCAGCCCGGTTTCTGGTGGAGCACATCCTCCTCAACGACAAAGGCATTCCGTACGAAGAGAGCAACGGCGACCGGATCAAGCTGGACCAAGAGGCCGTGCTCGCCGAGAGCAAGTCAGGCTGCTGCTAGCATCCGCCCTCGATCTATCCATTCGCCTGCCATAAAAGAGGGGTTGTTGGCTACGGACTGAGATTCAAAACTCCAACATCGTGTGTCCTCTACTCCCCGATTCTTCTTCTTCATCATCATCATCATCATCCCCCCTTTCTGAGACCTTGCACGAGCACGTCTTGGCGTACGAGGAAACCATAGCCATGAAGATTCATCTTTTTCTCATTCTCTCTCTCTCTCTCTCTCTCTCTGACTCAGCATTCTTCATTCAAGATGTTTTATATTTCTTGCCTTCCATAGTGTCAGGTGTTTTGGTATATTTGTCATGTTGTTGAGAATAAATGCAACCCTATGGGTGTCCTAGGAGGCTGTACCAAGTACATGTTTGTGATACACAAATTAAGACTTTGTATTTGGATTTTTTTTTTTTTTTTGGTTTGTTTCTGTTTTTTTGTTTTTGTTTGTTTGTTTGTTTGTTTTTTATTCGGAAAGAAAAAAAATCTCAACTGAAGTTGTACAAAAGTGTTAAAAAACAAAGAGCACTATTAGGAATCTGTATCTAAATCAAAACAAGAACAAAACATGATTGATTGTTTATTTAGGTTATTTTCACCCGATCTATATTTCTTCCTCATTTTTCAGTCCAGCGCTCGTGTCTCTGGAGATCGCTCATAAGAAGCTCAACATGCAGAAGGTCGTTATCTGCAGTGTCCAGAAACCATGCAGAAGAACATAGGATTATGTTTGTACGAGTAAATGACAGAGATTTAGGTATAAATTTTGGAAATGTGGAATGGTGAGAATGCAGCCTGTTCTACACGTGATGGTTTGGGTGTGTGAAGCGGTACGGAAGTGTTCGAGTTTCCCCCTGGGTTGTGTAGAGATGTGTAGAGGGAGGAGTGCGGCACTTTAAAACGGTTTTAAATGTGCTGGATTCAACCTTGAACTCGAAGCAAAATAAAACTTTTAAAAATAAAATAAAAAGTTTGGTCAGATGTCATTTTTGTCACTGAAATGCGTTCTAGCTAGAGGACACTGCCCACCAGTGATAACACAAATATATACTAATATACACAAAAGTATGTGCACCCTGACTCAACCTGCACATGAATGTGTTTTTTTCCCCCCAAATAGAATGTCTTTTAGTTTCCCTTCAGTGGAACTCCAAACCTGTTCCATCATGACACACAGCAGCTCTATGTAGACCTGAAGGAGTGAAGAACTCGAGTGTCCTGCACAGAGTGCTGACTCTGACTCAACCCCAATGAACTGGAGTCTCCTCAACATCCCAAAGTCAGAGTCTGAGCTTACTAATGCTGTTGTAGCTGAATAAATCCACACAGCTACAATCCAACATCTAGTGGAGAACCTTCCAGAAGAATGGAATCTGTTAAAGAAGACCATGGTAACACCAATGGTTTAGGAATGGGATGTTCAAAGCTCAAACTCTTAGACCTGTGACACCAGCAAAAAGGTCTTTTGCTAAAGCTTGCTTAGATTATTGAATTATTTCTCTGTAAGTGTGACAAACAACAAAAACACAGCCATTAAGCAAAATGAACAAACACATCAGTGGCCTGTGCTCGTGGCACTTTGTGTTTCATTGCGGTTTTATTGCAGTTGTGATCACTGCAATAAATGTTAACTTGGTACAGATTGGACTTTCCCCTCGTGGCCAGTTATCACCGGTGTTGTTACTCGTGTCCTGGGAAACACTCCACCAAGGAAATCAAAGAGCATCTTTGTTGATCACTGAAAGTTGATTACATTTAAGTAGTCGTATGAAGTTCCTAACCTTTTCAATTAACAAAATAAAAATGCCAAAAGGGCACATTAGCCAAACCAGATGAACACAAAAAGTCATTTGAAAATAAATAGCAGTTTCATTATCTTGGTCCTGAGGGAAGATGGAGCTGTATGGAGGACAGGCAGAGGGTTGTACAGCATGTCAGCTTATTATGCGTGTTTCTAAACTGAACATGATGTTAATACAGTATGTGTACACAAATGATAACACACAGAAACGAAACCCTTGTCATTTCAGATCCAGACATGGTTTAAGTATGGATATAGTCTAATGATAATGTTAATTTCGATGCTTGGAGTTACATCTTATTGAAAGATCAACAAGGGGCATCATCATTCTGTAGGGAAAACATGTAATGCTACAGCGGACAGAGACTTTCTGTACATTTGTCGATTATGTTCTATTACACACAAAGCTCTGTCTGTGTCCTTCATTACAAATTTTGTCCATGTGTGACAAATTTTACAGTATGTTTTCTTTATTATTATAATAAAAATCTGTAGTAATAATAATAATAATAATAATAATAAATTAGAATACAGTTGTGCACTGTGAAATGTGGAGAACCAGGTGTTTTTCCGCTTATTTTATTTTTTCCAAAGACGAGAATTAGAAAGCCTTTTTTGTTTGTTTTTTCCGTTTTTTGACCTTTTTTTTTTAGCCCATTTCCCCCCGGTTTTTTCCACTTTTTGTGTTGTTTTTTTTTTTCTCGAGAAAACTACATGGACCGGTGAAATCACAAGCACGTTTTTTTTTGTTGTTGTTGTTTTTTTTTGTTATTCCCCCGAAACTCCTACCAGTGATCACACACACACTTAGTGACTTAAAGCACTGAACTCATTTTCGACGCACGTGTTTGGGCTGAAAGCGCGTTTGTGATGACGTCACCCGACGCGTCTCGGCCCAAATCTGCGGAAAATCTGCTGTCGTTTTTACAAAAAAAAAAATCAGCACCAGTGACACTAAATACGTTCCTTGTATGCGCGATAAAAAAAAGCAATAAATAACACTAATATAAATAAAGCTGTAATAAAGCAGCTTCTGATTCTGATTCTGATTTCCGCCTCGTGCAGCCGTCTCGTGCCGCTGAGGTCCGTCGCCTAGCAACGGAACAAAACATTCACGTCTTTGACGTCGAGCGTTAAAACGTCGTCGTATCACAAAGCTTTACAAAAGTATCACTGCAATGTCGAAGCCGTCTCTGAAGAAAAAAGACTCCTCATCCAGCCATGACCTTTCACCTGCTAAGGAGTAAGTTTTTTTTATGCCTTATGCTGTTGTTTAGTTTGTTTACTGCAGTGAAAAGACATGAAACACTTACAGCTGCTGAGTGACTCCAAATCTCCACTGAAATGAGGCTGACTGTGAGGATCCCGAGGCATCTCGAGATGTACCTGAGGCATCCTGAGGCTCATAAAGATGTACCTGAGGCATCTCAAGATGTACCTGAGGCATCCTGAGGCATCTAGAGATGTACCTGTGGCATCTAGAGATGTACCTGAGGCATCTAGAGATGTACCTGAGGCATCTAGAGATGTACCTGAGGCATTTAGAGATGTACCTGAGGCATCTAGAGATGTACCTGAAGCATCTAGAGATGTACCTGAGGCATCTAGAGATGTACCTGAGGCATCTCGAGATGTACCTGAGGCATCTAGAGATGTACCTGAGGCATCTAGAGATGTACCTGAAGCATCTCGAGATGTACCTGAGGCATCTAGAGATGTTCCAGCTTCAGTTAGACTCTGCGATACTAAAGAGGAGATGCAACTCCATGTGGTCTTTGAGGACAACATCCTCCTCATCATTACAACATTTGTCAGACTGTATATTTATAATCACACCCCCAGTGTCACCCAAACGAGGATGAGGTTCCACTTTGTGTTTGGTTCCTCTCAAGGTTTCTTCCTTTACCGCCCAAGGGAGTTTTTCCTCACCACAGCCACCTGAGTCACCTCAGACTTGCTCATTGGGGATAAATACAAACACATTTAAATATATCTAATATTAATCTTATATTTTTGTATTATATTAATCTTTATATTATTCTTGATATTAACCTTTTTTTCTATGTTTATGTTCTGTAAAGCTGCTTTGAGACAATGTCAGTTGTAAAAAGCGCTATACAAATAAATAAATAAATTTGAATCGAATTAATGGTATTTAAATTAGGTTGAATTGATTATATCATTGATGTTGACTGTATGAGTAATAACTAATGCACTGGCTGTAGGGCATCTACAGTGGCTCCTGCTGTTTCTGGGAGCTTCTCAGGAGAACTTTTGAGGAGCTGTGTCCCCATCTGGCCCGAATGGAACGAGACCGAAGTCAGTGCTGAGAAATGGGATGCTGGCAAAGGGGCAAAAGACAGCAAGGCTAGGAAGAGCCCTCTCACTGTGAGTGTCGGTGCTGGAAACGAAAAACATATGTATACATTTATATCTGTCAATTTATATTGTCAATCTCACACAACTGATTTCAGACGTTCTTAATATTCAGTACGTCCTCATTTTGCTTCTTGACTCCACAAGTTTAATGCAAAGCCTCACAATCCATTTTTAGCTCAAGTCTGTCCGAGTGTTGTCTGTATGTAAATAGAGGTATTTATAAAAAATAAAAATAAAAAATCACTTGGACTTTTATTTATTTTGTATTATTTAAAAATTCTGAAAACTCTTTATTTCTGAGTTTAAATAAAAAAAAAACTCCCTGATCTTCAGTGTCATCTCAGAGCTTTGGAACTTTTGGGTATCTTGTATGTGGAAGAAGCTTTATGCAAACGCGTGACAGATTCTGTGATCATTTGGCCTGCGTTTTTTTGCCAGATGTTCTCCAGATCTGAGTCAGTGTCCGTTTCTGTCCACAGGAATGATGATAGCTGGATATTTTGGATGATGGATTATTCTAAAATGTTAAATCTGAGTGACGGTGCTGTAACACACACGATCATCCCTTGACCAGATCAGTGGTCTGTGTTTGAGTGATATCAGAGTGATATTGATATCATGACCTTAAACAGAGCAACATTTACTTAATGTTCACTGCAGATTATAAAGCGTTCACAGAATTAACTTCAACTCTTCTCAGCCAGAGGTGGTTTTTAACATCTGGATTCCACCTGCCTCATGGTCATGAGGATCAAGCTAGGAAGGTGTGCAGAGATAATCACCATGCTCTCACCACTGGGAGGAGTGACATGAACCTTGTAGAATGTAGAGAGGTGTGTGGTGATGCTCGGATTGCTGCACGGTGCAGCACGTGACCATGAGGTTGATTGGTGTATTCAGGCTGTGAGATTGACCTTCGTCACCCGGTGTGCCAGGCTTGGCTTAGACACCGGAGCATCGCCACGTCTTTGCCCTGAGACAGATAAATGACTGGTCTGATAAAGGAATAGCATCGAACTCACCTGGTGGATGCGTATTACTGAAATGACCTTAAGATCATTTCTTGTTCACTACCTCAGTTTGGCTGCATTGCACAGCTCATGCTGAACACACACTTTCATTTCATAGCATCATGTATGGAATAATACTTATTTCCATATTCATTCATTTTCTACCGCTTATCTGAACTTCTCGGGTCACGGGCATCAAGGCAGGATGCACCCTGGACGGAGTGCCAACCCATAAAAGAGCACACACACTCTCATTCACTCACACACTCACACAGTACGGACAATTTTCCAGAGATGCCAATCAACCTACCATGCATGTCTTTGGACCGGGGGAGGAAACCGGAGTACCCGGGAAAACCCCCGAGGCACGGGGAGAACATGCAAACTCCACACACACAAGGCGGAAGTGGGAATCGAACCCCGAACCTGGAGGTGTGAGGTGACCGTGCTAACCACTAAGCCACCGTGCCCTCCTATTTCCATATTATTCTATTTTGTTATTTTCATTTTTTATTCTCTCCATTTTTTATAGCAAGGACAAATGGAAATTTGAATTTAAATTTACTTACAAGGTTAAAAGGCCTTCAAAGGTTAAACACCTTGACATTAAATTTTAAGCAGGAAGAAAAGTGGCTAGTGGGAGGAACAATAGGAACCAGAAAAGTCTCTAATCTGGAGTTTACAGAATGATCGAAACAGAAAGAAAACTTGTTTCAGGTCTTCTAACGAGAACCAGGTTTGACAGTGAGAGGAATCGCTCATCTCATCTGCCTTGTGTTCGAGGTAGAAATTTCCTTTTTTTTAACATGGCTTGGTCACATGTCATGATTTGGAGTCAAGTCAGTACCAACATTTTCTCCAGCACTTCAAATCCACTTGCCTTGTAAAGTGAAGTGTGTGAGATGTGGGTGGTCCATGGGCACGGACCGAATGAAACGAGGCATCAGACTATATGAGATTTGTGACCTGTATTCTATTAAATTGTATAGATCATAAGCGTAGGATGAAGGTATACCTAATATACAGTACAGCAGTAGACACTGAATGGTATGTTTACATGTAGATGTTTATCCTCTGTGAGTTACACAAGCTTCCTTTGAATTCCTCTCTCGTAATGAAATGTACTAAATATTCCATCGAATTTCTATTCTCAGCAATTCTTTGAGGACCCAGAAGGAAGGGTTAAGATCCCGGAGTCTCTGAACGTTCACACCTGGAGACGGCCCTCGGAGCACATTGTTAACAAGGTAAGAGCGACTGTTCCTTCAGTCCAGCATCGCAAAACACGAACGTAATAGAGCAGGAAGAACACCAATCTGCACTGAGGTATACTTTAGAAAACCAGCTCTAACGTCCCAAATAAATCACCAAAGATCTTTCAGTTCCAGTTACACATTTATTAGACATATTTAGAGAAAAAAACAAGGGTTCTGCAAGAGATCCAGTGAAACGTCCTCATCGTCCGGTCGGTTCTAGGAAACCACAGAGCAACTGATGCAGCATGTGGTATTTTATAAAAAAAAATAATAATAATAATAAATAAATAAATAAAAAATTGTGTGTGTGTGCCCTGCGATGGGTTGGCACTCCGTCCAGGGTGTATCCTGCCTTGATGCCTGATGACGCCTGAGATAGGCACAGGCTCCCCGTGACCCGAGAAGTTCGGATAAAGCGGTAGAAAATGAATGAATGAATGAATGAAAAAAAAAAAAAAAAGCAAACGTAGTCGATTGAAACTGGTGCACTAAGATCAATCCGCTCATCTTTTACTCATTCTTCTGTGTGAGAGGTCTAATTGGGGAAACGCACCGAAGGTCAACCTCTGTTTTCATTTTCATGCCGATGACTGGGCGAGGCGACAGAACGCAATCTTGTGAACAAGTTTAATTCGCATTTGATTAGGGAGCCTGTGAGAGTTAATTAACGAATCATAATCAAGCATTGTTTCTTCAGCATCATCAGTAAGAGCATTGGAACAGAAAGAGAGAGAGTGTGTGAGAGAGAGAAAGAGAGAGAGAGAGAGAGAGAGAGAGAGAGAGAGAGAGAGAGAGAGAGAGAGAGAGAGAGAGAAAGAGGAATAAATCAGAAGTCCCTGTTTTTGGAACAATATTTATGTCAATTTATACATGCTAATTCCCAAAGTCTATGTTTTTGTATCTTCATTCATTCATTAATTTTCTAATGCTTATCCGAACGTCTCGGGTCACGGGGAGCCTGTGCCTATCTCAGGCGTCATCGGGCATCGAGGCAGGATACACCCTGGACTGAGTGCCAACCCATCGCAGGGCACACACACACTCTCATTCACTCACACACACACACACACTAAGGACAATTTTCCAGAGATGCCAATCAACCTACCATGCATGTCTTTGGACCGGGGGAGGAAACCGGAGTACCCGGAGGAAACCCCCGAGGCAGGGGGAGAACATGCAAACTCCACACACACAAGGCGGAGGCGGGAATCGAACCCCCAACCCTGGAGGTGTGAGGCAAACGTACTAACCACTAAGCCACCATGCCTCCCTATTTTTGTATCTTTATATCTATTTTTTCTTCAGCTAATTTATTTTATTATCTGATTCCAGGCTCCAGCTGTTATAGAAAACGAATCAACGTTCGATCTCACTTCGGCTAACGAGCATTTGCTGTCCAGTGAAGTAAGTACCGTTTCTCCATGTCTGTTTATTTTCCCTCAACTCCACAACTATAACCAGCCTCATAAAAAAAAAAAAGTCCCCGTAGTCGCATTGGATTCCGGTCGATTATCTGCTCATCACACTGCTATCGTCAATAGAAATGATTTGCTAGCCATGCTGGACCTCTAGTCACATCGCTGGGCACTGAGACAAAAACAGCCCACGGTGAAGTTTAACGAGAGAAATTCCTTCTTACACTTCTTTCTGTTGTTCATCTCATCGCTCAGCTCATGTGCCGGATCATCAGTGAGATCTACATTGTGTGGCGGGTGTGTGACAGACAGGCAGGTGATGACGACTCTCTCTGTGAGGAGACCTGGAGACCCTGGGATCACATCTACTCCCTGTGTAAAGCAACCAAGGATCATGTGCCTCTTTACAACGTCTACGGGAAATACGTGGTCCGGCTCTACTGGATGGTGGGATCTCATCTCACACACACACACACACACACACACACACACACACACACACACACACACACACACACACACACACACACACACACACACACACACACACACACACACACACACACAAACCCACACACTTTTTGAGTGTTTAGATTTCATTGGTGTTTTAGTCAGGTATCTTGTAACCTTCAGAGAAATCTAGACTTTTTTTTATATACTGTGTATCCATGCACATAAGCTATGTGACCAAAAATATGTGCCCCCCCGACCATCACACCCATACTGTATGAAGCCCTTTCCTGATAGAATGTATTGCAATTTCCATTCACTGGATCCTGTTCCAGCAGGACAATGTTCCTGTGCACAAAGCAGCTCCATGAAGACATAAAGGTCGAAGTGAAGAACTCGGGTGTTCTGACTCTGACTCAACAACACTGAACACCTTGGAGATGAACTGGAACTGGAGACTCCTCAACATCCCAACATCAGAGTCTGATCTCATTAAAGCTCTTTGTAGCCGATTCTCACAAATCCACACAGCCACAGTCTAACATCTAGCTAGTGAAACTGTAGTGCAGGAGATTATTCCACTCTATATCCAATCTATATTTAAGATATGCTTGTGATGATCTGGGGCACACGTACTTTTGGTCACAAATCCTATAAACTGTTTTAGTGGAACCAGTGAGAGAAACTTATACATAAAGGCAATGTTTTATTCGTTTAAAAAATGTCTCTAAAAGAAAACTATCAGCCAGTTTATTCTGCTGTGGTGTAGCATTAGAGCCCACGCTGTGATATCGATGCTTGCTATCAGGAGGTGAAGCATGATTAAGAGGTGAAAGCCTCCACACCTACTGCCACGTCTGCTTCCTTTCTCTTTAGCATGGACAGAGATGTCCTGCAGGCAGTGATTGAGTGAGTACAAGAGCCTTATCAGACAGCTGAGTGTGTGTGTGTAAGATGGGAATATAAATGTGTCTCTTTCTGTCCCACAGCTTCTTTCTAAACAGCATCTGGCCATACTTGCGTTCTGACTGGTCCGAAGTTTTTTTTCTTACTTGCGATCGCAGAAATTCACACAAAATCGAGCGAGATCATGTAAACGTTTTTCAAAATGACGCAGATTATCCGAGATGCGCCGTGTGACATCATCACAACACGACCTCAGCCTCTCGTTCATGTGCGTGAACATGAGTACAGATCTCAGAGAAACTCATTACAGATGTGTCCCTCTTTAAAAACCATCTGAAATGTAATGAGATCCTCGGGGACTGATTTATTGGCATCGCAGTGGATTGTTTAAGGATGATTTAAGAAATAATGCTTTGAACAACAGCACAAACTGGTGATTCAGACATCTAGGTGTCAGAGGGTTTCAGCTAAATGTCTATGCCAAAGAACTCTCTCTCTCTCTCTCTCGCTCTCTCTTGCTATTAAAATCAAGTACACTTCAGTCAAGGACGGCACCCCTACACTAATGGACTCTGGGTATTTAAAATAAAAAAAAGACATCTATCTCTTGACACATGTAGCTTTTCTCTGGTACAATAGAGTCCAATATGAGAGAATATTCTGTCTCAAGTGCAGTTAAAGCAGTTAAAATAACATTAGCGAGCAACACCATTCCCACTTAAATAATGATCACTCGTGTCATCCAGCTGTATGAAATGAATTCAGTTAAATATTAAATTCCATCGTGGTTATTACAGCGACTTTCGTGATGTTTCAGGACCGTGAATCAACAATTTTCTCTCCTTGTGTCTCTGTCTCAGGGTTGTTGGAGGAAGATCACGATCGATGATTCTCTGCCATTCGATGAACAAAACAATCTGCTGCTTCCTGCTACCACCGTCCCTTCAGAGCTCTGGCCCATGCTGCTGGTTAAAGCGATACTGAAGCTAGCCAGTACAGAGTAGGTACAACATCATGATTAAAACTTGGTTAAGTCTCTTGACAAACCTGATGAGTACTTAATTTATCTTGTCTAGTATTACTGTTGTACGGATGACTGTATGGTGTAAGTGTTTCCAGATTCTGAAGAAGGATCTGTGAATCACTGATGCAGGTTCAGCTCAATTTGGCCCTTAAATGTAATTTGATTCTGATTTTTCCCACTCATGCACACACTTGCGGGAACATGCAGGGGGATGTGGTAACTTAGTGGTTAGGGTATTAGACTACTGATCGAAGGTTTTGAGTTCAATCCCAGGTGTGGCAAGCCACCACCACTGGGCTGTCGGAACTCAGAGCCGGTCTCCAAGCCGACACATCGCAGGGTGATCTCACGATGTCCTTGCAAAAATAAAAACACCCACCTTGACCCGCGGACACGCGCGCGCATGTGCCCCCACGCACCCACGCGCACACACACCTTCGCCCCCGGAGAGAGACTGGAGCCTCAGATATCTTCTCAATATATACCCTGGCACTCCTAGGAGCCCAGGTGCCATATCACCTTATTTACCGGAATCACCTCCTATGTATTCTAAACACACTGACCCAATTTCCCCTTATTTCCCATTACCTTTCACCCATATGCCCATTTATGGATTTTCCTCCCCTTATTTTTCATGACCTCAGACTAAACACCTGGGCCTGCTTTAGTCTGCACATCAAGTTTATGAGCACCACATGCCCATTTATGGATTTTCCTCCCTTTAGTTCTCAGGGCCTAGGTCTGTGAACCAATGTCTTTTTCATTCTACATAACAAGTTATCGCTATGAGCTAAGGTCTGGGAACCAAGGTCTTTTCCATTCTACATAACAAGTTTGTATTTGTTATTACAAATGTGCTCAGACTGACTAGGCCTGACAGCCCCGAATCTGGTTACTTCTACTAAGTTTATGATTACAATAAACATCTTTGGCCTACAACATCGCCTACATATGTCTTATGACAGCAATTGTAATATTTTGCAAGGCCTAATACTTTACTTTGGTTATAGTATTGTAAGGAATAATATTTTAATTATTTCTACTAAGATTTTTTACAACAGGGCCCCAGATCAAGGCCCTTAACCCTTGCATAAAAATTGCGTCACTATGGATATTAGCTTCTGCCAAATGCCATAAAAGTAAAGGAGCCCATTTGTCGCTTTTGTACGTCACTCTGGATAAGGGTGTCTGCCAAATGCCACAAATGTAAATGAATAAAAACTATTATCGGTTGATCTGTTTGAAAACGTGTATAGACACCGAATGCCCACGTCACTTCAAGACAGATGATTTGCGTTCAAGTCGAATCGGTGTTAACGCGGCAAGAAGAGAAGCCGTGAAATGGCGCGGTTAATTAATAGCTGCTGGACTGCTTGAATGCAGCATCCCGTGAGGCGCAATTAGTGCATCCAGCCATCTGGATTCCGCAAGAAAGAGAAGGAGAAAAGGACCAACAGGCCACACAACATGCACTCAGGGACAGTCATATGATTCCTTAAAAAATGTCACATAACGAAGGTCCGTTTTCTTGTTCCTAGTCGTGTGGCATGCAGGAGAGGAGTTGAATTTCTGTGCAGCTCATTTCAGTCAGTTTACAATATTAGACTTAATTTTAACATCATTTATTGGTGGAATTTTTTTGATTTATTGGCCTGTCTGTAGACGTACAGAAAAACAAAGCAGCCTAAATATTTATTGGAGGTTATTGAAATGAACTTTGCTGTTGTTATTGTGACTCCCTTTAGAGTTGTGCGAAATCCCAGCAGAGAGCTGGAAGAGTTCAGCATCGTGCACTGTCTGACTGGATGGATCCCGGAGTTTCTCCCTCTTAGGTAATACTCTCCTACAGCTTTCATTCTGCTAAATTGTTACTGTATTTACACTATTAGCCATGATCCTTATAGCACTGGTATGGTATCATTCATGTCATCTGTATTTCTGCTGACCTTTTGTGTTTGCTCAATATTTTTGCATTATCTTTATTATCTGCATTACAACCTTTATGTTGAATATACAGTATATAGTGTAAACCATGTCACTCCTATTGACCCTGAAGGTGCATTGTTTAATAAAATTTTAATATTATGTCATCACCTGGTATGTATTCCTGGCTTAGGCCCAGTTTTCCTTGGACAGACTCTGCCCCCAGGGTGACCCTGATCAGGGTAAAGCTGAATGAACGAATATAATACATAGTATAGGATTTATGCTGGAGACTAAATCCAGAGTTCACACAGAGAATGTGAAGGACAGAATATATCATTTATTATTAAAGTTTTATGTGGACTCCTTTATCATATGCGTATTCCTTTGCATAGATTGTGAATGATTAAGTTATCGTTTAGCGTGAGGACACAAGTTTACTTAAAGAATACAAGGATGCATATTTATTTACCTCACATCATGCATATGCAAAATTCTCTAGTGGTAGGAAAGTTTAATTGCATCTAAACTGATCATTAGGAGCTAGAATTTCACTTAATGTCAGGATAATTGACAGAGTAATTTAATACTCTGCGGGACTGATCAACATTCAGCACAAACAGCTGTGTGTATGCATGCGAGATAAATGTCAGTGTTTTGTGTGTACTGGTGGTTCTTCTGCACAGAATTAACTTATTTTACACATGCTTTGATAGATTAGACCCCAAAGTTTGATGTAATTCTACAGTTTTTTATTCCTGTTGCTGGGAATAATGTTTTTGTGACACCCTGCTGTCTGCTAAATTGAGTAAACTGGGTAACTGGAACTGAAACAGGGCCTTGTTTTCCATCATGATAAGCAGACAATGTTTTGCTTTATCCCTTTTCCTGTGACAGGGTTTAAGCAATGCAATGATGGCCAATGCAATGATGAAATATTGTCCTTCTATTCATTCATTCAACTAAAATAACTATGCACCTAATCAACCAAACAACCACTCACCCAACCACCTGACCAGCCATTCAACCATTCACCCAGCCATATCACCAACCAAAACCCGACCAACCAAGGGATCACTCACCCATCCAAACAACCAAGCAACCAACCATCCAGCCACACACTCAACCACCTGACCAACCAAAACCCCAATCAACCAACCAAGTGACCACTCACTCAACCAACCACTCACCCAACCACCGGACTAATCATCCAACATTCACCCAACCACTTAACCTAAACACCCAACACATGCATCCACCTGACCCACCAACCACTCATTCATCCAACCCAATCAGCTGAAAACCAACAACCCAACATAGTGCCCCATCCAATCATCCACCCTCCCATTCATTTAATCAACAAACCAACTACTCACTCATCCACTTAACCAACCGACTGATCATCTAGTCTTCTATCCTGATGCTATCCTTCGTCCTACTTTTCTGTTTTGATTTGCATATACAAGTCTCTAAGTGTATGTTTTAGCATCGCTAGTTGTCCGAGACTCTTTCATGGGTCTGGGATATCCTGCATACCATCCTACAGCCTTTCTATCATGCCAAACTCCAGCCATCCTTAAATAAAAGACCTGCAGCTAGAGATTAGCAAAATTAGAGCTAATTTAGTTTTGTGAATTCCCAAATGGAAACAAGGACAATACAAATGAAGGGGAAAAAAGACATTAAAAAATGATCCAGTTGGTTATTTATTTGTCTTTGGCTCTGATCATAAAGCTGGAAAATTGTGTACAGTACATTGCAATCAGAAACATGATATTTTCCCTTAATTGCTGTTTATCGATTAGCACAGCTAGACATTGTCCCTGTTCATTTAGTCGGTTAGCTTCGGCTATCGATCCTCTCAGCAGGACATAAATCAGATACAAAACAATGGCTGTTGAGTTGCACTTGAACCTGAGATAATAGCTCAGGATGATTAAATACTGCAATTCTGTGCTTCTGTCATTTAAGAGGTCATGACTAAATCTAGGTTGTTGGTTTGTTTGGCAGTCCCAGGTTGAAACATGTAGAAGAAACATGGAACTACCTGAAAAAAGCCATTCCCATGTATGAGATGATGGAGGAAAGCTCAGAGCTGAGAACTCCATCAGTCTGCATCACTCCCACCAAGGACTCAGTGAGTGAGGCACTGTCCACAAATAAAGGTACTGTCATTTTTGACCTCATGACCTTGTGGGGACATAATTAAAAGAGTTCTTCACAAGGATAATAAGACAGGTGTAAGTGTGTGTATGTGTTATATTTATGTCTGGATATCCGTATATGTGTTGCTATTCTCCCCTTTGTGTAACATGCATTATTTACTCAAAATTATTCAATTAATACATCAGCATCCTATCTAACTGTATCAATAATTACCAGTGCTTCTTTGGGCGGCATTCTCTGGTCAAAGTAGGCATTTTTATTGGTATAACAAAATAGTTTTATGTAACCCGGCTTATTTCAGACCTCATGTCAGATCTCACCTCAAATCAAAGTGCTAATGTTTTACATTTTGATCAAGTGACGTAAAGAAAACATCACAAATTTGACATTGATGCAAGAGAACGCGAAGACGTACCACTACGCCGTCTCGAGTCTCCTGTTGAGAGAGAGAGAGAGGATCCGCAGTGCCATATGGCTCATTTGGGTCATTAGCCTCAGTAGGTTAATGACTGAATTACAGCACGCTAAAGCTGGAGGGCCCTGCTACCGAAATCCTGTTCTCACTCTCAGTCTTTTTCCTCTCACTCACGCTCACTACCAATTAATCAGGCAAAGATTGTAACATGCTGTGGCATACATAACTTGGCACCAAGCCCTAGATCCTCCGTGCCTGAGGAATATCTCCTCCTCACACTTGCGTACACATATAGCTCATCCTATTAATATTGCAGGAACATTTACAGTGCGTTTTCCCTCAGAACTTGAAGAATAGGTCATCTCATTAACCCTAGAACAATGTTCCATATATTAAATTCTGTAAGAATGGGATGCTATAGCTTTCTTTCTTCCTTTTCGGTGTCATTGTCACGCTCAATCGTCTATCTTGTCTACAGCACCACAAGCTGTAAATGCTCACCGGATGTTTATAAGCAATGGTTCTCTCAGATCACACTCGCCACTCAGTTGTTAGCTCACACATATGGAAATAGGTATTGGGATACCAGCAGGGACATCACATTCTAAACGCATAGACATTAATCTAGAGGTGGTCGCAGCTTTAACGGCTTTCACTCCTCTGGACTGGCAGATTTTAGAGAGTTTCTGTGGGAAATTTTGCCACAATCAGTTGGGAAATTTTTTCCATAAATGTTTGTAAACTCCGACTGCATGACTAGGTGCTTGATTTTCTTATGATTAAGAAGTGTGTCCCAATACCTATGGCCATATAGTGTATATAAATATATATATATATATATATATATATATATGTATATATATATATATATATATATATATATATATGTATATTTGTCTTGAAAACATGTCATGTGATGTCATGTTTTGTTCACCTCCCAAAATATCAGAAATATTGTTCCAGTACAGCATGTGCTACACTTGCTCAATTACACATATGTACAGCATATGTACCCTTCTTCCGTCTGTCTGATTTCTTTCTCTTTCTCTCTCACGCTCTCTCTCTCTCTCTCTCTCTCGCTCTCATCGGTCTAGGCAGTGGACCTCCTCCTGCTCCTCAGATAGTCGTTTGTGCCAGTTTCCAGCCATTGAACCTGCAGGAGAAGAAGACCTCCATGCTGGGCCAGATGGTACTTTCGAAAAGCTCTCTCGCTAGAATTCCACAAATATTGAAATACATTCAGTCCACGAGAACAGACAGTACGCAGGACGCCAGCTCGTAATACTACGACTTAGCTGCTACTTCTCCGAACTAGCAGGACAAACCTTGGGTTTTAATAATATTATTATAAAATTAGAATTAGTTTGGGGAGATGCTTCTAGAAGCTATAAATAGTCATAGATTCATTTAATTTTCTGTGATATAATTCCACATTAACGTTGAAAGCTGGCTAAAGTGTCGCTAACAGAAGACAAACATTTTACGCTCACAATATTCGTACTAAATTTTAAAGTCTAGTTTTGTTCGAGGTACACAGCAGATTTACGTTGAGGAAAATGAAATAGAAAAAACAAACACTAGCAATTACATTTCTGAAGTAAATTAATTACAGTTCACGAATCAGTATAATGATCAAAATACATCCCAATTTGAAATGATGGTAATTCTACAATGTTATTGTTGTATTTTTTTCCAAGTACACGTTTATTTCTCTCTCTTCATCCTTCGCTCTGTCAGAAAGCATACTACACTGGTCTTAGGTGTGTTGGATGTTTAATTGTTTAAGCCCTATGAATATATCTGTGTATGTGTGTGTGTGTGTTTTATTCAGGCAGACGCATCACAGACACTGCGACAATACGGGCTCTGTCAGCTCACCAGCCACTCTGTGCTGCTGACACGTACCAGGGACTGCCCCCTGGTGGCTGATTTGAAGCCGCCCCCTGCGCCTCACTCCAAATTCATCCGATCCGTTAAAGAAACAGCTATTACAGATGAACCTGGAAGTGAGGGCTGTGTGTGTGTGTGTGTGTGTGTTGGGGGGGAGGGGGGTTATGTAAACACAGACACACTGAAGTTTCCTCCTGCATCAATATTCTAACTCTGTGTTTTATGTAGAGGACCAAGTCAAGAGGCCTGAACAGTACATAGGCGTGGCCAGTCCTTTCATGGACATCAAGCTTGGACCTAAAATGTAAGCTGTGTGTTTTAGTAACTGTTACTCACTGCTAAACCATGGTACTGTTTCTGTAATTACTGCAGGGTTTGTGTGTGTGTGTGTGTGTGTGTGTGTGTGTGTGTGTGTGTGTGTGTGTGTGTGTGTGTGAAGAAGCTGCCACTGCTGGGCCCCTGAGCAAGGCCCTTAACCCTCAGTTGCTCAGTTGTAAGTCACTCTGGATAAGGGTGTCTGCTAAATGCCGTAAATGTAAATGTAAGAAGTGTATTTAATTACAATAGTGTGTGTGGGTGGGAGGGGTGGTGTTGTGATATTTAGACAGTTATCATGCTTCACTGTTGATTTGTGTCTCTCACCTTGTTTATGATTACCAGTCGTTACACCTTTATCGCTCCTCAGTTTTATAGACCTGTGTGTGTGTGTGTGTGTGTGTGTGTGTGTGTGTGTGTGTGTGTGTGTGTGTGTGTGTGTGATTTTTGCCACAGTGATTCGGCTTCATTCACGGTGTCAGAAGAGATCAAGGGTCACAACTCCAATCGCCACCATGACAACCGCAACGTGCCGGATGCTACGGATACCAAGGTATGTGTCCTGTGCTAGTGCATGTAACCAGAAAGCTTTTCTAGAACATCTGTGCTTTAAAATAAAGGAAAACATTTCTGGGGAAAAAGGGAACAAGGTGTGAAAAGAAAAGCGATATCCCTAAACATTAAAACAAAGTCATTTAAAGTGTGTTCCAGAAGAGGACTTCCATGTCATACAGCCATGAAACCTCATCCAGCTTACAAAGGCTTACACTAGCACAAACCGTCTTATTTGTCACGAAGTAATGGAGTAATTCTCCGATTGTAAACACACTCGTACAGTACCACAGCTGGGAGGCTGATGTGTGAACTCTGCCTGCCCCTGTGACCCGTCTGTCCAGCTCCAATGTCAGTACCACAGTTTTCCCCACAGCATATGCACAGAGAACAGATAGGAGAGCAGGAGAACGGGAATGTGTGTTACATAAAAAAACACGGGTCACGTCCTCCATGGTATAAAAAGCAGCACAATTAGCCTGTCAGTCATTAGGGCAGATGTCTCATTGGGTGGTTTAAGAAGGAGCGATCCGAGCAAAGTGTGTGTGTGTATTCATCGAACATGCATTTGTACTATAAAGGGAATTACATTGGGTTTAGTTATGCTAGGAATTTCAGATGTGTTTGTATACACAGCTTTATTTTCTCTTCTCTTCTCTCGTCTCTTTATCCTGCCATCCCTCCTTTTCAGACACGAGGTGACTCACAGCCCGTTTCTGACTCACCGGTGCTGTCGTTCGTTAGACATGGCACGGAGAGAACCCCTAATTGTCCTCCACATCTAAATGGCACACTGGGATGACTCCACGGGCTTTATAAGTGGCACAAGGTTGAGGGAGATTTAAAAAAAAAAGAAGGTTTCAGCAAGACTGTTGCCATGGTGCCACCCACTTTCTTGCAGTTTAACGAGTTACACACTTAAGACCCAGTAAAGGAGCATTTAGTTGATGCTGCGATAGCTTGACTTAATTAGCGGTTAAATACTGACACGCTAATCAGGCGGTGCGGCTAATCCCAACACCACCACATCTACTTTTCGTGTGTGGGACTCTCTTAAGCTTCAGGGTGTTATAACTGATCTTATGATGCATAATTTACACTTTAAGGCCACTCTGTGTGTGTGTGTGTGTGTGTGTGTGTGTGTGTGTGTGTGCATTTGCATAAAAGGAACAAATATATGTAAAAAATAGGTGTGTCCATGTCCTTTTTTTAAGAGGAAAACTGACAAGACTTCAGAGGCCTTTCTGACTGTTTACTTTCTCATCTCCTTGCAGGTAACAGCAGAGGACGAGAGGAAGGATGAAAGTGTCGCTAACGGTAATGTTCACGTACATTCACGTACCGTACATTGCTCACCTGTGTCATCATCCAGCAGTGTACAGCTCTTTGACAGTGGGATCTCCACACTCTCGTGGAAGCACGCTGATCTAATTAAAATGAAAATGCAATTGAGAAGCAGCTGGTAAACGGCAAGGGGGAAAAAAAACCCGTCTCGCGCTCTTTTTCTTCGCTAAACCGAGTGCTCGCTTTGTCTGGCGCTCTTTTGTGACGAGAGCGCCACGCAATCGGGAAAAGGAAGCGAACGTGAATGAGAGAGAAGACGTATGATAATTCACCATGCCGGCTTTCTATCACCCTCAAGTCATTGTGAAGACGTCAGTGCGCTGATGCTAATATCTGCTTTAATGGGATATGATGGCTGGCTGAGTGCCTCTGCTATCACCATTACACTCATTTCTCTCTCTCTCTCTCTCTCTCTCTCTCTCTCTCTCTCTCTCGCCTGGTTTTGTAGTCTTTCTCTTTTTAAATAGCATTGCACAAACAGACAGATATCCACCCACCCACACACACACACACACACACACACACACACACACACACACACACAAACACACATTATCACTTGTATCTCTCTAATCGTGACTCTGCACTGGCCCCTCATCACGACAGGCCAATTACATGCTTTCCTGCCGAGCCTAGTGTGTTGCTTAGTAACACCTGGAGTGAGCTAAATGAAGCAGGATCTGCACCGGCTTCACTGGAACATCTAAATTACTGCTGCTTCCTTCTTCTTAGCAGGCCAGGCTTCAGGTCGGAAGTTTGGAAGAACAAAGGTGCCTAGAACTCATTATGATCTCGGAAGACCATCAAGACCTTTAGTCTGTCCTAGATTGAGATGTGAGAGCTGCAGTATGGATGCCAGAGCACATCAACAAACCAACTTGGACTCATTGTCCATTTTAATAGGAACATTTGGACATCGTGCGGTTAGTTAAAATGTCAGTGTCGCTGCAATGCAATGCAAAAATCATGCTGCTGGTCAAGAGCTGGTTCAAATCAAAATAAAGAAAATGTCTGATCTCTGCCTTCGGTATGGTTGTTGCTACCAGATGGGTCTTCAGAAATGGCTGATCTCCTGCTGGGATTTTCACACACCACTCTGTAGAGTTTACACACAGAATGGTGGAATGGTGTGAAAAACAACAACAAAAAACCTTCAGTAAGAGACAGTTGTTTGTGTGTGTGTGTAGAAACAGCTTGTTGATAACAGAGAACAGAGGAAAATGGCCAGATGGTTTGAGCTAACAGAACAGGAATCTGACGCAATCATGAGCACAGACTCACCCAAATTGGACAGTTAAAGATCGGCTCAACCGTCCAACAAAAAAGTGGACCACCGTATAACGTACCAAGCGAGTGATCATTAATCTGTCGTATATCGTGCTTCTATATACATCCATCCTTCTGACCAATAAGATTTGAGAATACAACCTCGCTTTGCTGTGTACTGAAAAAAGCCTCACTGAAATCATGAACACAAACAAGCACATTGTTCTGAGGGAACAAATAGGATCAGATTATTCTGTCTTATTTCATCCACTAAACCGCTGGTAAAAAGTAAGTACAGGTTGTTAAGTTAATCCACACCTCTGCCTTCAAAGCTATCGTGTAATAACACAGCACACAAGTGCCAACACTATAATTTAGTTGATGGATAGGCTTAAAATAGAGCTCATCACCATGGCATATCCTAATTCAGAGCAAGACTGTAGCAAAGCTCTCCAGTTCTGAAGCCAAACACACACATCAGTGCTGGCCTGCTCTCACACTGCTACACACCTGAAGCCACTCATGAAGCGGACAAACCGATGTGGGTTAACGTTCATCAGTCCAGGGGAAATGTTCAGTCATGCAGATATTGTACTTCTGTACAAATTCTGAAGCTGATCTATAAACGATCAGTGAATAAAGTGACAGTGGTATTCATTGTAGCCCTAAAACAGGTTCTGATCCTATCTATCTATCTATCTATCTATCTATCTATCTATCTATCTATCTATCTATCTATCTATCTATCTATCTATCTATCTATCTACCTATGTTTCTCTCAGATCCTGATTCGGTTCCTAAGGAGAAGGCCAAGCTTCAAGAAACATGGATCCATGTGCAAGACTTCCCCAAGTGCTTCCAGTGAGAATCACTAACCCTTTACATTGAGCTTGATTTCTTTTCCCAGTCAAGTCCCTCTGATTCCTCCTTCTGTGTGTCTTTTTAAAGGACGTTGCTGGTTTTTCACAAGGAAAGCAGTTTCCCATTCCAGTCTCAGAAGTCACAATTTAAGGTAAAGGGTTATACTTTCACTAAAGGATCTGGGCTCGTATTCCTAAAGGATTCTTAGTGTGAAGAGTTTCTCCTAGTGACAAAATTCTTAGAAATGTGGGCATTTCCCCATAAATTTAAAAGATGTTAGCAAAGATAAAATGTATTCATAAAGCATCTTAACCCTTAAAAGAGCTCTTAAGGTCAAAAAGTCTTAGGAGTAGGGAGGAGGACTTTTAAGAGGCTTAGAGTTTCTTTATCAGAGGAGAAAATGGCTGAAAGGTGAAGAGGGAGAAGAAATGTACAATATTTAATAATGATAGCGAGTTAATAAGATGACACTGATTCGATCGTGTGGGGATCTATTTTTGCGACCAATCATATTAAAGGAAACATCTCCGACACAGCGCAGAAATTACATATATCTTCAGCCGCTATGGCATTTAGAGATACGCTAACATCTCTAAAACAGAGCTGAAATGCCATATCAGCAGCAGAAATGATATCATTTGTCTCTATGACATTTCTTCTCTGTGTCGGAGATCTTTACATTTACTGTACATTTACGTTACATTTATTGCATTAGTGACATACAGATGTTAAAGCATCTTTAATATGATCTGTCACAAACGTAATCCTTACATGATATAGTCTCAAATATCTTAACATAGAGACTAAGTAAAGGCTTATAATAGACCATATTTTAATAGCACTCTTTTTTTTATTAGACAACGAATCACAGTCTTTAAAAGAATGTGTCATACCACTTAAGCCCCGCCTCCTCTCCAAGATAAAAGTTGTTGTATTTTCCTTACTCAGAGTTGCTCTAAGATTGCTCCCGAATTACTCTGAAGATAATGAGATAATTTTATGCTAAATTAAGAGCTCTCTGAGATCATTCATGAATACGGGCCCAGGATCTTTAGTGTATCTTTTCGGAAACTCCAGAGCGCACTATGTATCTTCTATAAACTTTTAAAGACAAAAATATACGCTGCTTTGAAAGTTTTAGACCATCATGTCCAGGTATTGGAATCATAACAAAAGAAAACCTTTCTAAAATGACATGACAGTTTCAGATACTGTTATTCTCCAGCTTGGGTTACTGCGACTAAGTCCAAGTGAAGTCTATGTACATAAATGTAATTAAATAAATAAATGAATAATTATGTTTTCGAATCTCGAGTGTTTTCAGAGATTAGTTAACTAATTTAGCTAGCTAGTTAGCAATCCTTTGAGTAAATACATGTTTAAGCCGATAACTAAAACAAAATAGTGCTAGGTGAAGAGTAGAAACAGGACATATCTGTTTAGTTGGTCTAATTATTGATTGATCGATTGATTTATTGATTGATTGATTGATTGATTATTTCATCCATAGACACACATTTAGCTCACAGCATGTACCTGTATGGCTTTAACACCTGTATCTTTGCTTCCACTGGACTCCACACATTTCCACAGCATTTTTCTATGTTTACCTTAATCACTCTATTCCTCTCCCACTCTCTAAGGCACAAGCTGAGAAGGACCACTACTTCCTGTCTGTAGATAGCCTCCTGCCTACAGAGATTCTTATCTGTTTCTCAGTACTGATGCGCTGGGGAGATAGCATTCTCGAGGGTAACACACACACATGCACACACACACACACACACACACCAATAATGTCTATGTTTTGTACTAAAGGTGAGGATATTTACAGCATGTACATGTATATTATATGTCTTCTCTGTAGAAAAGGACATTGACCCCAGACCTGGTCACCTGGGTGTTGAACCTTATTCCTGGAAAAGCGTCCAGGTTCGGTTTCCCCTTCTGATCATCAACACCTCGTCCTGCAAAGCGGCTGTTCTTTCTCTTCCACCAGGGTAACCCAACTCATAACCTTAAATGCGATCGCTGTACAGAAGTCGATGTATGACTAACTTCTTGTGTATATACTAGCCTCTTTTGTGAAAGATGGTTAGAAATATTGTTGCTAGGCAACATTCAAAACTCTATTAAAAAAAGAATAAAATACAATGTTTTCCACACAATAGTGAAGACAATCAAAACTTTCCTCCTACTGAAACCCCAGTAACTAACCGGTTACTATGATAGCAAGTAGTTAGCAATCGGATGTTTCCTTAGCAACCGAATAACTAAGAACTACAAGTCAGTTTGATTCAGCGCCAGTCTGTTGTGATACAGACTTTAAGCTTTTCCTGCTTACCAAGAAACATGACTAGAATCATTTGCAATAGCTTCCTCCATGTCGTCTTCAGAGAAAATGTACCTTACTGTAGTTAAGGCTGCATTGAACACATAGCGCACTGCTGAAGCTAATTTAGGTTAAATTCAGTTAAATTACCGCCACATCACTGGCAAGTATTTTGTTCAAAATATATTTATTAGTCTTATGTAAGGACACCATTTGGATCAGCATCATGTCTATAAGTTTGGTTTTATCCAGTCAGCATTAGATTGGTGTGTTGTTTAACGGTTTCCAACAAACATTTTGGACTTCCACCAGCTGTTATTTTTTTTCACATACAGTTACTGAAACATTTTAAGGCTAGAATTAAAAAACGTGCGAATGTGAACATTGCCTGTACACTCTGTATGTTCTGTTTCTGATAATGAAGCTCTCTGAGGAAACCCTAGAGAGGGAAAGAGATGAACCAGTCTGCTATTTCTAGCTCCATAGTAGCCTAAAAGTAGGGGGCCTACATTCAGAGGTCAGAATGCTAGCATAATGCAAATTTATCAGACTATAGAAATAGATGATAGGAATAAGATCTGAATTTATTTTCATTAATGTGATGCATGAACCTCTACAGTCACAATATCTCTGATTCAGCTTATCGTTTCAAATATTATGTGTGCCGAACGAAAACTTTACAGGAATCAGGGATTAACTTCTTCTTAACATTCCCCGGATGACACTTTCACAGAATAGGGAACGTTTTTATGTTGTGTACGTAGGCCTTTGTAAGCTTGCGCTAATGGACTATTACTTGTCTAATGGACACTTTTCAGGCGTCATGTTCTTCGCTTTAACATTTGGATGCAGTTCAGTTTCCACGTGCAGCTTTACAGCAAGACAGAACTCGTATTCGAAGAAGAAGAGGCAGTGATGCCACACCTAGAAAAGGTATCCAGCTGGAGGACTGTTAAAGCCTCATATTCTATACACCACTTAACTCAATTTTGACTGACAAGTCAAAACAGTTCGTTCTGAAAAAAAAGTCAACTGTAAAGAACTTTCTAACTTTAAAACGAGTCAACTTTAAGGAAAAGAATCAAACGTAAATAATACTGTCAATTTTTACATTTTTAGTAAATAATTTTTTTTTTTTTTTTACAACTTTTGGAAAAAAGAAGAGCAACTTTAAATATTTCAACACATGGACATTACACCATGATATATTAAGTCACTGAGTTTAACATTCTCATCTTCATCTAATCTGATGTCGGTAATCTCAGTAATGCTTAGTTCAGGTGTTCAGACAGGTTCAAGTTCAGGTTGGTGTTTATTGTGATGTTTAGGACAACGCCCCAACGTTTCAGACGATTCATCTACCGTCTCTTTCACCTGCTCACTGTCTTTCTTCAGGAGAGTCTGAGGTTCTGTGAGCAGGCTCTGTCAATCCTCAGAGCTCTTGGTGAAATGGTCAGATCCTTCTCTAACGCAGACAAACTCCCATCAGCCACCAGGGCGCTGGAGGAGGCTCTCTGCCTGCCGTCTCTCAGCAAGCTAGCAGTCAGAGAGCACTGGAAGGTTGGTGTCTCTCACACACTTACAAATGCGTCTTGTCACAAGTCACAGTTTGTTGTGCTCAACAGGTCTTCAGTCATGCGGCGTACCACATGTTTTGCCATGTACTGGAAAGAAAGCTGACATCTGAGGAGCAGTTTGCATTGCGGAGCCTGACAAGAGAGGACACACCTCACTCCAGCGACACAAAGGACACCAGTATGTGTGTTATTCTAGGTTTATCAAATCAGGAACATCTCTATAGAACATGAATGCTGTGATTATTGATGTTTTGGTGTCCTGTGTGTTTCAGATGGTGTTCCAGAGGGCTGGACTGGCAGGCAGGCCACAGAACAAGAAAAACATGCAGCAACAGTTTTGCAGGCTGGCTGGAAGGGCTATCTGGTGAGAGAACTTCTCAATGCTGCAAGACCAGGTATTATGACCCTGCTTATTATTACTGAACTGTTGAAACATTACAGAAACCTAGATAAAGAAATATCACGAGTAACTATGACTAACCCTGGGGTTAATGGATAATATGATCAGAGCATCATCTTGATTTATGTGTGTGTGCGTGTACACATATATAGACACATGCACTCAAGACGTCCAGCTCACACTTATCAGTTAAGCTGCCAATCACTCTAAGTAAGAACGACAGCCCGGAGAACAACACTCGTCTCTTTCTGCGTTTTCATCTTTTCATCTATCTGGATCTATCCCTTCAAGCATTTGTTCCTCCTCTCGCTGACACACCGATGGATGTCAAAGAATCAAAACAGATACTGGACAGATCATGGAAACTGCTTAAAAATAGGAGCAAATTTGAGAGAGACAGAATGAGAGAATGAGAATTAATCTATATGGACAGAACTTGACCAGTGTTATTATCCAAACTCAACCCTATTACACAAAATCCAGGCTGTATAATATTCCATTTAAAATATTCATTCTTGACTCAGCAATGAAATAAAGCACACTTTTAAATCACTGCAGCTGATTTGCTCAGATATGGACAAACATTAAAGTTGGGGTCTCTGTTGTTTGAGAAAATGCTTCAGAAAACTGCGTTGGGCCACCAAACAAAACAAAAACAAAACTAACGTGTAGCCAATGAGCAGAAGGGGGCGTGTCTTGTCAATATGGGCAGAGAGATTGTTCAGAGCACATGTGAGACATTAGCAGAAAGCGGTTTTAACATTGACATGGCAGATAAAAACAAAGAAAGAAAGCGAAGAAAGGCTTACGATAAGGCAAGAAGCAGGACCTGAACTGAACGTCTTCCGCGTGAAACGGAGATAAACTTTTCATGGTACAACACGCAGTACTACAAAAACACCATAGTATTACTAATTGAGTTCATTTATCGACAAAAATATACCCTTGGTCAGCTGCCCCAACAGGTTCCACCATAATACTTGTCTGGGTTATACTTGGGTTATACTTGTCTGGTGTATGTGTGGGACGGAGCTATCAAAACAGGCGTGGGACCCATTTGGGTTAGGGGCGTGTTTGTTTTGGTGATTTCAAATGTCAACTTTGGCTTTCAAACAATGGAGATCCCACCTTTAATGCATGCACCTTCACTAACCGCTTCCTCCTGGTCTGGCTTGTGAATCAAACTCTGTAAGCTGTGTGCAAGTTGCTTATGAACACTTTTACACAGCAAGGCTACCTTTCTAAATGTTTTGGGGTGGTACAGTAGAAGGAAACTGAAGAACACAGAGGACCCTCATGTGGAAAAGACAAGAAACTCCACATAGACCCCAGTAACCCAAGCTCTGAAAATGTCTGAGCTTTCATAAACATTCTTCACTTTTCTCTTACATCTGTAGCATGTTTAAACATAATATATCTTTTAACTGGGGGGGCACGGTGGCTTAGTGGTTAGCACATTTGCCTCACACCTCCAGGGTTGGGGATACGATTCCCACCTCCGCCTTGTGTGTGTGGAGTTTGTATGTTCTCCCTGTGCCTCTGGGGTTTCCTCTGGGTACTCCGGTTTCCTCCCCCGGTCCAAAGACATGCATGGTAGGTTGATTGGCATCTCTGGAAATTGTCCAGTAGTGTGTGTGTGTGTGTGTGTGAGTGAATGAGAGTGTGTGTGCCCTGCGATGGGTTGGCACTCCATCCAGGATGTATCCTGCCTTGATGCCCGATGACGCCTGAGATAGGCACAGGCTCCCCATGACCCAAGAAGTTTAGATAAAGTGGTAAAAAATGAATGAATCAATGAATGAATATCTTTTAACCAACAGCATGATGATTTCTTGGTGGTGGTGGTGGTGGGATGGGGTGTTGTTCAGGTTCTGAGGAGAATCAGAAAGTTGCCAAGACTCTGTCAGAGATGTGGGGTTCTGTGGAATCGGACATGGAGAAGCATGCTGTGTCTTTACTGAGGTAAATGTCTTATTTCACCATCTGCTGGTGTTTCTAATGTGACTAGATCTCAGTGTACTGTTTTAGAAATGTTTTGCTTTGGAGCAGTTCAATTTATACAATTGGTAGCTGATGTAAAAAGCATGGCATAGTTAGATGTGTGTGTGTTCTCTTGGAAGGTTCATGATCATGGACAACGAGCAGCTAGTGGACTTGTATCCGTGTGGTGGGGATGAGTGGACGAAAATTACCTTCACTGAATACTCCATCCCTGTCCAAGAGGCCACCAGTCCCTGGGTCATGCTATTTAGGTCAAATCGCACAAGAAAAGATTTCAACATTTACTAAATCTGAAAAGCCGATATCATTGTTGCCATAGTTTAAAATATGTGCTGTTATTAAGTGTGTTTGTCTGTGTACAGGGAGGTGTTCCATGTTCCAAAAGCCATATTACTTGTGCCTAAGATCTATTCATCGTTTCCATGTCATCTTCATGTCGTCAACAACAACACTGGCGAGGAAGTACCGACATTTTTCAACGGTGTACTGCCATTTACGTACACACCAAATGAGGTGTGTGTACTGTGTTTATGTGTGTGTGTATGTGTATGTGCTTTTATCGATATGACACCAAAACTGCTGCAACTTGCCGAGACCCCTGGAGTTGTACTGGATCTGCCATCATAGTGGAGCTGCCGCAGATCGGACATCATCCGACAGATGATTGAACAGATTGAATTCTGGGCCATGACAACACCTTGAGCTCTTAAATTTTTTTGAACAGCATTAATTTGCTGAAAAAGGCTAATTGCAGCTGTTGGGTCAACTCTGATGCTTCGGTACATGGCACGTGTCAAACTGAAGTCTACACAAATATCCAGGACCCAGGGTTTACAAACAGAACATTGCCCAAAGCATCACACTGCCTCCATCAGCTTGTCTGCTTCCCAGCTTCCCATCATGCATCCTGGTGCTCTCTCTTCCCCAAAAATATGGTGCACACATACTTTGTTGTCTCATCAGACCAGCAACCTTCTGCTACTTCTTCAAGGTCCAGTTCTGAAGCTTGTGTCCCCATTGCCTTAAGCCTTGTTTCCCCAGAGATTCGTCACACACTCACCTGGTTGTCCACAGGACTTATCAGACCAGACAACCTTTCTTCAAAGTTAAGATCAAAAGCTTGTGTCCCGAGAGATCTGGTGCACACCCACCTGGCTGTTCATGGAACTCATCAGATTCAAGGTCCACTTTATCTATGAAGCTTTTGTACCCATTGTCTTGAACCTTGTTTCCCCAGAGATTCGTTGCACACTCAGCTGTTTTTCCACAGGACTCATCAGAAAGTCAACTTCAGATGAGTTCATAGGACTCATCAGACCAGGCAACATTCTCCCACTGCTTCAAAGTCCAGCTCAAAATACCGTGTCCCTATTGCTTTGGGTGATAAACAACCTGCCATCGGTTTGTGGTTTGCACCTTCTCAGACCAGAAGGTGCTCACCACTGAACACTGTAAACACCTCTTCAACCCTGAACGTTGTCAGAGTTCCTTAGGTATTTAAACTTCTCCCCATCTAACTTTGTCCTGCAACCTACTACATGAACTGAGTATTTTCTTACTATGAAAAATATCTCAGACCTTGATATGCACCACTGCTATGACACAATCTATGTTATTCAAATCATCTATAAGTGATCACAATGCTTTGGCTCATTAGTGTATTTACTATAGATGGGTAACAAATAAAAGAACAAATATTAAGCTGCTTTAGTTCCCTTGAACTGTACTGGCAGATAAACTCCATCCAGTCTATTTTTTAGTATACAGTTTGTGAGTAATACGTAATGTATCATCTGCAGGCTGGCTACACATTTGTGGCGTACACTAAAGGAACGACTGTAGCAGGAGGAACGTGTCGCCTGCGTCTGATCAGTTCCCGAGAACAACTTGCCCAGATGGAAAGACAAGAACCGGTCAGCAACTTCGTAGTGAAAGAGTTCAAAGATAACTACTTACCAAGCAAGAAGAACGTCATCTGCAGGTCTGACCACATACACACACACATTTGTGTACATTTTTGTTAAGAAAGCTAAAGCCCTGTGAGACAAAATGTATTTAATGATGTGTTCAAACAATTTCTACACAAATGTACAATATAATAAGGACAAACCCTGTCATTGGAGATGTCACAAACGCTGTCAAAAATAATTCCCTCCTGTTGAACCATATTCAAGAATTTAAACACACAGGGATGTAAATGTATTAAAGTGGAAACTCGGTCATAAGACAGAGAACACAATGCTTTATTATAACACAAAAGATTTTCAGTTCATAAAGGGACAAAGGCAAGAGTGCTAATCATAGTGCTTTATTTCTACATGTGTGTTTGTGATATAATAGTGTGACATCTGTCTTTCAGGCATGCGGTGAACGTCTTGAGTGACGTACACATCACGGTGCAGTTCCAGACTTCAAAGGAAGATGTCTGTGTTAAACTCAGCATCCTGGACCATGAGAAAGAGGTGGCCAGCAAGAGAGGCCAAGGACACGTTGTTATCCCTGTGTATTGCTTTTCAGCTAGTGGAGGTGTGTTAAATGGCCATACAATTACATCTTGTTTACAGTTTTATTCTCCACTCTTAGCTGTTATAATAATTTCCTCCACTCTTCAGGGAAGGCTTTCCACTAGATGTTGGAGCGTGGCTGTGAGGCTATTTGTTCATTCAGTGCATTAGTGAGATAAGACACTGATGTTGATCCCAAATATCTTTAGTGGGATTGAGTCAGAGTCAGGGCTCCGTGCAGGACACTCGAGTCCTTCGAGTCCAACCTTCACCTTCACACCATGTCTTCATGCATGCTGGAACAGTGTTTGTGGTCCTGGTGAAGGGAAATTGTAATGCTACTGCATACAGAGACTTTCTATACAATTGCGTGTTAACAGTTTGAGGAAGAACCACATAGCTGTGATGGTCAGGGGTGCACAAACCTATGGCTATATAGTGTACAAAACACTATTTTAAGCGTGACATAAGTGTCAATGTAAATAAAGCATCCGTAGACAATGCTGTGTGTGTGTGTAGGGGTGTGTGTCTGTGTTCCTTTCATACCCCCGGTTTAAAGGGTAAAGACTTGGTGACCTATAAAATGAATTTAATAAGTAAATAAATGATAGACAGCTTGTGTTCCAGCCCTCCTCAATCCATTGGTTGTTATTCTTTTCAAAACTTTACATCTCCTCAGTTGACATCTTACCCAAACTGACAACCACTCTCTTAGTTTCTTAGCTACAGCCTGACACTGGCAGTTCTCGTGTATTTATAGAGTGTTTATCCATCTGTATCTGTGTGTGTGTGTGTGTGTGTGTGTACACGTGTGAATGTGCACCAGGTTCCTCAGGCAGTGCCGTAGAGAAGGCGGGGGAGAGTCAGTCTCAGGACAGCCCTGGAGGGGATCACAATGGAGGCAGAGGAGCCTCTAAGTGCCAGCCTGCCCAAATAGTACAGACAAATCCTATTCATCACTGTCTCTGTGTGTGTGTGTGTGTGTGTGTGTGTGTGTGTGTGTGTGTGTGTGTGTGTGTGTGTGTGTGTGTGTGTGTGTGTGTGTGTCAGAGGGAAGGAGTATAATGTCTTGGGGATCTTTTTGCTTTTTTGTGACAGCACATATATGGTTGTATTTTTGTCTGTGTGTGTGTGTGTGTGTGTGTGTGTGTGTGTGTGTGTGTGTGTGTGTGTGTGTGTGTGTGTGTGTGTGTGTGTGTGTGTGTGTCAGCATCATAAATACATTCTTCAAGCAGAGGTGCTTTACAACAGCTGGCCTTTGGATGACTCACTGTCAGGCTTCATCCAAACGCTAAGAGATAAGGAGAGCGACGAGCTGCGAGGTGAGCACGAGCACTACAGCCAATCACAATCACACTTCAGGTAAACCAATCAGACAAAGGTGTTACTCAGTTACCTCAGTTTAGTAGCTGAGAGAGGAATTAGTGCATCAAAATTGCAGAACTGTAATGAGGACTTGTTTATGGTGTCACTGGGCAACAAAGTTCTCTTCTGTTACATGCCGTGTTGCTATTACACGCTTATGCTCAAAAGTTTGCATACCCTAAATATTTTTTTCTTATTTTAGGATAGTGATCACGTGAATCATTAATTATCACTCTTTTCTAAAACCTGATTAGTTGTAGACATAAATAGTCAATGAATATTTCCACTCATGGGGTGATGCACTGACTTGGCTGGACACTGTACCATGGGGAAAACTAAAAAACTGTCAATGGACCTGCGTAATGTGGTAGTGGAACTTTATAAAGCAGGAAATAGATGTAAAAAGCTCTCTCAACAATACTAGTCAGTACTGTTCAAACTCTGATAAAGAGGTTCTGCTGATACTAAGCCACAGTCAGGTAGACCAAGTAAGATTTCACCCACTACAGCCATAAACCCTAAAGACCTGCATGGTCAAGTTGCCAGGAGAAAGCTGTTACTGCACCCATGCCACAAAAAGGCCCGCCTTCAGTATATCAGACAGAACCTAGACAAGCCTCACAGCTTCTGGAGCAGAGTCATTTGGAGTGATGAGTCTAAAACTTAACAACCATAAACACTACGTTTGGAGAGGAGACAACAAGGCCTACAGTGAAACCTACACCATCGCCACTATAAAGCATGGTGGTGGATCTCTTATGGTTTGGTCTGTGTGAGCTCCAGTGGCACGGGATGTTAGTAAAAATTGATGACAAGATGAATGCAGCATGTTATCAGAAAATGTTATCAGAACGAAAGCTCATGTCATGTTCCAACATGACAATGATCCAAAGCACAAGGCAAGGTTGACCCTACAATGGCTACCATAGAAAAGGGTAAAGGTTTTTTAGGCCATTATAGTCTCCTGACCGCAATATCATTGTGCCACTTTGGGAAGATCTCAAACATGCAGTTTCTGCAAGACAGCCAAAAAATGTACAGGAACTGGAGGCATCTCGCCAAAAAAAGAATGGGCAGCTACTGTATATCACCTGAGAGAATGATGGACCTCATGCACAATTATTAAAAAAGACTGTATGCCATCATTGATGCTAAAGGAGCAATACACAATATTAAGAACTAAAGGTATACAGACGTTTGAACAGGGATTATTTCGTTATTTTCTTTTTTGTTGTGTTTTGACTGATGATCGTGCCATTCTGTTATGCCGTACATATTACCTTGTGCCATTCTGTTCCATGCCGTACATATTACCTTGCAAATTCTCCAAAGGTTTGCAAAATTTTGAGCACAGCTGCATGTCCCAGTACTTACATGAGCTGCATCACAAAGTACTCCACACTACACACTATGTACTCTTTATAATAATATAAAACACTAACCTTATTTTACTAACATGAAGTATAAACCGTTTCCTAGCCGACTACCAAAACATCCAGCACATGTAACACAACACTGCTAGCTTTACCAGAATATTAAGAATTTTATAAATGTGTAAAAATTAAGCTTCGCGTTAGTTCTGGCAGGCCACGTCGTCAAGCGGCATCAGCTGTTAATCAGCTGTCCACGACGCGCACCAATCCGGTTACGTCATCCATATTACCCGACCATTTGAATTCCCATTCATTGAGCCGCTTTCTAGCGCGTCGCCACTGCTGCGAATTAAACTCCCTCCTCCAACCCCTTCCACTATGCCGGAACCCCTCTCCCTCTCTCTATTTATTTATTTATTTATTTATTTATTTATCAATTTATTCATTTATTATTTGCAAAAAAAACCAAAAAAAAACTATGCATGACAAATGGTTCTGTTGTGGGGGGGTTTATCTATTTTCTAGTTGCTGCTCTCCCCGCTCGGTCCATGCATGCGCACGGACGGGCGCGTGGATTCCTGTCCCGAACAGAACCATACCGCCAACACTAACTGTATGCTATCATCTAATAAACTCTCACTTGACAAAGTGGTCCTGACAGAAATGTTAATATAATCACACATCATGGGCTCATTTAAAGGGCCTTAGTAAAATGTTCCATCCTATGGAGTGTCGTCGGCCATCTTGAAAAGCTTTTTCTTTTCTGCAATGCGCTGCTGCCAGGTCTACCTATGAACGCAATCTGTCCTCTACAAATGATCCAAAATGCAGCTGCCCGGCTTGTTTTCAACCTGCCAAAGTTCTCGCATACCACCCCGCTGCTGCGATCCCTCCACTGGCTTCCGGTAGCTGCACGCATCCGATTCAAAACACTGATGCTGGCCTACAAAGCCAAAAATGGACCAGCTCCCTCTTACCTCAAAGCCCGCATCATTCCTCGCACTGCACCCCGCAACCTCCGATCTACCAGCACTGCTCGACTGGTTCCACCATCTCTCAGGGTAAGAGGCAAGTATACTACAAGACTCTTCTCTGTTTTGGCACCAAGGTGGTGGAATGAACTTCCCCTAGAGGTCCGGACAGCTGAGTCACTGGCTATTTTCAAGCGGCGGTTGAAGACCTACTTATTCAGGAAGCAATTCAACTAGCACTTCTTTCCTTATCCTTTGCATTTAAAAAAAAACAAAAAAAAAAAAAACCCTTTGACAAAAAAACAAAACCCTTTTTTTTCATTGTAACTTTGAACAAATGTTTTAAACTCATGGTATCTTAAGTATGTAACCTAGTGAGCCAGCATTAATGTATTCAGTGTTAGAGATTTAAGCACTTATGTACGTCGCTCTGGATAAGGGCGTCTGCCAAATGCTGTAAATGTAAATATGTAAATGCTTGGTAGCTCTGCCCCTCTTCCTTTTTGTAAACAAAGCTGTGAACATCGAGTGCATGAAGTGTCCAGGGTTCCACACTAGAATAAGTGAATTATCTTGGTTTTTGAATTGCACTTCTTCCTCCTCTTATTCTACTTCTTCTGTTTCTTCTTTTTGAAACAAAATGGTGCAGAATAGTTTATAAGTGTGATTTGGGACACAACTATTTTCTTTTGCTACACACTTAAATGTATGGATTTTCTTCATAGTGTGCATAGATTAAGTGGAAGAATTGGGACACAGCATGTGTGTTTTATTATGTAAACTCATGAAGGGAAACGGGGGGCATGTTGGCTTAGTGGTTAGCACGTTTGCCTCACACCTCCAGGGTTGGGGGGTCGATTGCAGGGTTGGGTTGTTCTCCCCGTGCCTCGGGGGTTTCCTCCGGGTATTCCGGTTTCCTCCCCCCGGTCCAAAGACATGCATGGTAGGTTGATTGGCATCTCTGGAAAATTGTGAGTGTTTGTGTGCCCTGCAATGGGTTGGCACTCCATCCAGGGTGTATCCTGCCTTGATGCCCGATGATGCCTGAGATAGGCACAGGCTCCCCGTGACCCAAGAAGTTTGGATAAGTGGTAGAAAATGAATGAATGAATGAATGAATGAATGAAGGGAAACAAGCGCACCGGTGTAAACAACCAATCACAAGATGAGGGTGGAGCCAGGATTTAAAAATAACCGAACCAATTGAAAAAAATATATTTTAATCCCAGCTCTGCTATATTAGAAGTGTATTTTACAAATCAGTACTAGAAATTAAAATGAATTAAGCATTTCTGTGTCAATGCATTTAAACGATGTATTGAAAAAGTCATTGTGAAAACTTGTAAGGACACAAGATAAAGAAGGTTTAATATTAACTCAGGTCTGTTTGTTTATCTCGAATCCTGCGTGAGACCAAATTTCACGTTTATGTTTATTCATTTAAATAAGCACAATAATGTGAGATAAAACTATCAGGTCTCATCTGGACTTTTATGATTTAAATCCAGTTTCTTTGTTTTCTCATCAGACCGGAAAATATTGTGCCGGTCTCTTTGAGCAGAGAACCACAGACGTGATAATGAAACACAAATAAATTCTGCCGGAGGTCTGATTTTGTTCGGTGACCCACGGCAGGTGGGATGAGGAATAATCGCCTCAAACATGTCATGATTTGGAGCGATGCGGTAGACGGGGAAGGAGAAGCTCATTGAAATGGAAACAAAAGGAAGCGTAGGAGCAGTTAGTGTATTCTTGGCATGGTGTTGATGTTTGGGGTGATGATGAAAGGGATGAAAGGTTTTTAGATGATCATAGGAGGGACCTCTCATTAGACTAGATCTTGTGGACTTTCGTTCCTCCTCATTGTGCATGCGGATCTCCCGATGTCCCTCCTGATGCAGTTTATGGGCTGCATCTCAATCAGCTCTCACGCTCCTGTTCACATACTGTAGTAAACCAGAGCATCATGTTTGTGCACTGCTAATGACTCACTCCACATCGGGACACTTATGACTACGTTCTCATTTCTCAGCATATATTCCTCCTGTTTTTTTTTTTTTCTGGTGCATTATTGGATTTCTTGGATTAGAGTTTCGAACGAAGGATTGCACGAATGAGAGACTGCACTTAAAATGGTTAACTCCCTGATCAGTGTGGCGATGTTGAAATTCGAAAACTGATTCACATGTCCTATGAAGTAACATCATTTTGAGTATTAGCCTGCTAACGCTTGCCAGAAAGTTAACATTAGCATTGTCTAACTAGCTATAATATTAGCTAATTGTGTATACTGAACATCACTGTAGAAAACAAACTATTTGAGTAGATAGGTGTGAAAAAGTGCTGGCCCCCTTCCTGATTTTTTATTTTTTTTTTGCATGTTTGTCACACTTTAATGTTTCTGAGCATAAAAAAATATAGAAATATTAGTCAAATATAACACAAGTAAACACAACATGCAGTTTTTAAATGAAGGTTTTTATTATTAAGGGGAAACCTACATGGCCATGTGTGAAAAAGTGTTTGCCCCCTAAACCTAATAACTGCTTGAGCCACCCTTAGCAGCAAGAACTGCAATCATGCATTTGCAGTAACTTACAATGAGTCTGTTACAGCACTGTGGAGGAATTTTGGTCCACTCATCTCTGCAGAATTATTGTAATTCAGCCACATTGGAGAGTGTTCGAGCATGAACCGCCTTTTTGACGTCATGCTACAGCATCTCAGTAGGATTCAGGTCAGGACTTTGAATAGGCTTTTAAAACTTTGACGTAGTTTATTTTTCTTCAGCCATTCAGAGGTGGACTTGCTGGTGTGTTTTGGATCATTGTCCTGCTGCAGAACCCAAGTTCGCTTCAACTTGAGGTCACGAACAGATGGCCGCACATTGTCCTTCAGGATTTTTTGGTAGACAGCTGAATTCATGGTTCAGCAAGTCTTCCAGGCTCTGAAGCATCAAAACAGCCCCAGAACATTATACTACCACCACCATATTTTACTGTTGGTATGATGTTCTTTTTCTGAAATTAAATGTTACTTTTATGCAGATGTAATGGGACACACACATTCCAAAAAAGTTCAACTTTTGTTTTGTCAATCCAAAGAGTATTTTTACAAAAGTCTTTGGGCTCATCGAGGTGCTCAGCAGTGGTCATGCAGGCCATTTTTGCACAGTCTCTTTCTTTATGGTGGAGTCATGAACACTGACCTTAACTGAGGAAAGTGAGGCCTGTAGTTCTTTGGATTTTGTTGTGGGGTCTTTTGTGACATCTTGGATGAGTCATCGCTGTGTTCTTGAGGCAATTTTGGTCAGCTGGGAACTCCTGGGAAGGTTCACCACTGTTCCATGTTTTCGCCTTTTGTTGATAATTGCTCCCACTGTGGTTCTCTGGAGTCCCGGAGCTTTAGAAATGGCGTTATAACCATTTCCAGACTGATAGATTTCAATTACTTTCTTTCTCAATTGTTCCTGAATTTCTTTGGATCTCGGCATGATGTGTAGCTTTTGAGGATCTTTTGGTCTACTTCACTTCATCATTCAGGTCTTATTTGGTGGGTGGGTTGGGTAGGTAGGTAGGAAGGTAGGTAGGTAGGTCGATCGGTCTTTACATAACCTTTACAAGGCCTACAAAAAGTTAAATAAATTTGATACAATTTAAATTTTATTTCTATAGCACTTTTAACAATACACACTCAATACGTCACTAAGCAGCTTGACAGAAATCTATAAATTCTGGATATAAGTTCAAAACTTTTATTTATCCCTAAAGAACAAGCCAGAGGTGACGGTGTTGAGGAAAAAAGATGATTTAACAGTTATATGCTGTATGTCTTATGTAAAAAGACTGTAATTTAACATTTATGTAAGGGGGTAAGGAGTCTGCAGTGTCAGTGATTCAGACAGAACAGTCAGTTTTTAGGACAGAAGATTTTGGTGGATTTTTGTCTCATGAACTGATAATGATGACTCTTTATACCGTAGCTGCTGTCATGAAGGTGTTTTGTGGACGTTTCCATGTCGCATTATGATTAAACTACGATGTATCGTTCTTGAATAAGTACAAATTGTAATCATTGTTAAATAACTATAGTAATGAGATGAATGAATCATTCTAGTTTCTGAGATTATTTTTATTAAAATATTATTTTTCCATAAAGCCTTAATTAGCACCGACGTAATAAATATGTTTGTTTTGTTTTCTAATGAAATCCTGCAATCATTATACAGATCTGGACAGCTCTGAAAATGAGGTAGAATTACATATTTTATTAGTTTAGTGGTTTGAGTCTCAAGGAAGGTCTTAATTAGGAGTGTTTAAACCTGTGTACACATATATCTGCATTTGTTTGTGTGTGTGTGTGTATGTGTGTGTGTTCAGAGCAGTAAGTACATATATTGGACATCTTGCTGCCTTTGTCTCCAATTTTGTTTCTGTGGAAATGGGTCAATGGGAAGTCAAATGAAGCTGGTTCTTGGCCTCCAGTGCCAATGCAAGGTATTTCTGGAGGAGAAAGAATTGAATTAACCCACTTTATGTGTGTGTGCATGTGTGTGTGTGTCCTATCAAAGCAGCAGCACTGTTATATTACATAGGCCCTATAGGCTCTAAACACACACTAATCAGTACATCCGCATGAGACTTGGCCTGAGGACAGATCTGCCCAGCCTGGTGTAACCCATCTGAGTCAAGTCTGCTCATCCAGCTCCTGCTCATGCCTCACTTCACCTCTTCTCTACACACACGTCATATTCTCTCGCTTGCTCTCATCTTCTCTTTACATGATGACTCAAAGTTTTGCCATGTCATATAACCCTTACCTTAAATGAACTTTTCGTGGCATTCCCTTTAACTCTCTAACACTGAGACAATAATGACTTTAAATTATATCTGAAGTTCATTACCATCTGGTCCAGTTGATGGTTTTTGGTGATGTAGCATGGCACCATAGACCCTTAAAAAGATTTCGGTTCTGGGATTATGATTTAAAGTAGATTATTTATTTTATTTTATCTTATTTTTTTATGGTTTGAGGTTTAACATTTTCTCTGCTTCTTCAATCCTAATACGTTTGCTAGGTTGTGTTCTTACAGAACGTAGCACTGTCTGATGTAACTTTTCACACTTTTTTCACCCACTTGTTGAAAGAGGAGGTGAGAAGAAATTGGACAAGTGCAAATTCAACAAAAATTTTGCCGGGACCAACCAGTTGGTATCAGCCACTTTTGAGCTTTGATACAAAATGTGTTGAGACGTTTCAGCTCAAAGGAGACGATTCTCACATTGAATCTGAGAAGAACCAGTGTTCTAAACCTGATCTACCCCTTTACCTTCACCTGATCCACTCTGGCTGTCTACACATGATCCACTCTCCTCGTCTACACCGGATCCACCCTTTCATCTACACCTGATCCACCCCCTTATCTATACCTGATCCACCCCCTTATCTACACCTGATCCACCCCCTTTATCTACACCTGATCCACCCACTTGTCTATACCTGATAGACCCCCTTATCTACACCTGATCCACCCCTTATCTACACCTGATCTACCCCTTTGTCTATACCTGATAGACCCCCTTATCTACACCTGATCCACCCCTTATCTACACCTGATCCACCCCCTTGTCTATACCTGATAGACCCCCTTATCTATACCTGGTCCACCCTTTTATCTACACCCGATCCACTCCTTTATCTACACCTGATCCATCTCTTTATCTACATCCAATCCACTCAATTACCTACACTTGTTACACTTCCTATATCTATACCTGATCCACCCCTTTTTTATATACCTTATCCACCCCCTTATCTACACCTGATCCTCCACCTTATCTATACCTGATCCTCCCCCTTATCTATACCTGATCCTCCCCCTTATCTATACCTGATCCTGCCTTTATCTATACCTGATCCTCCCCCTTATCTATACCTGATCCTCCACCTTATCTATACCTAATCCTGCCCTTATCTATACCTGATCCTCCCCCTTATCTATACCTGATCCTCCCCCTTATCTATACCTGATCCTGCCCTTATCTATACCTGATCCTCCCCCTTATCTATACCTGATCCTCCCCCTTATCTATACCTGATCCTGCCCTTATCTATACCTGATCCTCCCCCTTATCTATACCTGATCCACCCCCTTATCTATACCTGATCCTCCCCTTATCTATACCTGATCCTCCCCTTATCTATATCTGATCCTCCCCTTATCTATACCTGATCCTCCCCCTTATCTATACCTGATCCACTCCCTTATCTATACCAGATCCTCCCCCTTATCTATACCTGATCCTCCCCCTTATCTATACCTGATCCACCCCCTTATCTACACCTGATCCTCCCCCTTATCTATACCTGTTCCTCTCTCCTCAGCTACACCTAAAACAGAGATAAATCAAATAAAGAAATGACAAACGGCTTGATTTTTTTTCCAGGTGATGAGACAAAGCTTGAAAAGCTCATTGTCATGGTTTTAAAGGTTCTAAACTTGTCATTATTTCATATTTCTCAGTATTTGTTGTTGAGGAAACATTTTTTTCCTTTTGAAGGAACTATAAAGTAAACTATATGAAGAAGAAACAATGTAAAGTAGAAAATCTTTGACCAGGTGAAGGCTTTTTGTAGGCCAGCACACACATCTGAATTTTTTTCTGATTTGTTCCGTTGTCAACATGGTTGCTTTGTATTGCCTATAAGTTCTTATAAGCAGCGACCGCACATTGTCTCAGTTGACGGATATTTCTGGCGAATGGACGGAGGATATGACTTCAGATTAGATATGAACCTGCTGTCATTCGGTCGTTATGGATGCCATGTATAGTTGTTAGCCTGTCCAGTGGGATGATGGGTATCTAAGGAGACCAAAGGGAAGGGAATGAGCTTGTGTAGGAAGGGGAGGGATAGAGCAATACTGCCATCTAGCATGTTCTCCATTCACACAGAGTGTTGCGTATAGCAGCAACTGATGTACAATCACTATATCCAGCTGTATGTCATATAAATGCAAGTCACTGTCTAGTTATTCAGGTGCGTTTCTTCAACTATATTAATCCTAATGTTGCTAAAACATTTTCTCATGTAATGTGCAGTGTTCAGACACCTGATCGAGGAAACACCTGTGAACGTGGAGCAACCCCTTAGCACATCCCAGAAAACATCCAAAGCTGCCAAGACCAAAGACAAGGACAAAGACAAAGCCACACCCAAGCCAGAGATAGTCAAGATAGAAAAGGTGTGTGTGTGTGTGTGTGTGTGTGTGTGTGTGTGTGTGTGTGTGTGTGTGTGTGTGTGTGTGTGTGTGTGTGTGTGTGTGTGGAGGACATTGTCACGTTACTTTACTTCCCTAAGTTTATCTGGAGCTGCTTGGATGTGTGATCTCCATAGTGGGAGGAAGTTGTCTGCTTAAATAGGATTTCACATACAAGTTTTATTTTTAACAGATCATGCGATTATAGAGTGCTTTTAGATGATGAGTCAAACTGCGCTTTGGATATTATTATGATTTAAGGATTAATATGTTTTAAAAAAGAACTTAAGGACAATGTTTCCCATCGTCTCTACAACGCAGATACAGAAGAAGGTGTGTCGATGGTGTGTATACATATGAAAGGGTGTGTGTGTCTCTTTGTGTTTTTTGTGTAGAGTCTGGATGAGAGTAAGCCACACTGGATACTTCATGTGGTCTGTGAGAAGACGGACGAAGAACAGATCGAGGTAAAAAAGGACACTGAGAGACTGGAGCAAATTAAGGCAATGAAACTGGCCTGGGAATCTGCACAGCCTGGCAGGGCAGCTAAGGTCTGTGTACACACACACACACACACACACACACACACACACGCAAATACACGCACATTTATGACTGTGTACGACTGTATATTTATAATCACACCTTCCAGTGTCACCCAAACGAGGATAAGGTTCCCCTTTGAGTCTGGTTCCTCTCAAGGTTTCTTCCTTTACCATTCAAGGGAGTTTTTCCTCACCACAGCCACCTGAGTCACCTCAGAATTGCTCATTGGGGATAAATACCTACACATTTAAATACATCTAATATTAATCTTGAATTTTTGTATTATATTAATCTTTAGATTAATCTTTTGTTCTATTTTTACGTTCCGTAAAGCTGCTTTGAGACAGTTGTAAAAAGTGCTATACAAATAAATAAATAAATTTGAATTGAGTGTGTGTGTGTGTGTGTGTGTGTGTGTGTCCCTTGCTTTTGGTGTGCAGGCTTTTGAAACTCGTCAGCAGTACCTGAAAAATCTCAGCACACTCGGAGACCACACATTGGACCTCACACCTTTCATCAGGTACGCATACTTTCCATGGTCACAGGAGGTTCCATAGACTTCCTGTGGAATTCTGGTAGCTGCGTCTCAATCCGATAAATAGTCGGATAGTCAGGGCACTGAGCAGGGAGTGGATTATTTTAAAGTCTGTCTCTCTACTGAACTCTCAGTAATCTATTAAGCAGCTATCATTAGTCCAGCACTCAAACCATTACTGATGGTTACGCTATATAACTTTATTTGATGGCTTGTCTGAGTCGGCTTCCACATCAACAATAAGAGTGAAATCTACAAAGCATGGTGAAAACATGAGTCTCTCTCTCTCTGTCTCTCTCTGTCTCTCTGTCTCTCTGTCTCTGTCTCTGTCTCTGTCTCTCTCTCTCTCTCTCTCTCTCTCTCTCTCTCTCTCTCTCTCTCTCTCTCTCTCTCTCTCTCACTGTAGGAGAACCAGCAAGCCTGAGCGTCTGAAGGATGCAGTGGTGGAGGAGGAACAGCAGAGGGAGCAATTGGAGAAGATCCAGAGCTTTCGACTGTACCGAGAGACAGTGCTGGAACGCCGGAGGCAGGAACAGGAGCAGACCAAACAGCTGATAACAGAACAACATGAACTGTTTAAAAAAATTCAGGTTAGATATTTTTAAACCAATGAAAAATAACTTTTGGAAAAGTTTATATATATATATATATATATATATATATATATATATATATATATATATATATATATATATATATATATATATATATTCTGGATAGAATTTTATATTGTATATTACCTTATAAAGAGCAACTCACATAATTCACGTTAGACATTAATTAATAAATAAATGTTCTCTTTAAAGATTATTACAGTAACCGTTAGTTTTAACACCTTCACTGATTGTCTCAGGAGGAGAAAGCTGAGATACTCCAGAAGTTTGACCGAACTGGTGAGGTTAGTCGAACCTGAAACCTGGAGTAGCACAAGAGAGGAGAGCAGTGAATGGAAAGAGAAGACAAGTCTCCAAAGAGAGAAGAAGTTTCTGTTTACAGAACCTATGAAGCATATATCAAACACCTGATAAATAAGAACCCGACTAATGCTGCACAAGCTGGACAAAAAAAAAACCCAGAACAAAACAAACCAACACCACCACATCATACAGAACTTCCTCACATCCGTTTTTGTCTCTAGATCCATACGGAGACGTGAGCTCTACCACTGAGGTGTTTTTCTCTAGTGGGAGGAAGCTGTTCATTTGTACGGGATTCGAATATATGAGTTTTATTTTTAACAGCGTGCGATGAGACGATGAGTCACCCTGCACTTCGGATATTATTATGATTCAGAGTTTAATATTAAAAAATAAAGAAAGAAACAATACAAACATGCGGGTGAGATTTTCCATTGCTTTGTGTGTGTGTGTGTGTGTGTTTAAATTGAGTGTGTAATCAGGGAGATTTGATTATTATTATATTATTAGAATCTATTGTATTAGAAAAGAGATTATTATTATTTATTTTACAACACAATAAGAGACGCCAGTCTAGATGATGAGGCTTCCTGTTGAGCGAAGTGGCTTGTAATACAGATGATTAATTATACAGACAGTACTGTAGAAACTTAACATTACTGTATAAAGTTGTAACTTGGGTAAAGTTGTTTGACTCAATATGTCGAATTTTCCTCACACCTCCAGGGTTGTGGGTTTCATTCCCCTCTCAAAATTGTGTGCGTTTAGCATTTTTCTTTCTTTGCTCTGAGGGTTTCCTCAAACTTCTCTGGTTTCTTTCCAGTCCAAAGACATGCCCTGTAGGCTGATTAGCATCTCTAAATTGTCCAAAGTGTGGTTGTATAATTGTGATGTATTGGCACCCCATCTATGCAGGGTGTCCCCATCTGTCCAGAGTGTTCCCTGTACGTCCAGAATGTCCCCCGTCTTGCCAGAGTGTCTCCCGTCTGTCCAGAGTGCCCTCATCTGTCTAGTGTGTCTCCCATCTCTCTAAGGTGTCCTTATCTCTCCTGAGTGTCCCCTGTCTGTCCAGAGTGTCCCCATGTGACCAGCGTGTTCCATGTCTGTCGAGAGTATCCCCTGTCTGTCCAGAAACTACTTGTCTGTCCAGTGTGCCCCCCGTCTGTGCAGCATGCCCCCCATCTGTCTGGAGTGTCCCTCCCCTCGTATTGCTGCTTAAATCCCTTTAATAGACTCCAAGCCCTCAGGGCACCAAGATGATGGAAGTGAAGCTAATGGAAGAGACTATCGTGATAATTCTGGCTTGGGTTTGAGAATTTGTTCAATAACACTGTGACTGGGAGGAGACAAATTCACACGATGGACTGGTTCTTAAACATGTTTTGGGGAATTATTTATCAATTATTATTTAGAAAATCAGGACTGTAAGAAAGATCACTTTTTTATCGTCTTTATCCAGGTAGTTTATCAAACACAGAAGAGTCAACTCACTGACTCAGCTTGCTGATTCTGAAGTTGCACTGATGATGCCTTCATCTAGCAACATATATTACTGTAATGTGTGTTAGAGATGATATTTTCATAGAAAGGTTTCAGAAAAACAAAAACGGTTATTTTTTCTCCACACACCATGCTGATATCAAACCCATTTCAGCTCTCTGACTTGTGTTACCTTGTGTTTATGATTGTGTTGTTTCACTACTTGGTGTGTTACATCTCATTGCAGTCACCATGCGTCAGATGGCCAGTAAATACGCCCCGCATATCTTTTCCTTTATTTACTGTAAAGTGAAGAAATCTGTATGAGATATTGTACTTGTGTCATACTCCATAGACACCAAGAGGTGTTTTTTTTACACCTTGGATTAAAACACTGGGCTGCAATAAAACATTTTAATGTTCATAGCTACGGATGTTGTTTGTAGGTGCATCGACTCTAAAAGTGAAGTGTGTGTGTCTGTGTGTGTGTGTGTGTGTGTGTGTGTGTGTGTGTGTGTGTGTGTGTGTGTGTGTGTGAGTGATGTAATCAGCTAAGCTGTAGTCAGGGACACACCCAATTCTGTGAGGTGTGTTTTTTGTTGGAATGATCAGCAGAGCGCATCGCATCATGGCTAATACTGGAGTGTGAGCGTCATCATCCCAAACATTTTGTTGCGTCATTGGTTGTCATAGACACAGACACATGAGAGAGAGAGAGAGAGAGAGAGAGAGAGAGAGAGAGAGAGAGAGAGAGAGAGAGAGAGAGAGAGAGAGAATAGGTTTAATTGCAGCTGCATCATGCCTGGTGAGTTAATTCATTTCACTCATTCATCCTTTCATCAATTTCCACGCTTGTGTACAGTTCATGTGCTTTCCTCTGTTACAGATAGAATGGACCTACACCTGCCACCTGCCTAGACAACAATGCAACCTGTGTGTGTGTGTGTGTGTGTGTGTGTGTGTGTGTGTGTGTGTGTGTGTGTGTGTGTGTGTGTGTGTGTGTGTTTGTTTATGTTTGTGTTTTGCAGGCTGGGACTCAAAAGTGCTTTAGGTAAGTCTAGGTAAGTCTTTCCAGAAAATTAAAAATCAAGCAAACATATATCATATTCAGAGGAGATTTTTCAAAATGACTGCGTTCATCCATTTTTAGCCACAGCAATCACAAACAAATCCTGGAGGGAAGCAGGGAAGTGGCCTTCATAAACTATTTGGTGTGGAGATTTTTTGCATATTTTACTAATATGGACTGTATTAGATTTTTTATTTTTTTTTTAAAACCAAAACCATGCTTTGATGCAGTTCCAAACAGACGCCTTCATCACAGCAGGGTTGATGAAGATGCTTTTACATGTCAGAGCTGTGTTGATCAGGCTTTTAATCCCTGATCCCATCATCATCAACATTTTCCCGGATTGTTCATGATAGAATTAATCCCAAAGACACGACTAGAAAAAAATGAAAACATATCCAGACTCACTTCTTAGTGCTTCCAGGCCGAATAAATTTACAAAAAAAAAAATAAAAAATAAAAAAAAAAAACAGAAACATTTTTAACATTTAATAGATTTTATAGCATTTAACATTTTTCTACCACTTATCCGAACTTCTGGGGTCACGGGGATCTCAAGCATCATCGGGCATCAAGGCAGGATACACCCTGGACGGAGTGCCAACCCATCGCAGGGCACACACACTCTCATTCACTCACACACACACACACACACACTCTCTCTCTCTCTCTCTCTCTCTCTCATTCACTCATACAATCACACACTACGGACAATTTTTCCAGAGATGCCAATCAACCTACCATGCGTGTCTTTGGACCAGGGGAGGAAACCAGAGTACCTGGAGGAAACCCCCGAGGCACGGGGAAAACATGCAAACTCCACACAAACAAGGCGGAGGCGGGAATCGAACCCCCAACCCTGGAGGTGTGAGGCAAACGTGCTAACCACTAAGCCACCGTTCCACGCCCCCTTAAGAGATGTATGTACTTTTTAAAGAATTTTCCAGTACGTTCCCAAACTGAAACTCGACCATCCCAAATATTCACTAAATTTTGTCTTCATTAGTGTTTATTTCTTTTCTCAGTTTAATATCTTGGATTACTGCCTTGTATTCTTTGGATGTTAAAGAGATAAAGAGAAAAACAATCTAGACTGCAGATTGCATCAATAATTGTGCTGAATTTCATTTCATGTGTTTATTTGGTGAATAATGTGTTCTCATCTGCTGCAAGAAAAGCACTTCACTTTAACATGGGCCATTTTGTAAATAATTGTTCATTAAACCTCAAAGTAAATTTTTATACATGTATAAACAAATACTTTTTTATTAGTATCTAAAATACCTTTATGTAGTATTGAAGAACGCTATTACTCATTGGTCGCTGAGAGACAGTAATCAGTGATTGGTAATTAAGAGTCAGTGATCAGTGATTGGTCATTGAGAGACAGTGATTGGTCATTAAGAGACAGTGATCAGTGATTGGTCATTAAGAGACAGTGATCAGTGACTGGTCATTAAGAGACAGTGATCAGTGACTGGTCATTGAGAGACAGTGATTGGTCATTAAGAGACAGTGATCAGTGATTGGTCATTAAGAGACAGTGATCAGTGACTGGTCATTGAGAGACAGTGATTGGTCATTAAGAGACAGTGTTCAGTGATTGGTCATTAAGAGACAGCGAACTGTGATTGGTCATTAAGAGACAGTGATCGGTGATTGGTCATTAAGAGACTGATCAGTGATTGCTCGTTGAGAGACAGTGATCAGTGATTGGTTGTTGAGAGACAGTGATCAATGATTGGTCATTAAGAGACAGTGATCAGTGATTGGTCGTTGACAGACAGTGATCAGTGATTGGTCATTGAGAGAGTGATCAGTGATTGGTCGTTGAGAGACAGTGATCAGTGATTGGTCATTAAGAGACAGCGATCAGTGATTGGTCATTAAGAGACAGCAATCTGTGATTGGTCATTAAGAGACAGCAATCTGTGATTGGTCATTAAGAGACAGCAATCTGTGATTGGTCATTAAGAGACAGCGATCAGTGATTGGTCATTAAGAGACAGCGATCAGTGATTGGTCATTAAGAGACAGCAATCTGTGATTGGTCATCAAGAGACAGCAATCTGTGATTGGTCATTAAGAGACAGCAATCTGTGATTGGTCATTAAGAGACAGCGATCTGTGATTGGTCATTAAGAGACAGTGATCAATGATTGGTCATTAAGAGACAGCGATCTGTGATTGGTCATTAAGAGACAGTGATCAATGATTGGTCATTAAGAGACAACGATCTGTGATTGGTCATTAAGAGACAGCAATCTGTGATTGGTCATTAAGAAACAGCGATCAGTGATTGGTCGTTGAAAGACAGCAATCAGTGATTGGTTCCTGACAGACAGTGGTGATCAGTGAAATATGGTGTTCTTTGGTGTTGTTCTGCACCAAGATATCTTGGTCTCATCAGGCCGTAAGATATTTTGCCACAGGCTTCCTTCTTGCTGCCCTGCCCCATAGTCCATACAGGTGAAGAATATGTGAGGTTGTGTCATATACAATAATCATTGCTTTCCAGATGTTCTTACAGCTCCTTTAATGCTTCTTTATGCAGCCTCCATGATTAGATTCTTCTTGTGCTTTTGTCCATTTTGTAGGGACGTCCTGTTCTCAGTGCTGTTCATTGTGATGCCACATTTTCTCCACTAGTTGATGATGGACTTTACTGTGTTCTACAGGACATCGTGTCCTCTACCTGTTTTGTAAGCTCTTAGTGGACCATGACTTCAGCGGTCCGATGAAACCAAGTCACTGATGACAGGTTAATAATAAATACCCCTGATCTTAGGTTTGAATGTGATTCAAAATTTTTTTTTTATGTTGTTGGTCGATGTATCACATCAAAAATCATTTTCTTTTTTTTTTTAACACAAAAATATGTGCCGTTTTAACAGAGATGTGTAGACCTGCTCATAGGAGAAACACCATCAGCATTTTACCCGAACAAAGAGGTAGCTATACTTTCTGTCAGTTCAGGTATTGTGGGAATTTACATAAACTGCAACCTTTATTTAAATAAATAAGAGGCAAAAGCTTTCTTTTACATTTAGGTGAGTGTGTGTGTGTGTGTGAGTGAGTGGGTGAGTGGGTAGGTGACATGATGTTCTTTAAAGGCCACGGGTCTTTCTCTCTCCCTTGTTGTATTAGCAGTGAATTCATTTCAAACAACACACCTCTCCACATAATACCCTCATTGTTAAACTCACTTTATACTGCTGACCCAAATTACATCCCAGGTTTCAATCAAAGACCACAAATTTGCATATTCAATTACACCCTTTTTAAATTATTCATTCTTCACTGGAGGTCATCACAACACAATTGTGACATGGTGCATCTTACGGCGGTCTCGTAAAGCGTCACAGCTGTTTAATCTCCACCTGCATAAAAAAAGCTGCTAAACACGAAGGGGTTTGATTTAGACCACAATGGTTAAATGGATGTTAAGGAGACTTTAACTAGCAATGAACATTGAGAAAAGGACGTTTCCAACCTGAAATGAAACTGATGAAATTTGGTTGTGTAATCCTGGTCTGTTAACGTGCTTGCTGTCGACACAGAGCATGAAGCACGGCGTCCTTCGCTATGGTTACACTGCACTGAACTTTGGCCCCCTTGTGGAGAGCCATTCAGACTGCCATCAATAGACAGGTCTTATTAAAGCTGTCTGAAGGCAAACTGTACACCTCTGAGACTCCACACTGAATAAAAAAGAGGCATGAATAGGAAGAGACTGGAACAATGGAGAAACATTGTGTTAAATCACTGATGTCGGTGTCTGGAGCTTTCACAGGTATAAATGTGTGCATTCGTATGTGGGTGGATGGATGGATGGATAGGTGGGTGGGTGGATGGGTGATTGGTCAGTTCTTCATATGTAAATAAAGAGCACCTTACCTTATAAGGGCTTCTGCGCCTCTCCATTCTCCTAATAAACACAATAATTAAAAAATGAAAGCACTAATTATCTGGTGTAATGTGCTTAGTGTGTGGAGTCCCAGATTCTTTGATGTCGGCTTGTCGGAGCAAGTATACCCAAAGGCCTGTAGGCTAGGGTGCCAATACTTTTGGTGGGGAGTGGATACGAGCACGTGACTTCACGATTACCCGTGACGCAATTCCCCACATTGTGCTGATTGTTTTAATGTGTCACATGTCAATGTTGTGGAAAGTTTATTGATTTTGCATATATTGGGGGCGGAGCTGCAGGAAAACTGAAAGGCCAGTTGGTACACCAATTTAAACCTTTGTCCAGAGACCTATCACCCTAAAGAAGCTGGCTGAGTTTGGTGTAGATAGCTCGAAAGCTTGCCGAGTTATAAACCTCTAAATTTATAATGAAATTAAAACTTCTACGGCATACCCGATTTTGGTGCATGTGGCTCGAAATCCCTAGAATGAGTAGCAATATATATATTTTTGTCAAAGAAGAATAAGCAAAACAGAATGTTGTGTTCTACAAGCCAACATAATGATCTCTGTATATTAAGTGAACCATCAGAGAGATCTTCTTGTATAGCGAGAGAGAGAGAATGAGAAACCGTGTTGGAGACTCATAACTCCAGGGTCACGATTACTCGATTTTTCTATACTGTGATGACTTCCGCAATTCTCTACACTGTAGTCTGCTGGGTGCGAGGCGGTACAGAATGGGACATGAAGAGATTAAACAAGCTGGTTAAGAGAGCAAGCACTGTCCTGGACTGCCCATTGGACTCTGTGGAGGAGGTGGGTGAGAGGAGGATGTTAGCCAAGCTGACATCTATTAGGAACATCACCTCTCACCCACTGTATGGCACTGTGGAGACCCTGTGTAGCTCTTTCAGCAGCAGACTGCTACACCCCCAGTGTAGGATGGAGCACTACTGCAGATTGTTCATTGCAGTGGCTGTCAGACTTTACCATACTGCATTACAGTGATGTTCATTCATTCATTCATTCATTTTCTACCGATCCAACCCATCACAGGGCACACACACTCATTCACTCACACAATCACAAACTACGGACAATTTTGATGCCAATGCATGTCTTTGGACCGGGGGAGGAAACCGGAGTACCCGGAGGAAACCCCCGAGGCACGGGGAGAACATGAAACTCCACACACACAAGGCGGAGGCAGGAATCGAACTCTCAACCCTGGAGGTGTGAGGCAAACGTGCTAACCACTAAGCCACCGTGCCCCCTACAGTGATGTTATTGTGAAATATTTTATAACGAAATATAATTTTGTTATTATTATTCTCATCATTATTCTTATTATTTAAATATTGTTTTATATGAAGCTTTTCTTTCTTCTTATTGTCTATAAGTCTTTAATAACTGTCTGTGAGCTGCTGTGATAAGTAAATTTCCCCACTGTGGGATCAATGAAGTTTATCTTATCTTTTTTTTTATCTTATCTTACAGGCTATAAGGAGTTTTGCACCATCATCTTGCACCTCTGGGTTCCTGCAAGGTGCTCCTGTTTCATCTAAACACCCCATGATAATACCTATAGCTAAATCACTCATGTATGAGATTGTTGGACATCCCAATCCAAATCCATGGCCGTGAAGATAATTAACCCAGCAGTGACAGCCTCAAAGATTCTGGAAAATCTTTCTACCAGACTTTCAAGTGTGTCTGTGGAAATTGGTGTCCATTCTGTTTTAAAGAGTGCTTTTAGCTGACGGTCCAAATGATCCCAAATTTGTTCAATGGGGTTGAGGTGAGGGCTCTGTGCTATTCCTCCACACCAAATTTATAGAACGTTTTACAGATCTTATTTTGTGTTATAACATTAACAGTAATATGACATTTCCTGGAAGAGGCCCAGGCTTAAAACCAGCTTCCATCCTTCACCAGACTCTACTGCTGGAGCTCTGTATTCCAGTAGATAGTGTTCTCCTGGCATCTACCAAACCGTACTCATCCATCACATTGCCAGATGCAGCACTGAAGTGTGATTCATCACTCCAGAGATGTTTCCACTATCCAGAGTCCAGCTGCAGTGCTTTACACCACTCCAGCCTACACTTGGCGATGCTCATAGGTTTGTGAGCAGCTGTTCAGCTCCTGATGCACAGTTGTTGTATTTATGTTGCTTCCAGACGCAGTTTTGAGCTCTGTAGTGAGTGAAGCAACACTGCTTGTACACACGTCATGACAGCAGGCACTGAACCTCCACAGAATTTTGTTTCCTCCAGATAGTTGATGATGCTAAACAGAGCGCCTTCTCCTCTCCAACCCTCACCCCTTCTTCCTTCCTTCCTCCCTCCTTCTTTCCTCCACCGCCACGTTGCCTGTCACGTGACGCCCAGCGCTCGCTCCAAAATCATCTCCGCGACAGGCGACACTCGAGCGCGCATCATCATCATCATCAGCAGCAGCAGCAGCAGCATCACAGCACAGTATAACCGGCGGCGGCACGAGCTTTCCTCCCCACAAACATCCGGGTGTCGCGCGCAATGCGCAGTCGCGCCGCTGCAGCCGTTTCAGCGAGCTGAGAGAGAGAGAGAGAGAGAGAGAGAGGGCGGAGATACCGGAAAGTGCCAGAGACGCGAAGACGCAGCGGGACGCCGACTTGGCCAAGCTTCAAACATAGGCACTTGAAAAAAGAAAAAAACAATCCCACGTCAACGTCAAAGACATGGACATGGAGAGGGTAGAAAACGCGCCCTAAAATGTCAGATTTAAATACGGCGAAGCGAGTGAGAGCGGCTTCCCCTCCCCTCCTCCCTCATCTCTTACCCTAAACCCGGTGATCTCGTCTCAGGTGCTTCATCCTTCTTGACGCAGTCTGACTGAACTCGGGGAGCAAAAAAAAAAAAAAAATGAAGAAGTTTAATATTCGGAAGGTGCTGGACGGCTTGACGGCGGTATCATCGCCTTCAGCGTCGCCACATGCAGGGGCCAAAGAGAACGACTTCATCCTCCCGGAGACCCTCCAGTCCGAGCACTTCCAGCTCTGTAAGGTGGGCAAAGCCAAACGCACAGGATTTACCACCGTGTATGAGCGCAGGGTCCGAGGGCCAGGTGCTCACGCTAAGCCGGAGTTGGTGTTATTTAAGAAAGAAGTGCGGATTTCACATGAAATCGTTAAATCGTTAACGCGTCGCCTCCTTCTTGACGTTTCGGTCCAAGCAGGACGGCTGTGTGTGTGTGTGTGTGTGTGTGTGTGTGTGTGTGTGTGTGTGTGTGTGTGTGTGTGTGTGTGTGTGTGTGTGTGTGTGTGTGTGTACAGCAACACAGCAGCGTTTCATCCTTCATGTCCACGGAGGGACTCTGTGTGTGAATAGACAGGCCGGCGCACTATGGTCACACACCACACACACACACACACACACACACACACACACACACACACACACACACACACACACACACACACACTGTCACTGAAGAGAGCTGGCCTGAAGTGCTGATTTTACACGCGGTCAATATTAATCTATGTCTCTTCAGAAGGATTGGTTTGGTGTTTATTGTGTTGCGCTGCGGCTGCGTAAAATATTTCCCAGGGCATCAGTTTACGCAGCGCTGCCCGGTTTGTGCGGATACGGAATGCGTCTTAGCTTTAGGGTGCAACTGATGTGCAGCGTTATAAGCCTGCATTGTTTAAAAATAATAATAATAATAATAAATGAAATAAATAGACCAAAAAAATCAAATTTATTGCAGGTTTGTTGCAATGGAGTGAAGCTTTAGAGTGCGCGCGAGGTGTACAAATAGCAAGAGCACCCAGAATCTGGCGTAATCTGTTCTGTGCGGATTATGTCAGTCAGTAAAATTGATTTCTCGCACCACTGACTAATTCTCTCTCTCTCTCTCTCTCTCTCTCTCTCTCTCTCTCTCTCTCTCTCTCTCTCTCTCTCTCTCTCTCTCTCTCTCACACACACACACACACACACACACACACACACACACACACACACACACACACACACACACACACACACACACACACTTGGGAAAACCTTAACCATAACTGCTGGATGCATGAGTAGAAACTATTCAGAATAAACTCCTCCTTGGTTACACCAGCAGCTCCACAGGCCTCTTAAAAAAATATACACTGTGTCCCTTTTGTCCACTGTTTTGTCATTGTTTTGATGGAGCTTGTGGCTCGGTGCCTTCAGTTTGCAGCACTCCAGCAATGGTGAGAACATAGGAACCACTTATGTAACACGCTTATGCCTCCACTCTCTCATTAGACAGTGTCAGAGAGACAGAGATGACAGCTGGAGGAATAAATAGTGTCCCAGAATTGACAAAACAAATAAATCTGCATTATATTCTAGCTGTACTGTTTGATTCTTGTGTTAATGTTAACATTTCCGATCTCTCCTTTATCAGACGGTCCGCCATGGTTTTCCGTATCAGCCATCTTCCATGGCCTTCGACCCGGTCCAGAAAATCCTCGCCATCGGGACTCAATGTGGAGCTCTGCGGTTGTATCCTTTAATCTGAGTGTGACTTGTTTTGTCTTGTCCTGTGTTTGTGTGTGCTCTTTTTTAGACAGGGCCTTGAGAAATCTCCTGTAAGTACCTTTTAAACCTTTACATTATTTATGAGTGATTGCTCATGTTTTCATCTTGGTTTCACGTCCGTGTCTGATACGAATCATGCTGAAAAAAAGGGAAACACTTTGGTATTTATTTCTCTTACAGTATGTCTCATCTCTGCTTGAGAAGTGTTTCTTGAAATCAGAAATTCAGGAAGACGAACGTGAGAAGTCGAGTTTTTTAGAACAAACCGTTTGGTTCGGCTCACTCACAGTTCAGAGCTTGTGCAGGCGTGGAATCTGACAACTGAATTTCATCTCTGAAAAGATTTCCGTTTCTCTCCCCGCCGCATTCATTCCCGTTACACGAACTTGCTTTGAGTTTGTCAGTCAGATTAGCAGATCAGCTTCGTCTGATCCCTGTCTTCTTTTATTTGGAGATTTTGACGCTGACGCTGTGACTCCAGAGAATTTTCTTTTCCGCCTTTAAAAAGGACCCCTGTTGAGGGTCTTGTTACTAAGCCTCACATGGTGATCAGGATTTCTGTAGATACACAGCATTCAAGTGAAGACGAATAAAAAAAATCTCTTAACTTGGATTGAAAGAGTTCCTCGATGCCTGTCCTCCTTTAATGCTTTCCGTGCTTGTAGACTGATCCTTAGCTATCAATTCTTTGATTTCAATAAGCAGGAAGTTTTTTTTTCTGTAATCTGGTCGATCCTGCCGTCTTTTCCGTCTTTGTTACGCAGGGTGTAGTTTCTATTTGTTATTTTCTGTCTCAGTATTTTGTCTGTCTCAGCTTTTTTTTTCTTGCCCATGAGGATGATGGAAAGCGGCAGATCAAGAGGTCAGAGCAGCAGAGCCGTCCAGAAGATTACCGCAGAAAAAAAAACTTGAGAGAAGTGTACAGCTTATTGCCCTTGGGATATTTGTGCTGTAATCCCCCCCAAAAAAAATTCAGACTGTTTACTGTTTTCTTCCTAACACATGGGAATGAATGTGCTTACAATTTCAAAGTGTGTGTATGTGTGAGTGAAGTTTGGATTTTTTCTCCCCATTCTTGGGCGTGGGGGGTCTTCCAGGTTCTCGGGTTTCCTCCACAGTCCAAAGACAAACTTTGTAGGCTGATTGCCATCTATAAATTGGCCATAAATCGGCGTGTGTGTGCGTGTGTGTGTGTGTGTACAGGGTGACACCAGTCTTGTGCCCTGAGGCCCCAGGATGTTCCCAGTAACCCTGTGTGTGATAAGCAGGATGGATCAATAGATGGATGGTTGGGTGGATAGATGAATAAATTGATAGATGAATTGATTAACAGGTGTGTGGATGGATGGATGGATGGATGCATGGATGGATGGATGGATGGATGGGTGGGTGGATAGATAAATGGATGGATGGATGGATAGATAAATGGATAGATGGATGGATGGATGGATAGATAAATGGATTTATGGATATATATAAATGGATGGATAAATGGATAGATAAATGGATGGAGGGATGTATGGATAGGTGGATGGATAAATGGTTGTACCTCTTTTGAGTGCCTAATGAAATGATATATCAGCACTCATATACAGTCATTTTTATTTCACCTAAAAGGTGATCTAAAAGGACTCATAGAGGCTTGTTGAAGAAAGAATGTTGATTTATATCAATTCATTTCTGCAAACAAAGACTAAGTTCGAGTGCAGCAGAGTGTCTATGATGTACAGAAGCGTTTCTGTTGTCAAATATGCTGCACAGACTCGCGAAGACTTTCCTACATTTATCCCACGCACAGGCTGAGGAAAAGAACACATGTGTCAGACTTTCTTAAACATCCCACGTTTGGCTTGTCTTCTGTGTGGTTTAGATGTAGCTGGGGAGGGAAATTTAACTGAAACTTGGAGATCCTGCTTTGCTGTTGAACAAACATCTAAATCGAGCTACGTTGTGTAGATGATACGCCGTTATTAATGTCATGATGATCCAATAAAGTCTGTGGTCACATGCTGCAGCTGGTGCTTAGTGTCCCCAAAATGAGAGAGATAAGGGGAGAGGTGGGGTTGGAAATTGTTGTTTCTTGGAGTTGTGAAATGAAGGAAATTTCTCAACATGATCACGCTCTAAAACCCGGAGACTCTTAAAGCTTCTGGTGTATTAAGAGGGACCACAGCGTGCAGCTCAGGTCTCTGACACACTCTGAATTCTACTGATCTCTCATATAAAAGAAAAAAAAAAAACAAAAAAAAAAAACAAATATGATTTGTCCAAATGAATTGTAAAGTGTGCTGGTGCTGTATTTATTTGTTTGTTTATTAATTAATTAATTAATTAATTTAGAAGCAAGAAAAGGACCATTTTTGTGCTTTCTTTCCTCATGTTTTTGGTCAGTGGTAACATCACTTTGTCCTATTGTATTTGTTGTTGTTCCTGTCAGGTGTTTCTGTGTGATTCAGACCTGGAGATCCAGAGCTTACGTAATCAATGAGCAAGAAACCTCCTGATGATGATGTTTATAGAATGTGATGTAAATGTGAGGAAAAAAGGTCAGGAAATACTAATAGTTTATCCTTCTATTCTGTCCTAATGATACAACAGCAGCTGGCATAGGTGTGTGTGTGTGTGTGTGTGTGTGTGTGTGTGTGTGTGTGTGTGTGTGTGTGTGTGTGTGTGTGTGTGTGTGTGTGTGTGTGTGTGTGTGTGTGGCAGCGCTCCTCCACTAATGGCTATAATACCAAGTCACTAGCATAATGTAAGCTTTTCTTCTCGGTCGTGATTCATTTATTATTTTTAAAATAACAGTCAGTGTGTCTGCAAAGCTGTGCATTGCAGGACATGAGATCCTCATTATCCTAACATGTATATCACAGCGTTTGAATAACTTTCCTTCAGTGTTCCAATAAAGTTCCCATCAGCAATTACTCAGCATTCCAAAACATTCCCTCGGCATTCCAATGATGTTCCCTCATCATTCTAATAATGTTTCCTCAGCATTTCAATAACATTCCCTTGGCATTCCAATAACGTTCCCTTATAAATCCAATAACATTCCCTCATCATTCCAGGAACATTACCCTCATCATTCTAATAATGTTCCCTTCCCATTCCAATAACATTACCTCAGTGTTCCAATATTATTCCCATCATTGTTCCCTCAGCGTTCCAATAACATTCCTCTCATCATTTCTACAGCTACATTTGACAGTCAGTGTGTTTCCTTCCTTTCATTTAATCTGTCTTGACTTGTCTTCCTTCTCACACATAGCTTTTCTAATAAATTTGCTCTCACTGCAAATAACATTTACAATTGATCACTTAAAAACGAGTCGATCAGCCGAGCCGTATTTGCTCACTGACGTTTGGCTATTGGTGATTAGTTTCGTACTGACTCTGTAAAGCTAATGTTAGCTAACAGGTAGGAGTTTTCCCCTGCGTATTGTTTAGATAAGCCCTGAACAAACTTCAGCTCAAAACCAAAAATCTGATTGGGAATGAAGTTTTTGACTGAACTCTTCTTTTAATGATAGGATGTGGTTTTACCGAGCAGCAACACTGCTTCACCTGAAATGCAGATGTTTCTTTGTGTATTCTAATAAGACAGGCATTATGTGTGTGTGTGTGTGTGTGTGTGTGTGTGTGTGTGTGTGTGTGTGTGTGTGTGTGTGTGTGTGTGTGTGTGTGTGTGTGTGTGTGTGCGTGCGTGCGTGCGTGTGTGTGAGGCCTTTTCACTGTGACACAAGGACATGAAAAAAAGTGGCCGTACACAGATACACACACACAAACGCTTGAACCTGGTTGTCATAGAAATGTGCCCCGTGTGATGTGTTTGGTGAAGCTGTTATAATAAATAATTTACAGGACAATTACCAAACCCCTGCGGCCCTCCTGACTTTTGAAGTCGTAGATACGTCAAGCGTTCAGTGAGGAAAAACTTTGAAACAGATTTACTATTGGCCTCAAGACAAATACACAAAGTACACTTTCTATTAAGTCAAACGACAACAAAACAACACAATGGAGACTGAAGCCTGCATCTTTTCTACACTTCCGGCAGAAAGCTGTGTTTGGATGTTCATGTGGAAGGATTCTCAAGATAACTCCAGCTAACTAACCCTTTCTGAGACACGAGATCTGTATGAAATATTCAAATATTCATTTATGGAAATGGTAATCTGACTGTAATCAGCTGTGGCAGCAGTTAAAGTTAGAATTACGATTTGTTGACAGATTACATAAAAACATCTCTCGCTAGTGAACTTTTGATCTCTCCTGAGAATTCCCCTGCCACAGTGTTCACATTAATAACCGAGAAACGTGTGAAGTTCCTCTGCCTCATGTCCCAGCTCACATTTCTGTAATGTACCTCAGATTTTATAGACTACTAACTGATACATTCATCAAGATTTTTACCCAAAAAAAACCCTCTCTCTTTCTTTATGTTCTGTCTGTATATTCTTTCTTTTCCCCCTCCTCTGTGCAGTAGGCAGGATGCTGTGTGAATTATGGGATGCAGTTGCTAGGCAAGTCAGGGAACATTGTGTCATGCTTTTCTTGAAAAGATCAGGATTAACTAATGCATGTGAGGTCACCTGGCTCTCTGTTAATTACAGAGCACACACATGCACACACAAACACACACACATACACAAACACACACTTTATTTAGAGATTTTTATGTACAAAAGTGTTTGGCTCTCATTTGGCTCAATTGGCTCTCTGTGCACTTTGAGCACAGATCCAGGACTTATTGCTGCTCAGTA
>NC_062526.1:20744351-20754351 GCF_022655615.1 Tachysurus fulvidraco | reverse complement strand
TTGTGATCGTTCTTCAGGCACAAAATGCAAACAGCTAAGAAGTAGATGACAAATGGGACTCTAACGGACTTGAGCCTTAACAATGGCATATGAAATTCCAGAATTTTTTTTTAACTTAGGAATGGAGTTTGAACATGACTGGGTTTGTTTATGAAAACAGGTTTGGTGGAGGTTTCCATCACCGCTATGCTTTCAGTATGAAACTCTGTGTGTGTGTGTGTGTGTGTGTGTGTGTGTGTGTGTGTGTGTGTGTGTGTGTGTGTGTGTGTGTGTGTGTGTGTGTGTGTGTGTGCGTGTGAGTGTGTGTGTAGTGGTTTATGGTGTTGAAGGTAGTTTTGAATGTGTGTTGTATTGTGTGTCATGTAAAAGACAGATAGAAAAGTTTGATGTAAATGAAATGAAATAAACATCAGGAGAAAGTAGGTATGCTTTTTATCTGTTTGTTAGTTTAAATTAGTAAAGCTGTTTGGATTTATTCATTTTCCTCTCGAGTGCAGCGAGGTCAGTCAGAGGGAAGAAAAAGATTTTTTTACTGTTTTAATAATTGCCTTGCTGGCAGAAAAACGCTTTAGTCCTGTAGCTGTACAGCATCAGAGATTATTGTGTGTGTGTGTGTGTGTGTGTGTGTGTGTGTGTGTGTGTGTGTGTGTGTGTGTGTGTGTGTGTGTGTGTGTGTGTGAGTGTGTGAGTGTGTGAGTGTGTGAGTGTGTGAGTGTGTGTGTGTGTGTGTGTGTGTGTGTGTGTGTGTGTGTGTGTGTGTGTGTGTGTGTAGGGGTTTATTGTAGTGATGGTGGGATTGGATGTGTGTAACATGGTGCAACTGATGAGTCATTGTTTTATACCCAAGCAGACACACACACAAACACACACACACACACACACACACACACACACACACACACACACATGCTCAGGCCTCTCATACACTCCCAAAGCCCAGGGTCTTGTTTGCGTCTTCATGACTGATCGGCTCTGAATGCCTGTTAGGCTGTGACGTCATGTCACGTCATGTCACTGCTGAAGCAGAGCAAAGCACAGAGTGAAAAAGACAGATAGTGGAAAATGTCTCTAAGAACAACGCTTGGTATTGGCATATGTGTGTGTTTGTGTGTGTGTGTGTGTGTGTGTGTGTGTGTGTGTGTGTGTGTGTGTGTTACAATATGTGACACTTGCTCACATGGCTTGAGATTTATTAGGGATAAATTTGGCAAAATTGTGCAGTGATGCAACGTTGTATATGGTTGCCATGTCCAAAATAATCATAATATAATATGATTGCTTGATATTCATAGTATCACTGCATGTTTATATGGTTCCTGCTGAATATGCAGAAAAAAAGTTTCTACCTTGATATTATTGTGTTGCAATTGAAAGGATTTAACGCATCCTATACACAAGTAGCCAGCAAGAAAAAACGACCTCCGGATCATTTCAGTTGATATCAATCATATAATTCATTTCTTTTTTTTTATTTATTATTATCCCTTTACTAACCACATCGTTTATAAAGACATCTTTATTAAAATACAGATCAATGGTGGATGCAGACATTGCTCATAATGCCACTGATTGTGGTTGTTAAGAGAATATTCAGTGCAGTAATAAAGCCTGGACTACACAGTCAGTCGCTTTTCCCATCGCATCAATATACATTTAAACTTAATCACAGGAAAGTAGATGGATATTAATAGAGATGTATCTGAAGTCATTATGAACGTGTATTACCTCTGTGAGCTTTTTTAATCTGGGCGATTTTCAAATGACAGTCAAATTACATTCAAACTTTCTCCAAACATACCCATTTTAATACAAAAATATATCAGTGTATCCCTCATGAGCAGGTCAGAAACCTGAAGAGGAACCAGACCCTCCTAAAGAAAGCCCATCCTCATCAGGGGGACGACAGATGGGAGTGATCGTTAAACCATTTCCTTTGTATAACTGGACAAAAATAATTTTATACAGTCTAGTTTTAATATGAACTGAATTTGGCTGAAGTTATAAAGAACAGATCATTAATGCAGACTTGATCATATCAATCGATCGAAGCCCAAATCCATCTCCTTGGTTACTAAGTGGCACCATCCGCAGTAATGTCTCGTATCTCAAGACTGTCCATGCTGGAGGCCATCCTCAGGAGCAGAGAGTGATGAGAGCAGTGATGAAAGATGAAGTCCAAGCAGAAGTAGGGCATGAGGGTAGATCGGGCAGGTGTCAAGAGAAGAAAGAGTCAGGAACACTGGGAGATCAGGAGGAGAGAAAGAGAGATAATATGATGTGTTAGAATAGTATGGTCTAGTTGGATATCCAGAACCTGACAGTGACATTACCACTGACATCAGATGTCTTTCTATTGAAGGTCTGTATGTTCAAATATGATTATTTCACAAGCGTTAGTTGAAGGTTGGGATAACCGGTACATTTTGAGTCAGAAGTCTGGTGGAACATCTATTCCACTGGGACATTCCTACTCCGATTTGTCTAATATCCCTATCCTGGTGGGGATCTTTGGTTACCACCAAGATATAAAAACATCTCTTCTCTCTCTCTCTCTCTCTCTCTCTCTCTCTCTCTCTCTCTCTCTCTCTCTCTCTCTCTCTCTCTCTCTCTAATGATTATCAGGTCCCCTATTCCTCACAGCTACTGCAGAGTCATGCATTTCTAATGCATTGTTGCAGACAGCAGTGTGTGTCTAGAGCTGCCCCTTGTTTCTTCCCCTCCTCATCCATCTTCTTGTCATTTTTATGAGTATGTATTTTTTCTGTAGCTCAGACATAAACACACATAAACCTCACATATAGACGCGCTTTGTTTGAGTGCGTATATGAGGAACATCCTCTGTGATGAGATGAGATGTGATATAAAGATGTCTCTGTGTCACTCCCTTTCACGCTCTCAGCCCTGTGAGTATAGTAAATGGCTGTGTTTTGTATCTCCAATCAAACTGTCACACGACGCTTTATGGGCTGGGACCAGAGAAGCTTGAGAGAGAGAGAGAGAGAGAGAGAGAGAGAGAGAGAGAGAGAGAGAGAGAGAGAGAATGAGGGAAACGGAGAAGACAACTAAGGGGATTAGGGACGATGTTGCTGAGCGCTGCTCACATTCTTCTCCTCCTAGGTGTTGGCTGATGTTCATAGCACATGCGTCATCATTGCATAAAGCACTAGCACGTACACCAATCACGATAACAACAAAATCACGGACAGGTGACGTGAATAACATCGATTATCTCGTTACAGTGGCACCTGTCAAGGGGTGCGAAATATTAGACAGCGGGTGGACAGTCAGTTCTCGAAAGAGATGTGTTGAAAGCAGAAAAAGATGGACATGACTAAGGACAACGGCCAAATTGGGATGTCCAGACAAATGGTCAGAGCATCTCCAAATAAGCAGGTCTTGTTCAGTGTTCCTGGTGTGCGGTGCTCAGAACCTACCAAAAGTGGTCCAAGGAAAGAGAACCAGTGAACCAGTGACAGGGTCATCAGCTCCAATTGATTTCCATGGGGGCTGAAGACTAATCCATCTGGTCAGATACCACAGAAGAGCTACCGAAGTATGAATTGATGAAAAAGTGAATGTTGGCTTTGATAGAAAGAAATCAGATCCTACAGTGCTGTAGATTTTAGAGCTTATGGAGCTGCTGACTCCTGTACACCACTGAAAGCACCTGCAATGTACATGTGACCATGGAGGAGAAGTAGCAGGCATGGTCTGACAAATCGCATATTCTTTTACATCATGTAGATGACCGGGTGTATGTGTGTCACTTATCTGTGCAAGCCAGGCAATGTGATGCTCTGGGCATTGTTCTGTAGAGAATCCTCAGGTCCTGCATTCTTGTGGATGTTACTTTGACACTTTCCACCTACCTAAACATTGTTGTTTAGGTAGGTGGTAGAAGTTCATGCCTTCATGGCAGCAGTTTTGCATAAAGGCTATAAAGGCTTTCAGCAGGATATTGCTCCCTGACATACTGCAATTCAGGAGTTCAGGAATAGTTTGATTGGGACAATGTGCTGGCCTCCAAATTCCTCAGATCTCAATCCATTCAAGCATCTGAACAAGATGGGATGAACAAACAACTCTGATCCATGGAGATCCACCTCACAAATTAAAGGATCTGCTGGAAATGGAAAGGATATGCCTTGATCAAGTGAATGTACTGGTCAGTATTTGGTATGTCTTGTCTGGATTGGAGAAGGATTACCTCAGTCATTTGAGGACAACCAGATTGGAAGTGCCCTGGCCGTCTACAACACCAACAGACCTGTTATAACTAAGCCTCATTTGATCAGTGTGGGGACGGAAGGGGGTCAACTGAGGAATTCTGTGGAAGATAGATGTGAAGAAAAATATAGCATACTGAGATACATCCTTGTCTCCTAAGATGGCCTGCTGAGACTTTTTTCTGTGGACCTGGTGTGGGTTGGGGACCCAGAAATGGAGATGAAGGGGCTTGTACAAATGTTGTCCTCTGCCAGCTGAGAGTCAGACTGGTGGTGCTCAACACGCTCTGCACTGCCGGCACGGAGTGAGGCGATTAATTGTTCCAGTGCCACCTGTTTCTTGGAGACGGACATCAGCCATGCCTGCGATGTCAATTGACCAGTCATCTTTCTCAGTATTCTGCTCCAGAAGCAATCCATCCTTCTCCAGCTTATCTGATGTTAGACTCTAGTGACTTGCCCTTGTAGAGGAATATAACGATAAAGCAATTACAGCTAATGCATTAGCTATTTTTAGTCCTTTATTTAAACATCTAATCACATGACATCATATCAAACATGTACATGTGAAGCTGAACATCTGAGAGAGCTGTCCTCACAAACCGGCCTGAGGAAATACACAGCATGGGGCCCTTGGTGGATACACACATCACGCAGATTCACAGAGATGAATAGCAACTGGGGAAATGACAGATACAACAGGGGTATGAGACTGAGGGAGGAACGTATAGAGAGGAGAACACGTGAGGTCCAGTATCAGCCGGCACCTGAAGAAGTTTTTTTCCTGCTTTCTAGGTTAGAAAAGAAAACCCAAACCCTGCATGATGTGTGTATTAAGTGTATTGTGAGTGCTGTGCTGTGTTTCTCCTGAGGTGGTTTAATTGCTCTCGCATATGTTTTCCGTGCATGATATGAGCTTAGATAAAGGTCAGAAAATTCCTTTTGTCATACAGAACCTGCTACACACTGCCATGCGTGGGGTGTGTGTGTGTGTGTGTGTGTGTGTGTGTGTGTGTGTGTGTGTGTGTGTGTGTGTACTCTCACTGTATTTGCATGTGTATTCTGTATGATATACTATGTTTGCAGTATGTAGCATGGGTTCCACCTCTGAGCCGAAGCTTTCGAGGAGAGACGAGCGTGTTTGGCTTTGATACACTTTTCAGTACAATTTTAGAAGTCTTTCTCTTCCGCTTTCTTTTTTTTTCTTCCTCCTGTCAAGTGAAGACACTAGCTTTTGAGTTATTCTCATTTCAAGGAAACTTCTCAGCAGAGCTGCATTTATTAAAGTGCCTGCACATCCTCTTTCACCCGTATGCACAGGCAATGTTCGTTACTTCAGTCATTCGTATTCATTCACGCTACATAATAAGTTAGATTCATTTGATTCATCGTCATAGGATCATAGAATTTGTAGGGTTTTTTTTATTCCTGGTTATGGTTTAGAATAAAATGGGGTTAGATTGCAGTACAGTAGATGGATGAATGATGGACCTGTGTGTCGAAGCATTTATAAATTGGCTGGTAATAGCATCTGGGGGTTTTAATAATTATGTCTTTTCACTATTCACCATCTACAAATTAGCAGAGGATGTACGGGCGCAGCGGACGTGTGTGTTCACGTACATCTGGAGAAAGAAAAGTAGAGAGTCACCGCAGTCTCACATTACACTTTAAACACAACTACAAGTTTTGAAACTTGCCGCCATCGTCTTAATTGCTGTCATGATCCGTGTTTCAGATTGCTATCAAAATTTGTGTGTTATTAAAAAACTTACAGGTTTAAATGCTACACGAGAAGAAACATTCAAACCCTGACTGTTATGTTGAAACCGGTCAGTGTTCGGGCTCAGAAACGGTCTATTACATAAGTATACGATTTGAGACACAACCGTTTCACAGGACATGCACAAGCAATGCGCTGAAGGACTGCAGGAGACACACGGTGACCATATAGCGCTCTTGCGTATGCGTAGCTGCAAACGAGAACACTATAAATCAGCCTTTCGCGTTCTTTGTCTCTTTACCCCATTCACTATACTAATAACACTCTGTCTATATCTCTTATTTTAAAGTATACTTCAACCAAACAGATCGTCATTGACTGAAAGTACAAATGATAACATACTGTTTGTTTATAATCAGTGTGTGTTTCTCAAACCGCTACTCGAGACGCCGGGATCCAAAAAAAACCCTGAGTTGTTTTTATTTTTGCAGCCTCTCAGGAGATGAGAGAAGGATTATGACCACACTTTTGACTTGCTGTCATGTTAGCAAAAAGATTGGGTCAATAACCCAAAGTAGATGCTAAATGGTGTCTGGGTTTTTTTTTTCCCTTCAGGAAGAAGGATGACGAGGCATCCTTCTTCCTGGTTTCTATTTTCTGTTAGTTAGCTTATGCTACTATTTCTATCTGTTAGGGTTCATCTGCACTCTGTTTCTATTAGGAACTTACTTTTAACGGCTGCCTCATCAGCCCTCTAACAGCGATAATTGCTTTTGGTGTTGGTTTTGTGTGTTTGAGGTTGGATTGGTAAGATACAGATGGATCAAGGGAAATGTAGACTGTAGTATAACTCACTCACTCACTCATACATTATATTGTAATATTGTGTGTGTGTCTGTTATGGATTATGTTAAGAATTATGGGTATTGTAACTGGTGGCGAAATGTCTAATGAAGGGATGATCTGTTCCTGGATGGCGTCTGGCTAATAATGTGGATTCTCCAGCATTTGGAGAGTGTAAAATATTAACACGGCTAAATGTACGCACTTCCTTCACAGTTAGCGATGCATAATTCATTAGACAGGGAACAATCCTGTTTGATTCGTTTATTATTACACTCTCTCACTCTGTTTCTCTCCTCCTCCTCGAATTCATCCTTATGTCCTTTCACTCTCATTCTCTCTCTCTCTCTCTCTCTCTCTCTCTCTCTCTCTCTCTCTCTCTCTCTCTCGCTCACTCTCTCTTTTTCTACATGTCCTCTGCATGTATAATCCACTTCCCACTCCACTTTACCTCGAGTTCAAACAAGAGTCTACAGCTCATGAATATGTATTTAACAAGCACACATTCTAGGAAAATTCAACACAGGTGTGTGTGTGTGTTTGTGTGTGTGTCTGTGTGTGTGTGTGTTGTGGGAGGTATTGTCCTATAATTTATTACTGACACAGGGTTTGTTCTCCTGACACACTATAATGTCGTAACGAGCATTCAGCCGTACGCAGCTTTATTAATTATCAAATGATCGCCAAGTGGATGTCACAGAATTTTACCTTAAAATAAAATTTAGAATTTAGATCTCTTGGCTATTAGATGATATTAATTAATTAGGCTAATTTGTTTTGCGCGACTCTGTAGGCCATCCATAACTGTGTTTAAATGTTACGTGTTTAAATATTATTGATTTGCTATTCATAACAGCTTAGTACTCCCTCGCTCTCGTGTCTCCATATCACTTCCTGTGTCCATCCTGTCTCTCTCACATTCTTGATTGCTTTCTCATTGAGCATGTGACTCTTTATTTCTCTCTCTCTCTCTCTCTCTCTCTCTCTCTCTCTCTCTCTCTCTCTCTCTCTCTCTCTCTCTCTTTTTCTGTCATAAGCACTGTGGTTTTTATTTTAAGATTCAGCAGTAACATATTTTATATCCCACTGCTCGGGATTGAAGCCTAAAGCTGTGGGGCAACTAAAGGTCCTGCTGTGCGGGGTTTGAGGGGTTTGAGTAGTTCAATAACTGCTACTCTTCTGGGATTTTCACACACAGCAGTCTCCAGAGTTTATCACAGAACGGTGCAATTTTGCTTCCCAGAAACGCTTTATTGATTAAAGAGGTCAGAGGAGAACAGGAAAGCTGCCTCCAGCTGACAGGAAGTAGCTCAAAAAAACACTCGTTGCAATCGCGGTGAGCAGAAAAATATCTCAGATGCACATATGTCCAGTGTGTAAATGTCTTCATAATGATTTCATTTAACACGAATTAAAGCGAAGGTGGAGCAAAAACGTTTGCTAAAATATATGAAGCCAGCCTCTACATCTTTCTTAATAAGTATTTATTTAATGCTTCCTTGCAGATCTTCTCAGGGTTAATCTGATTAGATATCGAGTATCTGTGATCTTTAACTACACAGATGTTCTTTTACGCTAGGCTTTAGCTGAGCCTGTCAAGGTCATCCTTGTCCTTGAATTGTCAAGCCAAAGTTGAGCTGGTGCTGGATTCAGGTTTGCTGAAAGCTGAACCTTAGGCCCAGCCTGTGGTTCTGTGCTTTTTAAATGGTGGTCTGTATCCCTCCTTCTGAAGACTGACCAGTCTTCATGTCATTGAGGGGAATTCTGGCCAGTCTTCATGTCCCTGCTCCTTAAAAATCAGCCTCATAACCTAATGCTGCCACCACCATGCTTCTCTATAGAAATGATTAAGAAGACGAAGAGAAGTACCTGCTGTTTTAAATCTGTACCACTTTTTGTCTCATCCGACCAGAGAGTCCTATAAATGCCTGATATATACATTTAACCCAGGAAGATCTCAAGTCACTTAACTGTAAGGGTTTGATTTATGGGATATTTCCGAGATGAAACCTTTCCTTCATCTACAGAGCTTTGTTAGTGGTCTCACCTCCCTGACCAAAGCCCCTCAAGCCCAGGATCATGAGTTTGGTCAGCTTTCTTCCAGTTCACAATAATGGTGCACCATTTAGACACACTTAAACCATTTAGAAACTCTTAATATCACCATAGTTTTATTACAGAGTCTACAGAGAGTTCCTTGAACATAACAACTTGGAATTTAGAATCGCTGTGAATTGTACGACCACAAAGGTGCAAAAATGGATAGAACCTACTGTATATCAGTACGGGCCAGTGATGCTTTTAGCTCAGGCTAAATTTAGACAAGTGTGGGTCATTAATACTGTCCACTGCAGCCAGACCTGGATTCACTCCAGAATCCCATCACACCCAGTTCTGCAAGGGAGACTTTAATGGCGCGCGGTTCAGCGCTCCCTCCAATCTGACGGCAGAACATTGGAGTCGCAACAATATATTACTTTATAAGCTGATTTATAAGAAACAGCTAGAATTTTCAACAGGATCCACATTAGGATGTGAGCATGAGAGAATGAGGTGTCAGTCTTAGAGCCAAAAGAAGCCGTGTATCAGCATGGCATGGAATGTGGAATGTTTTATAGATGACCTGAGTTCAGCACAGAAAGTGCAAAAAAGTTTTATTAAATACAAGATTGTGAATGATGACGGTGAAGATGTGAAGGTGAAGTGGTGCTGCGTCATAGCTACAGGGTCCAGGCTTCAATCCTGAGGTCTGGTTACTGTCTGCAGTGTGTCACCGATTTGCATTGTGTGTGTACAGTATGTGTGTGTATGAGAGAAATAGAGAGAGTATGAATGTATTGGCATTACCATCCAGAGCATAATCCCACCTTCTTTCCCAATGATCCCAGGAGAAGCTCATGATCCACAATCGCTACTGAAGTGAAATGAAAAATAAATGATTGATGACATTCTCTGGGGCCGGATTTTGAGGCGGTGGATCGGTATGGGATCGGACTTGACATATCTGATCTAAGGCAGGTAGTGTTGACTGTCATGCCCCGGTTATTACACATGAACATGGGTGTGTGTGTGTGTGTGTGTGTGTGTGTGTGTGTGTGTGTGTGTGTGTGTGTGTGTGTGTGTGTGTGTGTGTGTGTGTGTGTGTTTCCAGAAGCTTTCACAGATTCCAATGAGGTTGTCACTGAAGCTCCAGGGATCAGATATGATT
>NC_062526.1:20714351-20736851 GCF_022655615.1 Tachysurus fulvidraco | reverse complement strand
AAAAAACACACGTCTCACACTGAAAGACAATTGAGTCCTGACTCATTTTAGATCAGACTCACAGTCAGAACATCATTCATTCGTTTTTACTGATTGAAAATGAATGCTAGTTTACTGGAAGCATTTTAAGGGCTTATTGGATCTATTATATTTGTCTTTGTTTTGCTTTGAAGCTCATTTTACACCGTAAGGGTTTTCTGTCACAATCGTCAAGTCTGTAACTCCGCAAAAATGCAGGATTTCTTTAATACAGCGATGTATTAGATCTAGCTACTTACTGTAGCACGTGAACGCTCTGTTCTTCGAATGTACAGTATTTACTGTCATGGCAACGTGAGATGATTTCATGGTTTTCATGATCTTTATCATATAATATCAGATGCTGAAGAACAGAATTCTGCCATAATTTTATTGAAATTTTTCTGTACATTTTTGTGTGTTTGACTTAGTATTTGTGTTATATATTGCTAAGAATTTAACCACCTGCACATGAGCTGGAGATTTTTTGTTTAAAAATGCTCAGTTTCACTTTTATTTTATTTGTGATGAGGCTGAACCTGTTATCTCAGGGCAAGTCTGCGGAAAACCGCTGGCCATTTTGAATCGCAGAGTTTGTTTGATTTTGTGTCAATTGCAAAATCTACGAACTGGATTTCAGAGGGACTGTTGAACTGAGCAGGATGGAAATCTGTTCACACCTGCACTCGGATCGCTGTGACTAACCGCTGTGTGGACGTACAGGAAGTGTGGATGAATGTAATCAGGTATGCTCAGGCCTGCTAGAGATAAAAAAAAATCAATATCCAGAAGCTTCAACAGTCAAAGCTTTAACTTCTTTTCTGCCCCAAAACGTCTGATTCGGTGAGGCGCTTTGTTCCTTTCTACAGTAAACACTTCTCTCCACAAAGACTCCTGCTGCCTGGACTGGAGACTTCTGGGTTTTTGCGAGACAAATCCTGTTTCTTATCATCATTTCAGGCTGTAGAATAAAAACCAGAGGATTTTGGAGTCTAGTGGCATCTAGCTGACAAGTAACACTGTTCAATACCAGAGATTAGGATTTTCCCTGACTTTTAAGCTTCAGGCTTGTTGGAGTGTGCATGTGTTTGTGCGCATGTGTGTGTGTGTGTGTGTGTGTGTATGATTGTGTGTGTGTGTACGTGTGTGTTTGCATCTCTGCAGGTCAGAAACTCTGTAAAGAGCAAGCAAAATGTCAGGAGTGCAGGGAACCCAGAAGCCATGCTAACTCACACCACAAACTCCTTTAGCACACTAACACACACATGCACACACATACACACCCCAGTGTACGCATGCACACACACCTGTGCCACCTCTACCAGCTTTGTGTACTGGAGTGAGTGTGTGATCTATTTATTTAGGTATTGATGTACTCATTTACTGATATACTCATACATTTACAATGCTGTCTGTTTTATGTCTGATTAAAAAAAACACAACATACATCACATTAAAGCGGGAGGAATGGGTGTGTGTACTGGAGTGTGTGTGTGTGTGTGTGTGTGTGTGCTGGAGTGTGTGTCTGTGTGTGTGAGAAACCTGGTTTTCCTCTCAGATCCTGTTCTCCAGAGATTGCAGGAATAAAGGATGAACTCTCTGGGGGTTTTTACTTCCGTTTGTTAACTTCTGCACTAGGGTTTTGTCAGCGATAGAGAAATCCGTTCGAGTCATGCTGGTGGCCTCACGGCAATGCCACAAGTTGTGTGTCTGTCCCACTGCTCCAATGTGTAGAGACTGTACACTCTGGATCTCAGATCTCAGCTGTGGTTCTTGTAACACTTTATAACTATTCATAACACCTGAGGTGAAGACACAGACATTCACTGTTGTGGATGATTTGTTCCTAGCATTAATGCTAATGGTTATCCAACAGAACGCTAACTTTCCTGCTATTGATCTTCAGACCGAGTCCCTCGTTATTCCGACGGAGTGCTCAGCTTTATTTATTTATTTGTTTGTTTGTTTGTTTGTTTGTTTGTTTACTGTAAATCCAGGTCTCTGTTTCATAATCCCTTACAAGAAGCTGATGTTTTTCACGTCCTCGAGGAAAATTGAGTTCTTGACCATGGCACTTCATCGAAAGGGAAGAACGTTTACTTACACAAGGAAGATTAGATCTGAGACACTTCTCAGAGGATCTCCTGTTTCTCGCTCTCTCTATTTCTCTCCCCCCCCCCTCCCTCACTTCCCCTCTCTACCTCTCTCCCTGTCACTTGCTCTATCTCTCTTTCTTTCACTTTTTCTCGCTGCTCATCAGAGAAATAGCAAGTGTGAGTTTCTAACAGTCCAGCTTGTCGGTTGTTTTGTGAAATGCTTAAGTTAGGGTGTGTGTGTGTGTGTGTGTGTGTGTGTGTGTGTGTGTGTGTGTGTGTGTGAGAGAGAGAGAGAGAGAGAGAGAGAGAGAGAGAGAGAGAGAGTCTGACAGTTATAAGAAAGTGTGTTGAGTGTCTCTCAACTCACTCGTCCATGAATATATGCATGATTCTGCAGAGGATCGGGGGTAAAAAAAAAAGTGTGTGTGTTTGTATTCGCATCCATTCACCCCCTTAAAATGTTAGCCTTCTCTATAAACTCAGACTTCCCCATTACACCGCAGCTCAGTAGCTTGAGAATGTCTCCGAGTTACACGACGCATCGCTGCTGTCATGTCATGTGGAAGGATTTTTTTTCACAGCTCAGCCCTGCAGGTGCTAACTTCCTGTTCGGCTTTTATTCCATCCGAATCGAGGCCATGCTCTGTGTCCTGAGCGTGCGTGTAAACACCGTGGTGATGAGTTCAGAGTGTGTGTGACCGTCAACGATTTCTCTTCCCTAATTTCTTCTTGTTCTTTTTTTTCCAGGATAACCTTCTGTTACCTGCCTTTCCAAAGCAAATGGCTGTATATCGGCACAGAACGAGGAAACATCCACATTGTAAACGTGGAGTCTTTCACGCTCTCAGGATACACTATCATGTGGAACAAAGCCATTGAACTGTGAGTGACACACACACAAACACACAAACAAACACACAAACATCACAGCATATACACGTTTATCCAGAACAACCTTCAGATTCAGCTACTGTTTCTATCATGATTCATTTGATTGAAAAACGCTAGCATGCTAATCACCTTCAACGTTGCAACTAGTCTTGTTTACAAAATCACTTTGGTGGTTGGAAAGAAGGCTTGTGTAATATTCTGAACGAAGAATTGGAGACTTTTTTAAGAAATTTAATTAACATTAGCTTAAAGGTTATACACTTTTTTTTTAAATGGACTAGCTTTAAAAGACAGGAAGTGCTGAACCTCTGCGCTAACCCTTTTGCCCGAGATGTTTTGAGCATGTCATATCGCAAGAGATATACATTCATTAATTAATTTTCTACTGCTTATCCGAACTACCTCGGGTCACGGGGAGCCTGTACCTATCTCAGGCTTCATCGGGCATGAAGGCCAACCCATCACAGGGCACACACACACTCTCATTCACTCACACACTACGGACAATTTTCCAGAGATGCCAATCAACCTACCATGCATGTCTTTGGACCGGGGGAGGAAACCGAAGTACCCGGAGGAAACCCCGAGGCACGGGGAGAACATGAAAACTCCACACACACAAGGCGGAGGCGGGAATCGAACCCCCAACCCTGGAGATGTGAGGCAAACATGCTAACCACTAAGCCACCGTACCCCCTGTCACGAGATATACAGTGATAAACTATAGACAAAAAATGCACGAAGTGACATTTCAGGCCTGATATAACAAACGTTCTGGGGCCCTGCTCTAGGTTCTGCTCCTCGTACTGCACTGACTCAAGAGAAAGTTAGCGAATGACGTCACCACTAGGCTTAGCAGAATATTTTTAAAATGTTGAAAAATAAATCACACAGCATGGGCTAATTTAAAAGATCTTTGTAAGACGTCTTGAGATTTTTTTTTCTTCCAGCATCAGCGCCTGGTAGCCCCGCCCCTCTTCATCTATGTAACCAAAGCTGTGAGCGTAGAGTGTCCAACGTTCCATATCCGGCTTCATGAAGTGCTCTTCTTCAGTACTCAGTGTAGAATAATGTGTGATTTGTTTTTGTCTGCTTTAACGATCACACACACATTTGTTTTAATAGCCTTGTGAGGACCTGTCAGGCTTTCTAGGGAATAGTATTCCAATTTTATAAACTATAGAGTTTAATAGAATGCAATAAGGCCCTGATATGATATGAAAGCCCATTAATGCTTCAAACAAGGATGACTTCATTGCTCTGTCCTGGGTTTTGACATCACTAATTACAAGCTCTTTATTTCTCCTCTTCCTCAGACACTAAACTCCATATTCACAGAGATTATCTCCCCTTACCTGCTTGTTAGAATTGTAATAACCTGTTAAACGTTACAGATGATGTCGTCACCTTTGCGTCCTGTTCCACAGCCGACGCTCGACTCAAACTTTCATTGTAATGCTCTTTTTATTATAATGCATCATCTTTTTGAGCCTGATAATTATTGAGCATATGGGTTTGGGTTTTTTCCAGTTAGTATCAGTGATGTTGCTACCCGGTCAGGCCATGGTGATCGTGCCAAATGCTAAACAGTCAAGGGATGAGATCATGCCAGTGGGTCTGAGCTGCCATATTCTCTGGATACACAAACTGTATTGCTCTCACACTACACAAAACAAATGACAGATGATGGTCCATGTTGGCAGGATGGCACATTTTTATGTTCACACAGTGAAAGAAGGTGTATCATGGCATCAGGCCACAGCTTGAACTAGATATTGAACAGAGAGCTTCTGGCATGAATCCTGATCATGTAATAAGGACCTATAACCTATAACCTCTGTGTCTAGGGTTTAAACATGAAACATGAAAGTCTATCTCAAAATTCTGTTCCTTCTTATAAGCATAATGTAAGACAAATTCTAGTATACACTTATTATAATGAGATAATGAGACACTGATTATACTGAGATACTTCAATACTGATATACCAAGATACTGAAGATACCGAGACAGTGAGTTCAAGAACCCTCAAGAGCATGAAGAGCTGTAGGCGGCCTGTAGTTTGAAGCGCCGGACTGCATCCTGCCTTGGATTCTAACAGCACCAGAACCCTGTCGTCGCCACGCATCCACTCATATCGTCGCCACGCTAGCGTCCGTCTCTCACTTCCTCCAGTCGATTGGGTTATTTATGAGATTTTTTTTGTTAAGCACTGAACTGCAGACTTTTTTATTGAGATAATGATATGCTGATACACTGATACTGTGATACTGATTATACTGAGATACTGATATGATGATATATTGAGATACTGAGATACTGATACTGTAATACTGATTTACTGAGACACTGATATGATATACTGAGATACTGAGACATTGCTTATACCCAGATACTGATTTACAGAGATACTGATCCTGATTATACCAATAATGATTATACTAAGATAATGAATGATTATACTGAGATACTGATTTACTGAGATACTGATAATGGTTATACAGAGTTACTGAGCATGTGCTACTGATTTACTGATTATTCTAAGATACTGATACTGACGATATACTGATACTGATTATACTGATTTACTGAGATACTGATTTACTGAGATACTGATGTTGCGATACTGATTTACTGATTATTCTGAGGTACTGATACTGAGATAATGATTATTCTGAGGTACTGATACTGAGATAATGATTATTCTGAGGTACTGATACTGAGATACTGATTATTCTGAGGTACTGATACTGAGATAATGATTATTCTGAGGTACTGATACTGAGATACTGATTATTCTGACATACTGATACTGAGATACTGATTATTCTGACATACTGATACTGAGATACTGATACTGAGATACTGATTATTCTGAGATACTGATACTGAGATACTGATTTACTGATTCCACATAAGAGAGAATAGAAGAGGTTTGTTGCAGAGACTCATTTCCTGATTTTGCACAACATTGTATGTAACAAATGAAAAAAAACATATGTATCTTTTAGTAACGAAAAACAATTATTTTACGAATTCAAGTTTATTTGTTTATTTTGTTGAATTTATCTATAAATTCAGAATATAAATTATACATGATTTTTTTAATTAATCCCAAATGAGCAAAAAACTTGAGAGGAGACAGGCTCTGAAAGGAGCTCATCCTCATCTGGGTCAACAGTCGTTTTCAGCTGTGTCCGAGCTTAGGATTATGTAAGAGTGTTATCGTTTAACAGCACTGTGCGTGTGTGCGTGCGCGCGCGCGCGTGTGTGTGTGTGTGTGTGTGTGTGTGTGTGTGTGTGTGTGTGTGTGTGTGTGTGTGTGTGTGTTTGTGATCATTGTACAGTGTAGTTGTGTAGTTTGCTGGCTTGTGTTTCTTATGTCAGGGTTTACAGAAGGTGAAGTCAGTTTCAAAGACTCATACATTTGCACAGCAGGTGTTCAAAAGAAAAGGCACTCCATTAGCAAGTGAGCACATCACCTTTATGCTGTTACGCTCGCAATCAAACTCTCAATCACTCACATGTATGGAGAGAGAGGGGGAGAGAGAGAGAGAGAGAGAGGTCTAAGACAAGAGGCCCAAACTGAAAGTGAGCAATGCATCAGATTTGTGTAAGAGTGCACAGTATTACAACCGAAAAACAAGTGCAGTGAAAAAGAGAGAGCGGCCTTCTGCCCATCTTGCTCTTGTTGCCATGGTGATCTTCTTTCCAAGATCGGTCACTCCTTCTAAAGTAGGGGGTTTGAGCGAGCGAGGGTACAGCTGCCAAAATTAGGAAGGATCCAAACCTGGAAGACATGTGCGCTAATGTCTACACCATTAATCTGTCCCGTCTTAGCCTCTGTCTCTGTCTATCTCTGCTTCTGTTTCTTCCCCTCTTTCTCTCTCTCTCTCTCTCTCTCTCTCTCTCTCTCTCTCTCTCTCTCTCTCTCTCTCTCTTTGTCATTTTCTCACACACACACACACACACACACACACACACACACACACACACACAAACACACACACACCATACAACTTATTTCTTTTTAGTCCCACTGCATCTTGACCTTGTACACCATGAGTTTGTTTACAGCAGTGGTTATATGCTGATTTCCCACAGGACACGGACACACACGCACACACACACACACACACACACACACACACACACACACACACACACACACAGTTACACACGCAGTTACACAGACTGTCTGATATGATTTTCATAACAGCAAATACCTTCGCCTCCAGCTGTACATCAAAACAATGTTGGTCGTTTTTAGACTTGATTTGTTTTGTTCTGTCATCATGACCTTAAAGAAGAAAACAAAAAAACGAAAGGAGAAAGGGAGAGGTCACAGCGGAAATGCAGATTAGATGTTTACACAGCAAAAAAAAAAAAACAACAAAAAAAAACACGTTTTGCTGTCAGCTTCATTTTTATTGTTGCATTGGCACTTTTCATCAGGAAATGTGTGTGTGTGTGTGTGTGTGTGTGTGTGTGTGTGTGTGTGTGTGTGTGTGTGTGTGTGTGTGTGTGTGTGTAGTTGGTAATCTGTGTCTATTGGAGGTATGTAGCTGCATCGACGCTGTCTGACAGAAATGTACTAGTTTTTTGCCTGGAGTGTGATGAATGCTGTGTCAGCACATCTTTAGTGCTTTTTTCTTTCTTTCTTTCTTTCTTTTTTTTTTATTCTTTTTTTTTTTTATTTAACCAAGAGTTCATTTTGAGGTCCTGAAGAGTACGCCGATCAAGAACAAGCATTTAAAGTGTTTTTTCCTCGACTGTATTTCTGTTACACTGCAGAATCTGAAAGGGTTATGTGACGGAGGAAACTTTCCTTCTTGTTTTCTCTCTGAAAACTGTGCATTGTCAGCTCCACTCACACTGGAGACTCCTTACAAATGATAAATGTCTTAAAATTAAATATCTAGATCAGTAACTATGCAGTAGAGTAGAGAGTCCACCGTGTGACTTACTATGTGTTACTATAGAAACGGGAACGTATTACTGCGTGTTACAATACGTCCTCCTGGGAAGTGGATTTACAACGTCAGAGTCATCAGAGCCAGATGAAGGTTCTCTTAATTAACGGTAACAGAATACTGAAATAGTTTTGAAAATGAAGAGCAAAATAAATAATGCACATCAGATTTTGTCTGTTTTGCCTTTTTTATATTTTTTAATTAATTGAGCAAATTTCTCTAACCTTTCCTTGTAATAGTACAGTATGTGACCATAAACTTTACAGGAAGTTTCTTTATGGTAAATATAAATAAGCCTGATATCAGTTTCTGAGGTGAGTAAACATTTAATTTCATTTACTTTGCCGCTGTTTTCTGATTGACAAACCCCACCCCACCCCACCCCCCACCCCCGACTCAGAAACTCAGAGCTCAAAGAAAATCCTACTTGTACTTTTAACTTGGTGTTAACGTTCTTCTTGTCTGTAAGATCTCTCCAACACGCACCATAAGAACAGGCGCATTAATATAAACCTGATACATCCCGAGAGCTGGAGCTTCAACCCGAGCTACAGTACAGTATTCGGTCACCTAATGATTCAAGAATTCATCCTATTGGAATCACGCTTGTTAATCCAGCTGTGAACTCAGGAAAGAAAAGCACAGAAACAACGGCTTTTCTCTTTTCTCTCTGATGACAACAGAGGAACGAGAACAGCACGTCTCTCATCTTACACACCGCACCATAGCAGATGACCTGTTGACTGACAGGAAAGTTTCATCTCGAGTTGTACATGTAACGAGGAAGGAGGACATGGTGGACGCATCTCCTTGCTAATTTTGTCCCTTTAAGCTGTTTAACACACGTCTCATCAGTGAAGAATTAGTTTACATCATATTTCTATTTAAAAACATAATTACTGACTATTATTATAATGACTAAAATTATATATTATATATATATATATTTTTTTGAATAGTCATTAAGACACGTGCAAAGCTCATCCTAATATCATCCATCTTTCATCTCTCGCCATCCAGAAGTTTCCTCGTGTTTGTCTCGTGTCCATGTTGATCACTGAACATCTTTGTCATGTCTCTCTCCACAGTGGTGTTGATATGAAGCTCATATGAAAATAGACACTCAGGACTTAAAGAATTTAGAATGTTTCATAAGTATTTCTGTTTTTCACTAGAATAAAGAGGTAATATATTCATAGAAACGATCCAAAAAAAACCCCAAAATGGTTATTTTTTCCTCTAACCAAATGTTTGTATCTTCAAAGTAAATGTTGATATCAAACCCATTTCTGTTCTCTGAGATGCTCCAAGTGTTGAAAGCAGATTTTCTTTTGTTTAATAGGAGTCCACTGTGACAATGACAAAACTCACAGAACAGCTACAAACATGCTAACACGCTAAAAACACAGGTCACATACAGCGATGTATTAGAGCTAGCTACTTAGCTCTTAGATGCTTAGCTATTTACTGTCTTGGAAATAAGAATTGATTTCATGATTTCTGAGATCTTCATCGAATAATATCAGTTGCTGAAGAATAGCGTTATCATGATCGGAGAATTCTGGCAAAATTGTATCAAAATCTTTTCGCAAAAATTGTGCAGTTGTTACACTTATGGCCTCCGTTTGCTCATGTTTTAGTTGTTAGTTGTCAATATAAATCGGTTATTTTTTCTCCACACAAATGTTTGTTTGTCTAAAAAGCGGTTTAGCTTTGATTTTCAACACTAAAAGTCAGTGTAAGGTTATCAACAGAGGGGTTACCAACACAATGAAATAACAGCAAATTAGTCCTGACTCATTTTTATTAAAATCATTGTTTTTGCTGAAAACGAGTCCCATGAGTTCCTCTGGTGTTCTGGTAAAAATGGTAACTCTTGTGTTTGTCTCTGGTTCAGGTCCTCCAAGGCCCACCCTGGTCCTGTCGTCCACATAAGTGATAACCCGATGGATGAAGGCAAGGTAAAAGCTTCTCTGTCATAATATCTAACCATTTCTGATGGAACATAAACACTAATAATCTAATAAACCTGTTTTTTTCTTTATTACTGGCTAATAATGGCGTCTTTCGTTAAGCAGACGTCTGGAACTTTCTGTCAGAGATGAATATTTCAAGCAGCTCATATTGAAAATGTAATGTCTAGGGGAATAAAAAAGCACTCATTCTGCGTGGTTCGACAGGTTAAAAAGTCTAGAGTTACTTCTCCTTAACTTTTGCTGCCATAGCAACAGCTAGCGGTGCGTCATTAACATTATGTAATGTTACGCCTGTTGCTTTTAAAGCATCTCGACGCTGGAAAGGAAAATAAAATCCTCCGTTCACTACAACACGATGATGTGGATCTCCTCGTGCTGTCTCATCAGATCGCAGTAGAGACAATAAACAACCCCTGTGGCGATACGTGAAGAGGAACGAGTGAGAAAAATAAAAACTGGATTAAACCCGTGAGATTTTAGTGACGGTTAGACGTATCCAGAGCTGAATGAAGCGCATGCAGTGATGATTTAATGGCAAAATACAAACTAGAATGTCAGGAGAGTCTGAGTTATACCTTGTTCTGACCTTGTTTTCTTTTTTTTTCCTCCAGTAGAATAGTGAAGCAGTTCTGTAGCACATCAGCATGGTAATGATGCAACCGCTGAACCATGATGTCACACTGAAATTCATGCTTTGGGCTGTAGATGCATTCAAGGCCAATAAACATGACACTATTCATTTATTTAATATTAGATCCCACTGGAGCCTCCATCTCACCCACACATTATTGTTTCCTGACCTCCATCGAGTCTTTTAGAGGCTTCATTAATTTGTGTTTGCAATTAACACTGGGACTGATTATTCAGCGATTTACTCTACTGTATAAACCTTAGCTCTTCTACTTCATATATCATTCATTATTATTAGATCTTATTAGTAATGTAATGACATTTTAATTGGACACATGAACCACATGCAGGCAATCCTTACTCTGAATCTATGTCTGAATGCGTTCTCATGTCCGTACAGAAATACTGACACACTTTAACTACTGGTTCTGTCTCTGCTTCGTTTCTACTTGATTGTGAGCCCCAACCTTCAAAGTTATAAAATGTGGAGACAGAAATTCACTGTGCTGTAACGTATGCAACAAAATAGTCTTCTATTCTTTGATTAAAATGCTGTGGAAAGACGTGATAGTTTGGCAATTCATCGGCAGGCTGCGTTCAATCCGACAGAGCATGGAAGAAGGTTTAGAGCTGATAGAGATGCCTTGAAACACTTCAGCTGTCATTCTAACCAAAAATGATTAAAATCAAGTGTTGACTGACTTGATCGTCTCCCCTGCTAGGAATAGTGTAAGGAACATGTACAGTATGAAAGGAAAAATCTCATATTTTATGGTAAAAATCTGAAGTCCTTTTCAATTTCAGGTTCTACAAAAAGTTCTATAGGGAATATTTATGCAAAGCACTCTAGGATTATTACAGCAAATCTCTGCACTGGTCTGATGAAATCTGTCATCAATTCTCAATGCCTTTTTTTTTATTTATAGGATGCTTCGTATGTGAAATTTGTGCTATAAATATAAATGGGATTCTAGCTTAATGGCATGTTTAATTTACACTTTTTTGTGCTTGCTCACTTTGACTTGAAGCTCACTTTTTATCTCGGTCTTGTCTGATCTGTAATCTGTCGTCTGGGTGCATGCCGTGCCCGGAGCCGTGCTGATTGGCGCTTATATTCCTTTCTCTCTGTCTGTTTCTATTTCAGCTTATAATAGGATTTGAGTCTGGCATCGTGGTGCTGTGGGATTTGAAGTCGAAGAAGGCTGACTACCGCTATACCTACGACGAGGTTGGTGCAAGTTTCCTCCTCCTGCTCTGTCTCCAAGACCTGCTGTGGAGGCAGAAATTGGAAAGCAAAGCTCAGATATTAATAAAGGATTTCTGTCATAGATGCCTCGTCTATAGAGAGGTGGTTTGTACAGTATGTCATGTCTTAACGAGACTAGCGAGATGCACAGCCAATGAAACAGAAATCATTTTGAAATCACTTCCACTGAATAGAAATCAATAAAATCAAATAAATGCTATAGACAGGAATCTAGCTAGCAGTGTGTTTTTACATAAGAAGTGATTAGCATGCCTCTCGGAAAGACCCGCAAGAGTTCAGAGTGCTGTTTGGGTTGAAACAGATTTGATGACCTTTGTCAACAGCGGCAGTCAGCTCACATCAATCATTACACGCTACATGTGGAGCCTAAGGCGGAGCACAGCACAAGAGAGTTTAACACTCACACAAAGAGTCAAATCTCATCCATCTTTCTCGCTCTGGAGTCTCCTTCTGTCTCCTTCATCTCTTTCTTTCCCTTTTTCCCATTTTCTCCTTTTCTGTTTCTTTAGTATCATCCAGTTGTGTGTTATTTGTGTTCTGCATGTCCGATTGTGTGTATTTCAGTGCGTATGTTCGCTTCTCTGGAGCTTTCGTGAATGTCAGCGACTCCCTGAAGCTCAGACTCCTTGAAGCTCAAACGCCAGGCTACTAAGGTGACTTTTTTCATGCTGTTTGAATGTGATATCCGATTAAACCTCCATGAAGCTGCCCATGGGTTTATTTTATGTTAATTTAGTGCATAGGTGTTCATCTTGTGTATGGAGTCGGTGTCTGTGTGAGTTGCTGGTGTGTCGGTCAGTTAAATTCATTACTTAACATAGAAACCCGATACTTTATATATTACACATGCAGTATATATATTAAAAAACTTAATGTAGCCCCAGCATGGTGTTTGTGTTGTTGGTGTTTGTTAGTGATGGTGTATGGGGTGTGTGTTGATGTTGTTGGTGTTGCTGTTCTTATTGGTGTAGATGGTGTTGGTCTTGGTGTTCACTTTTGTTTGTTTGGCTGATGTTGTTGGCATTGTTAGCTTAGGTGGTGTTAGTCCAGATAGTGTTAATGGTGTTGACTTATTTTCATATGTGTGTATGGTGTTTGTATTGGTGGGAGTGTTCATGGTGTTTTTCTTGGTGAGGTTGATCTTGGTTTGGTTGGTGTTTGTATTGGTGCTGATATTGATGCTGATGGTGTTGATATTGGAGGTGGTTTTGGAGTGGGTGTTGATGCTGGTGTGGTTGTGGTTCATGTTGGTGTTGATGTTGCTGTGGAAGGTGGTGTTGATGTTGGTGTGGGTGGTGGTGCTGATGGTGTTGATGGAGGTGGTTTTGGAGTGGGTGTTGATGCTGGTGTGGTTGGTGTTCATATTGATGTTGATGTTGGTGTTGGAGGTGCTGATGGTGATTCTGATGGTGGTGATGCTGATGGTGGTGGTGCTGATGTTGGAGTTGGTTTTGTTAGTAAAGGTTTGTGTGGTGGTAATGATGAGGAGGTGGGAATTATGTGTGTGTGTGTGTGTGTGTGTGTGTGTGTGTGTGTGTGTGTGTGTGTGTGTGTGTGTGTGTGTGTGTGTGTTGCTGAAGTTGTCATCCTGAAGGTCAGGCTTATCTCTAATCTAAAAGAGGAGATATATTTTGAAGTTTGGATCCATGTGGCGAGATGATGGACGGAAGGACAGAGACACTCTGAGAAGGGATGTCAAGAGGAGTCGAGGACTTTTAGACAGATGGAGGGTTACTCTCCATGGTGGCATTAGTGAGTGTGTGTGTTTGTGTTTGTGTGTGTGTGTGTGTGTGTGTGTGTGTGTGTGTGTGTGTGTGTGTGTGTGTGTGTGTGTGTGTGTGTGTGTGTGTGTGTGTTGATAAATCTGAGGTAACTGTGTGTTGCCCTGATCACTCCATCACATTGATGGACGGGCTTAAAGACACTTAATGAAAGCCTCTTCCAAGAATTATTCATCGTTCTGTTTCCTGTCCAGCCCGCACCATCTGGTGCTATTACCAAAGTAGAAAGTGTTGCATTAATCAGAAATTAATGACAACTGTGGATGGATTTCATTTCGGTTACGAAATCTTTTGTGACCCATCTGTTTCAGGGAACGACTTAAACCCTCATGGTACCTTAAGTACCTCATCTATGAGCTTCACTCTTCTGATACATAGCCATGTCCTTCACAGACTCGGAAAGAATGTTCTGGAGAACATTTAGAAGCTTGTACTTGTTTAGTTGGTCAATCACAGGTTGCTGGTTCTGTTTGTTTATTCGTCTTAAGTCTTTTTATTATCTTGGTAAAGGTTGTTGTGGAATCCCTCTAACTGTTCATGGCAGGAATATACACACACAATACAAGAACTGACATCACATTACACCACACACACACACACACACACACACACACATTCACACCTAGCAGTTTAGCATACTCCTAATAGGATGTAGAAACCCACACAGCTATTTTTTTTAGTTTATCGTTTTATTTATAGATGTATAGATGTTTTATTGGTGTGTGCCTCTCTGCTTCATCCGGCAGACAGCTTCAGCCTAACAAATGAATAACAATCATGGAACTCTTAATACAGAATGTTGCGACAGTCCCATTGTTTATTTCTGGCTCTCACTCTCCCTGTGGGCCATCGAGTTCCCTGAACATCAACAACCCAGCTTTAATTGGGCCTTGCAGTGAGTGATGGTGTGTGTTTGTGTGTGTCAGAGTCAGAGACAGTAAGCACAGCCCCCTGTGTGTGTGTGTGTGTGTGTGTGTGTGTGTGTGTGTGTGTGTGTGTGTGTGTGTGTGTGTGTGTGTGTGTGTGTGTGTGTGTGTGTGTGTGTGTGTTTATGTGTGTCCCATGACTGCAGAGAAAGCGAACAGAAGAGCAAAGCAATCCCATCCTCCAGTCACATCAATGTTCTGATATTTTTCTAATAAACGAACGCAGTGACATTCTGCAGTGTCTCTTTATAATTACTTGCATTTATTTTTCCTTGCTGGTGTCACGTAGGTGTACTCTCCCTCTCCAAATCTGCTCCCTCTCCCAACAGAGGCACTCATTATCTGCCTGTACGTGTCTGCACCAAGGTGTGTGCTGCGTGCGTGCGTGTGTGCGTGCGTGCGTGTGTGTGTGTGTGTGTGTGTGTTGTGTTTAAGTGTATAGTGTATAAGTTGATTTTACGGAGCTCTAAGCCACGCCTCTTTTCGTGCCATCCCGTAATGATGTTGCAGCTGTTTCATTGATTAGTTTGGGTGCTGGAGTTCTTCACAGCTCCAGAAGGAAGGTCTGAGCATGATTAAGCTATGCAGAAAGAGATTCGGTTTAATTAGGATATAATAAGCACTCTGTTTCACCTCTCTCCTGCTGTTGTCTCTCTCTCTCTCTCTCTCTCTCTCTCTCTCTCTCTCTCTCTCTCTCTCTCTCTCTCTTTCTCGTCTGATTGTTGCTGTGCTACTGAGGTTTTCGATTTGGGTTGTGAGCTTGTAATCTCTAAATGCTCCAGGGCTCTGCTTCCAAATCCAATGGGGAAAAAAACTCATTTTTGACCTCATGTAGAACTGTGTGTGGATAGAATATATATTTACATATAGCTTATCACCCACCCCTATGGTAAAGCACGGTAGTGGCGGCATCATGAAAACCGGCTACAGAAACAGAGAATGTGTTTGTTCCTGCATTTTAGTCATTTATTATTTAAAAAAAAATAAACATTCCACATAATATTTTGGTAGAAATGTACAATAAAAGTTTAAGTATATAAAAGTGGAAACATTATAGTGCTTTCCTTTAACTTTTTTCTAGCAAATGACGATAATAAAATGCTTCGTATTTAAAGATACAGCAGATACAAAGTATATTTTTCATTTTATCAAGGCAACACATTTTATTAAATTGCTTTACACCACAGAGGTAAAACGAGAACACGAGTTCTTTATATTTCCATTATGATTTTATGAATCTTTATGTCACAGATCTGTGTTTCCTTGCACTGGTTTAGTATAAATATAAATAAATCACTATAAGCAAAATCAATTGGAGATATCTATAAATATCGTGGACATGCATCAGTGTTGTCTGATTACGTAATGTTCATTTTTTTCAAGTAGATTTTGTCTTTTGTGAAATCTATCTTTTTTTTTTCCCTCCACCGTTTTCACCACTCCATATCATACAGCACATACTAACAGCTTCCTCTGCGTCACCGTGAGTGTACAGTGTAAAACAAAGCTCTAACCCCACCCTTTTGGCATGCGTGAGCCCGTGGACACCTGGAATTACCTGATGATGCAATGATTGACAGGGGACAGAGTTTATGTCCTGCCCATTTATACCACATGGCTAAATTCTGCTAAGTTGTTGTGTTATATAGTGTTTAACACAACAATAATTAAATACCTACTCTGGCCAGTGTGAGGTGTAAAAGTGAGTCTCAAAAATGAAGAAGAAGATGAAGAAGACGCCTAACATTATCTTCATCCGTACACCACATGGGATGACCCCAAGGTTGAGGACTTACACAATAATAATAATGGACAATGCTGTGAACTTCTCCTCTACACTATGTGTTTTATAGTCATTTATCAGAGACGTATTGTAAAGGACCTTGCGTCCTTCTTTTCTTCTCTTTCTCTCTATCTTTCTTTCTCTCTCTCATCAGGCGATCCATTCTGTGGACTGGCACCATGAGGGGAAGCAGTTCATCTGTAGTCACTCAGACGGCACATTGACCATATGGAATATAAGGTCCCCAGCCAAGCCTGCACAGACAATCACCCCACATGGTGAGAGACAGAATCGCTAATCCCCTGTGAAGATCCTGACAAGTGCTGCACCACTTTCTTTATGGTCATTTCTTTTACACGCTCCAGTATAACGGCTTTGTTTAAAATTGGAAATGAGGTTTGGGAATTATCATATGAGTCGTCTAAGCTAAACTAGCTCTTAAACACTCACACACACACACACACACGGACACACACACTAATGAAAATGAATGAGTTTCAAAAGGTTAAAGCATGTCGCTCTATGAAATAGCTCGTCCACTTTATACTGTAATTAGATTATTTTTCCACTCACAAAGCAGCTTGCAATCAATTTTCAACCTTTTTTTTTATTGTCATTTTTGTAAACTCATCTTTCTTAACTTTCTGACAGAAAGTGAAGCTTGTGGACCTTTTAGTCCACCATTTACTTTTCCCTGAAGAGAAATATGTTTTATTGAACATGTGGCTTTAGAGACCGTAATGCACATGACTCACAAAGATAGAGAATTTTTTTTAATTTGCAGAGAAACGTTTATTACAGGTGCTTAGGAGACTTCACCAATAAATAGATAAATAAATAACAATCCTATTAAAAATAATAAATAAAATGGTTTAAAAAAAACATTAACATAGCAAATTACCTTAAAAGTTGTTGGGGTTTTCAAGTCAAATAAAATCCTGTACTTTAGCAGTACTGTGGTTAGCATTACAACATTGTGACTTCCTTTTTGTTCAACCTTGTTTTTCCTGCTGATGTAAATGCCTATTTTTGCTTGGCCTAGGATGAAGTTTAAAAGCCGACATTTAGCTTGCCATTTTTGTATTTTATACCGATGATAAAAGTTTGCTGTGAAGAAAATTTGTTAAAAAACAAAAAAATGATTTGTGAAAACGTAAAAAGAGGCTCTAGTCTGGCACATTGCATAAAGGTGTGAAAGATGGTTTCTCTCTCAAGGCAAACAGGACACTCATGACCAGTCTCTGGACACAGAACACAGACACTCCCGTCACCTCTCCTCACTCAGGACAGTGCACCGAGATGTGTCGATTCTACCACTGAGCAATTTCTTATTAAAGACCGACTGAGAAACCTTATAGCTTGGCTCTCAGATTGTTTAGAAGAGGTTCTAGAGCTAAAGTGTAAAGCATTCCAGACAGTGAGCAGCCCAGACTTACCCCCTACATACTTTAAAGGGAGCACATAAGCTGCCATTAAACTTCAGGACACTTTAAATATCACAGTATAAAACTGTTATTTTGGCAATGAAATCAGAGCTAAAACCAATGGCACTGTTTTCCACTTTCAATAGTTATGTTCCGGTAGGCAGTAATGAGACTGCCCTAAGTAAAAAGCTGTTCCTCGAAGTGTCTGCCGGAGGAAAGGGGGACAAAGAGTCTACGGGCATGGTGAGAGGAATCCTTAAAAATGCTGCGAGCTTGACGCAGATTGCGTTTCCTCTGGACGTCATCAGTGGCTGTAAGTAAAGTTCCTGTGATGTGCTGAGCGGATTCCACCACTTGTTGCAGTGCCTTGCGGCCTGCACCTGTGCAGTTCCCATACCAGATGTGAAACAGCTGGTCAGGATGCTCTCAATAGACCAGCGATAAAATTTCTCCAGGATGGTTGAAGACAGGTGATGTCTCTTCAATGTCCTCAAGAAGAACAAACACTGGTGAACTTTCTTGACCAGGCTTGGAGGTGGTAGTGGTCCAGGACAAGTTCTCTGAGATGTGGATCCCCAGAACTTGACGCTGGAGACACGTTAAACCGGAAACTCATTGATGTTAATGGGGGCATGCGTGCCTTTTTTCTCCCTCCTGAAGTCCATGATGAGCTCCTTTGTTTTGCTGGTGTTAGGGATCAGGTTGTCATCTGCGCACCATTCGGCCAGATGCTGTACCTTTTTCCTGTAGGCTGTCTCATTGTTGTTGGTGATGAGGCCAATCACTGTGGTGCTGTCAGCAAATTTGATTAATTAATTAGAATTTTGGAAATAGCCTGCAGTTGTGAGTGAAGAGGGAATAGAGGAATGGGCTCAGCACACAACCCTGTGGCACACCTGTGTTAAGGGTACATTTACAGCATATGGCAGACGCCCTTATCCTTGTCTAATTTTTTTATACAGCTGAGCAATTGAGTTTTAAGGGCCTTGCTCAGGGGCCCAACAGGTGGACCTGGGATCGAACTCACAACCTTCCGATTGGTAGCCCAACACCTTAACCACTAGGCTACCACATTCCCTGTCTTGAATGAACAATTTCATTCACTCAGTTTCAGAACAAGGATGATGGTGGCAGAGCAGATGTGGCCTGACCTGGCATGCTGTTGGTCAGAAAGTCCATAATCCAGTGACAGAAGGAGGTGCTAAGATCCCCAAGTTTGGTGATTAGTTTTGAAGGGATGACAATATTAAATGCTGAGCATGCTATGCATATGTGTTACTATTGCCCAGATGTGCGAGCACAGAGTGCAGTGCTAAGGAGACTGCAGGGATGGTCTTCCTTGTTACTACATTGTTCCACACCTCAAACCGAGTGTAGGAGTCATTCAGCGCATCTGGGTTGGAGGTGTCTCTATCACAGGCAGACAAAGCTGTCTCATAGTTCTTGTATGCCTTGTGCTCCGGGTGTCTGTATGCCACATGCACCGCTGTCCTAAAAATGGCTGTGGATTGTCCGGGCATGTGCATGCTTTGCTTCTCTGATGGCTTGGGACAATTTGGCCCTTGCTTTTCTTAGGGCTGCCCTGCCCCCTTCTCTGAAGTCTAAATCTCTAGGCTTCAGCAGCGCACATGATTTAGAAGTCACATAATTAAAGCACTTGCCAATGTAGCTGGTCACTGATGCCATGTACTTCTCCAAGTTGACGGAATTGTTGTTGGTTGCAGTCATTGCACTCAAAACAGTCCTGAAGAGCAGAGGCTCCTGCTGGCCAGGTTTTCACCTGCTTTAAAACCGGGTTAGAGCTTCTGGAGCAATGAACAATGGGAACAATGTGTAGACTCCAGGGTTCTGGAGATCTCAGGGGTAAGTTGAGGATTGGTGATAAAACTGTTGGAGTGGTGTAAAACTCTCAGCGTAATGAACTATGGAGATGTTATCAAATATGGACCTCCCAAGATATGCAGTATATCTGGTCTGTGTGGATAACCTCTTCCAGAACACTTTCCAGCCTTGTTTGGGGAGCATTTTGTAATCAGTATATAATAGAGACATCGGTCACCAGTTATTTATGTCACCTTTTTTTGGCAATAGTATGAGGACTGCACTTCTACAACTCAGAGGTAGCAGCCTGCTTGTTAAGCTGCCATTCAGGACTTCCAGCACATCCTCCCCTATCAATACTCCCTAATGTGCAATTAAAATCTCCACCAACAAATTTAAATTTGTTTATCTAAAAAAACATCTTTCCACTGGGGATGTTGGGGCATAAAAACAATGACATGTTTCTCAAACTCAGCTCTGACCTTTGTCAGTTTGCCAGCAACAATATCTTCTTTGCTGCAGGAGATTGGCATAAGATTTCTTGAAAGTCAGATGATAACTCCACTAGTAGAGGTTTTATGGCTCAAAAAAAGAAAGGCCAGCCCATTCTTGCTTCCAGTGAACAACATTTTTGTCATCACTGTGTCTATAGAGTGTGTGTCTATACTCCTCAGCCTCATCGATTCAAACAATTTTGCTCTCTTCTGGCTGTCTCTTGGCCCATTGACATTCAAAGATGCAATATGAATGTATAAGGGAAGCGTTGAAGCCAGTAAGCAGTAAAACAAAACATACAGCCAATACAAAATGGAGGATACTGTATATCGCCATCACCATTGTCAACAATTTTCTTCAAGCGATACACTTCTTTGTCTTCAAAACAACCTTCATTCATTAGATGCTTAGTTTCAACAGTTTCTTTTCAGGTTATTGACCTTTGGTTATTTAAAAAAATATATTAATGTCATTAACATCGTATTCTTTCCAGACTTTGGCAGCTACAGCACTTGCACACGGATAGAACATTTTCATTTTGTACATCACGCTCTCTTTCCACATGCCTTTCTTCTGTCTTATTGCATATTTTGTCACTGTCTTTTTTTCACACGTTTTTCTTTTTCCAGGTGTTTTAACAACGACTTGTTGATCAGTCATTACTGCAGCTGTATTCTCTTCTGTACAAAGAAGGTCCTGTATACAGAATTGAATTGCAATGAGTGAGACATGGAGTGAGACAGGGAGTGAGACATGGAGTGAGACATGGAGTGAGACAGGGAGTGAGACGTGGAGTGAGACAGGGAGTGAGACAGAGAGCGAGGAAGAGCCGGAGACATGGCATGAGACAGAACGTGAGACGGAGTTAGAAAAAGAGTTAGACAGAGTGTGAAACAGAGTGTGAGACAGAGAAGTCAAAAGCACAACATGTTGCTTGATTCATACTTAAATGCCTGATTTAACTGATGGCAAATACAACAGATTGTTTATTGAGTAAATTTGGCCTTCATTTATCAGTTTTTTGTTTTTCATTTTCAGTTCATACATCAGTAACCAAAGACACAGTGCCGCACTTCTCACTTCATTTGCTCTGGTTCTGTTTCAGGAAAACAGCCCAAGGATGGAAAGAAGCCAGAGCCATGTAAACCCATTCTAAAAGTAGAGTACAAGACAACAAGGGCAGGGTAAAGTGGACAACACACACACACACACACACACACACACACACACACACACACACACACACACACACACACACTAAGCTAATGGTAACACACAAACATCCAAGTCAAGTGAATTACAGCCATATTGTCCTTGTTTGTGTGTGTGTGTATGTGTGTGTGTGTGCACATACACAGGGATCCATTTATTATCTTGTCCGGCGGTCTATCGTATGACACGGTCGGTCGGCGGCCATGTTTGACTGTTATGCACGGGAAGAGCACGGCGGTGCTAGAGATGGACTATCCCATCGTAGACTTCCTCACACTCTGTGAAACGCCATATCCTAACGGTAAACCTCCTCAACTCACACCATAACGCCCCTCTCTCTCTCTCTCTCTCTCTCTCTCTTTTTAATCTAGACCCGTTTGTGTTAATACTCTGTTGTTCCCGCTCTCCGATTAAGGAGTCAATCCTTGGGGACATATTTCATGAATTAATAAGAAGTTTAGTTTTCTTTTATATATATACTGGGTGTTTGAGACTTTCAGAACTAAATATATATAAATGTGTGTGTGTGTGTGTGTGTGTGTGTGTGTGTGTGTGTGTGTGTGTGTGTGTGTGTGTGTGTGTGTGTGTGTGTGTGTGTGTGTGTGTGTGTGTGTGTGTGTGTGTGTGTGTGTGGCTCATACAGCCCATTCCTTCCTGTCAGCTTTTTTTCAGTGTTTCATTCAGACCTCTGTGAGCTGAGTGTACTTTTAGCTCAGCAGGGAGGAGAAGCCAAACATTGCAGTTCTCATTGCTCATATTTATTTATTTATTTATTTCTATATTTTTGGTTTCATTTCAGGGATTTCAGCCAGTGCTTGAACAGATGCAGGAGGAGAGATTTTTGATGCTTCTTTTATTTTTTATCACAAGTAGCTGAGCAACCATGAGTGCATGCAACCTAAAACACCTTTCTTTCTCTCTCTCTCTCTCTCTCTCTCTCTCTCTCTCTCTCTCTCTCTCTCTCTCTCTCTCTCTACAGATTTTCAGGAACCTTATGCTGTTGTGGTCCTTCTAGAGAAGGATCTAGTTGTTATCGACCTTGCACAAAATGGGTATGTTTTAAAAGCATATCACAATATAATATATCGTATTATTATATTTGGTCTTGTAGATTTCCTAATCATGACAGTTATGTGTTCATGTGTTCACAGTTACCCGATCTTCGAGAACCCTTACCCCTTGACACTTCACGAGTCCCCGGTGACGT
>NC_062526.1:20674351-20709351 GCF_022655615.1 Tachysurus fulvidraco | reverse complement strand
GGTTGTGGTCGATTATCTCCAGAAGACTGTTCTGTTGAATCTGAGCACCGTGGAGCTGTACGGATCCGGCGACCCTTATCAGAGGCAACCTCGATCACCTCGCAAGAGTAGGCAGCCATCGGGAGGTGAGACACTGACAGGAAGTGATGTCACAGGAAGTGATGTCATTGAGAGAGAGAGAGAGAGAGAGAGAGAGAGAGAGAGAGAGAGAGAGAGAGAGAGAGAAGAAATACTTCTTGTGCTTGAGTCAGTTAATTTAAAAGAACACCTGGACATCCTGTACTTTGTAGTGAAGTCCTGCAGCACACTGACTGAAAAGCAGATGCAGCAATGCGCTAGTGTGTAGAGACAGAGATGTGACCTCTAGTGGTGGAATACAGAAGTGCAGCTAAATAAACGCAACTCAGTAATTTAGTAACGTCTCCCGTGCTTTAGTGACAGACTGGCACCCAGATTACTATTACAGCATGTTAGCATGTGTCATGGATAATGAGCAGGGTTAAGCAGTGGGCTCTGCTTATGTCTTTTTAACCGCCTGAACATCAGTCCTTGCACAAGTACCACACAAGAAGAAAGTTGTGATATCACTCATCTGAACGTCCTTCCATCCTAAATGAAATGCATGGAGTGCTGCTTCAGTTCATGGGGATTTTTCAATCAGTAAAACCAAGTAAAATATGTTCTGGCTGCGAGTCTGATCTAAAAGGACTCGGGACACTTTCATGTGTGAGACATGTGTTTTTCCTGCAGTTTCCCACATGACAAAGACATTGATAAAGTCAGTGCTGAACATGGACACACAAAAAAAAGTCAGATGAAATAATGAATTAGGAGTATGAGAGTATCATCATGAAATAGAAGTAAAGAATATTTTACTACATCAATGTTACTGCTCATTGTGTCTTTAGGGCTGTGTGACATCAACGAAGGCTCGGCGACGTCAGAGGACCGCTGCAAATCACCCACCTCAGGTAATATGACCTTCAGTGCATGCCATGGATCATTCAGTAGAAGGTCTGGAGCTGCAGCATTACACCAATCATCTCTCTCTCTCTCTCTCTCTCTCTCTCTCTCTCTCTCTCTCACACACACACACACACACACACACACACACACACACACACACACACACACACACACACACACACACATAAACTGAGGCTGAGAAGAGATGCAAGAATGTTTGCAACATAACACACACAGCGTGATCGGTTGGTTGGTTGGTCTATTGGTCGGTTGGTTGGTTGGTTGGTGGTGCTAGCTTTGGGGATAGGTTTTGATTTGATTGGACTAGTATGAACTGTCATTAATCAAGACTTTAGAGATTTGGCTCAGCCCTGTATACAGGTTATAGAACTGCTGCAATCTTCTTGAATTATTATTCAGTTCTTACAGGATTTCTGCAGGAATTTGTTTTTGATTGTTGCAGCCAAAATGCTGTGGCATTATTTCGAAATCTACAGTGCAGCGTCCATAGATTTTTTGCGTTTGAACTGGTGAAATCACCAGCACAGGATTCCTCTTTTAAACTCGTCCCAGTGAGACACACCTGCAATGAGTTTCTATGAGATCTGTACTCATGTTCACAAACGTGAAAGAACAAGGCTGAAGGTCTGTTGATGATGTCACACAGCGCATGTCTCAGAACAAATCTGTGGACAATTTGCGGCATTTTGAAAACATTTTCTTGATTTTCCGTTCATTTCTGTGATTTGAAAATGGTGAAATCCTGGAGGATGACTGATTAGATTAGATAGCTCAGAAGTGTAGACTCCACAATTTTGAGCGGATTCATCGTTTAGTCTGTCGCTGTTACACACTTCCATTCAGCTTCAATATCAAACAACATGGACTCATAATAAGTAGGTGTATAAACTTTTGCTCGTGATCATCTGGAGGTCGAGATCTTGTTTTTTCCCATCGTTTTTAATTTTAAAACTTTTTTCACATCACACCTTCTCTAACTCATCTTCCCTATCATTTATCTTATTTTCCAGGTGCTATTACACTGCTAAATCATGCACTAATAGTTTGTGCACTCTGACCATCACACCCACACATCCCTGTGGAACATCCAGATTTATTCCTATCTCGTTGCTGCTCTCTCTCTCTCTCTCTCTCTCTCTCTCTCTCTCTCTCTCTCTCTCTCTCTCTCTCTCTCTCTCTCGTCCTCACACAGGGAAGATTTTTCTGCTAGATGTTGTGGAGAATTGTGTTCATTAATGAGGGATATGGAGTGTGATGGTCAAGTGTCCACCAGTCTAGATGTGAGGAACATAACCCTTTGCCTTCATTTTCAGCTCTTTCCTTTTAGGGTTTGTAGGGAGATACAATGGATTGATTGACTGATTGATTGATTGATTGATTGATTGATTGATTGATTGATTGATGGATTGATTATTTGATTGATATTCAGTCATCAACATATGGAGGAAAGTAAATCAGAGATAAAACATTCATGACAAGAGAGTGAAGACATTACCTGCGACCTGCTTTGTTTTTAATTTGTTTACATTGTCCTCGGTCAGAATAGGTGCAGAGAGCAAAACATTTGGGTGGATAAATAAGAGAGATCTCTGGCAACATGCACACCATTTTGGTGAAAGTTGTAAGAAATGACATAAATTACACCCAAATTCCACTCCAAGGTACACATCTAAAAGAGCTCATTCCTAAAAAGGTTTAATTATCATAAGGTAATACGTTTAGGACTCTAAACGTATCAACTTGATTCAATTATAAATATGGGAACGGCAGCAGGACATCAAGGATCAACACGAACAAAGGGTTTACGTGACTACGATTACCATTTAAAGGGACTATTTGACTGATAACAATTGTAATAATAACAAGTCAAGGTATACGTGACCGTGATTAACATTTAAAGACATCTGGCTAAATAACACGGTGTGACCCAGCCATTTGGGAGACACAGTTCTTACGCTCAATACACATTCAAAGCAGAACCTCATTTAAACTACAAAGAGGAAAACAGTATAAAATGCGTGCAGGATTTGCTCTGAGTTCTTATTGACTCCGATGAACCAAAAGTACGTCATGTATTTTGTCACTGCTATGCTGGAATAAACGTCTTGTTCTTCATTAAGATCTTCAACATCATTATTATTTTTATTATTTATTATTATTTTTACACTACACATTTTTTATTTCTTACAAAGTGTAAAGCGGTTCTTACCAAAAAAAACGCATAATGTGTCTGTAATACTGCTAAGTTACGCGAACAGATATGGTTTGCTAATGACTTTTTACTTTCAAGGCTGTTTTGTTTGACTTAAATTATAGCGTGCACACACAAAAGAGACAGCATTAATTAATATCTTTTTAGGTGGATATATAATATAATTTTCATTCAATTTACTAGGGGGCCACCAGTTTCACCTTGTTTTATCACTAGCACGCATCCCTCCAGGATTTCATGACGTTTTTCCTGGTTGTTGTGGCCAACTGTTTTTTTATTTTGCAGCTTTTTTTTTTTCAAAATTTCCGATGCAGCTTGTGGAGTTTTTGGTGTTTGTTTATCCCCCAGAAAACAACTTATACTGTTGAAATCTGTTTTTTTTTCTTTCTTAAACTCCTCTCAGTGAGACTCATACAATGAGTTCCTGTGAGATCTGATGTCACATGGTGCATCTCGGCCCAAATTTGCAGAAAATCTGTGTCAAGTTGAATAAACTGCCAGCTCCATAGATTGCGCTTGATTTTGCGTTCACTTCTGAAATCCTGGAGAGTGTCACCAGGTTTGAGGCGTTTCCTTGGCTGGCTGCACAGCCGAACTCTAAACACACACAGTTTACAAGCTTTATACAGTACAGAATATCCAGATTACAGACAAAAATCAGATCAATAATTATTAGCCTTCATGATCTTTTCAGACGGCGACAGAGAGAACGTTTCTAACCCCCAAAATGCTTTACTTTACTTCCTCCCCTTCCCCCCCTCAAAAAAGTGTTGACGTCTAACCATCAGCAGTTCTACAATGGCGGTGGTAGAGGAGGTAAGACGAACGGAGCAAGGACAAGACCCCGTCCGTTTTTTTGTGTGCAACTACTGTCTTTGTCTGAACACCCGCGGAAGATCAACAGTACAGAAGAAAGCGTATCTGTTGGATTGATCTGAAAGGATGATGTGGACTGCATGCTACATGTTTGTAGCACGTGTATAGTGTGGAGTGTGTAATGTGTAGCGTGGTGCATCCCGACGCCTCACCGTTTGGGCCACATGCAACTTGTTGATCTCAGTTAGTTATAAGTGAATAAGTGTTGGGGTTTATCTAAAAATCATTTAGCGTCATCGAGACTCACCTTCTCTAAAGTGTTGGTTCAGGATTAAGTCTGATCGTCCTCGACCACTATCACCCCCTGGGTTTTGTTCTCCTGTTTGGTGCATGCTTGTGGCATGGGGTTGCTGCCGTTGTCATTCTCCCAGGGCTTTTGTGAGATCCAACATCCTCTCCCTGGTTATGTGTGTCCAGCATGCAGCGTTTGTTTTGTCCCTGATTCCCATTACACTGTTCTGTGTTTCTGAATCCGAATATTTTCAGCTGTGTTGAAATCCATCATCACCCCCAAGATATAGTGCATGACTATATCCTCGAGCGTTCTTCAACGTTTGTAAAGAGAAGTGTTTTCTGTCTTCCAGCAAAGATGTCACGGAAATTAAGCTTGCCTACTGAGCTAAAGCCAGACTTGGGTAAGCTTTGACTCGTTCATATATCACAGATTGTTGAAAACGGGGCATCATGTGTGGCTCCGGAGAGTCGGTAAATTTGTCTCATGTCAGTGAGCAAAAAACGGATAGCTTCTGAAAAACTGTATGTCTAATTGCACTCTATAGTTACAACCTATATAATGGATTTGTCTCAGACCTGCTAATTCTTACACTCTGTTTCTAACCCACTTTTTCTAAAGTTCACCGCTCCTTCTGAAATCCTGAGGTCAAGATCAGTCGTCTGATAAAATGCGGAATTAATTTGTTACGGAGAAAAATCGATATGCGTAGACGTCCATGAGGATAAACCCTCGTGCATAAAATCGGATCCCACATGATTTGACCGAAACAGATACCGATTCTTGGAAATTAAGCAACTGACCTCAGGTTTCTTGGAAATATTGTAAAATATTTTATGCTTGTGCAAGAGTCTAATCTGAAAAGTTGCAGTTTTATAGTATATTCCAGCAGGGATTTTTTTTGGTGTGTGGTGTTTATAGCAAAGCAAGATTAAATTCAAAAACTTTTTAGCAACCTTTGCATTCACTGCACTGAAAGAATTTCAGAGAATCAACAAAAGCATGGTTACAACATCAAACCATCGTCAAGGTGACAGGATGCCGGTTCCTTGTTGCTACGTTCACATACAGATGTTAGCACTCTAAGTCACCAGTCGATGTACGATGAAGTCGTCAGTAGGCATTCAGCAGGCAATAACTTTTATGAGTGGATGGTGCTGATAGCTAGCAGTCCATACGAGAATGTCACGGATCATGTGCTAAGGCCTTTGCCAAGCCTGCCTAAACTTCACTTGTTCATGAGGAAATGCCCACATCTAGTCGCATTGAAAATGAACAGTCGATTTGTAGAAAATTAATGAAGCATTTGCGGACTGGGAGCTTTACTTCTTCTTGTTTTTCTCCTACTGTCTTACTCTCTGTATGTCCACCACGGGGCTCAATACCGCTAGACAACAGGGACAACTCATTCAGCCGCTCACGCAGCTCCAGCGTGACCAGCATCGACAGGGACACACGAGAAGCCATAACGTCGTTCTACTTCTCCCAGACGTACACGTGTAAAACGGACAGCACCCAAAGCCCTGCCCTGTGGGTGGGCACTTCGCTAGGTACAGTCCTTGCTATCTCCCTAAACATGCCCCCTCCAGGAGAGCAGCGGTTACTGCAGCCGGTCATCGTCTCACCCAGTGGTGAGTTTGGTTTTATTTCTGACTTGATCCTGTTCTTGATTTTATAGAACTCTAGATTATTAGCATTTCTATATTTCTCTCTCATTATGTGTTTTAAAAAAACACTCGGTGAATAAGCATTAAATGTTTAGACAATAAATCCAGTATTAGTTGGTGTTAATGATCACACTTGGATCGTATCCCTGTCCATTCAGGCACTTTCGTTCGGCTGAAAGGAAGCATCGTCCGGCTGGCATTCCTGGATAACACAGGCTCACTGCTCCCACCCACATCGGAGCTGTGGTACGAACCGAACACTGACAGCGAGGAGAAGGAGAGAGTGAGGAGGAGGAGGCCGGTGTCTGTCTCACCCTCTACCTCGCAAGACCTGACTGAGAGCCAGTATATGGTGGTATGCTCGGAGAAGCAGGCCAAAGTGATTTCTCTACCCTCACAAACATGCGTCTTCAAGCACAACATCACAGAGACGTCATTTGTGCTGCACGCAGATGTGGTGCAGGTGGGACCAGGCCTTTGTGTGGCGTGCTTCTGTGCCAACGGACACATCATGATCCTCAGGTAAGATGTGTTAGCCTTTACTGCAGTTTTCCTGAAAGACGTCTTATTTCTATCGCTTGTAATCGGTGAGCACTGTTCTGAGTTACCGTAACACAAAATCCTAAAGGTTTACATGTAAAGTATTGGGTCATTACGTGTATTGATGGTGGTGGTGATGGTGGTAGAGAGCATCGTTCAGTGACCCCTCATGCCCTGTGGAAGGGGCAGGATCTTCCTGGAAGAGACAACGCACATAATGTATAATTGTTTCAGAAAGAACAACATCTCTATTAACTTCTCACACAAGATGTATTGGTCTTCTGTTTCTCAGCCTTTGTGTGGTAAACAAGTTAACCATGCAGTGTGATTGGCTGTTAGGAAAGATGATGTATCGGTGTTCCTTTTAAAGTGAACTACCAATATCTTATTTCTGTAGCTGGTTTTAAAAATTTGTCTTTGTGGTGGATTATTGGCAACCAGATTGGCAGCATTCAGTTTTTTCCCTTGTCTTGTTTGCCAAAGTCAATGCCTGTAAAGCTCCAGGGTCTGCAGATGGGAGGAGACGTTGCGCATCATGCAGACTGTCTGGACTGTCTCTCCTAGCAACTCGTAAATCTTTAGCAAGGACACAGAGATCAGGATGTTATCTGCCCATGTTTATTTCTGTCACAGAGAAGGACAAAACTCCACGTGTTAGTTCAGCTCTTGAGTTCTAATTATGATATTATAATTATGAATATGATTGACTCTTTAATGACATCAAAACCCATCCTTAGCTCTCACTCACATCTTCTTACTTTTTTTTTCAAATCTTAAAAGCTCTGTCTCTTGTTGTCTTCCACCTCCAGTTTACCTGGTCTCAGGCCGTTGCTAGATGTAAACTACCTTCCTCTGACGGACATGAGGATAGCCAGGACCTTCTGCTTTACCAACCTGGGCCAAGCCATGTACCTGACATCTCCAACTGAGATCCAGAGGATAACATACAGTCAGGATATTTGCGAGAACCTGCAGGTTTGTAAACATGATGCATCTTAAGGTTCTGTTTGTGCTGATTGCTGAAACTTCCATGAAAAGTTACCTGCTTCGTTTCAGGAGATGCTCGGTGAGCTCTTCACACCTGTGGAGACCCCAGAGGCTCCGAACAGGGGGTTCTTTAAGGGCCTTTTTGGAGGAGGAGCTCAGTCGCTGGATCGAGAAGAACTCTGTAAGAATGAGAATGGGTTTTTCCACCCAATCATAAAATATGATACGGATGAAAGACACCTGAGTTCAAAATTAACGTGTTATTTTTTGTAATAAAATCATCAGAAGCTTTGAAAACTTCACTATCAACTTTTCCATTTCTTAGTTGGTGAGTCTGGGGCAGGTAAGGCATCAAGGAGCCTTGCTCAGCACATCCCTGGACCGGGGGGCATCGAGGGCATGAAGGGGGCAGCAGCAGGTATTGTGGGTGATCTGGCTCGTGCAAGGATAGCACTGGATGAGAGAGGACAAAAACTGAGCGAGGTGGAAGAGCGGACAGCGGCCATGATGGCAAGCGCTGACTCGTTTACCAAACACGCCCACGAGGTACCGGTCTGATTTAAGCTTGCAGCTTAATGCTGAAATATTTTGAGTTTCAATCCATTATTACCATTTTTTGCCACATTGTCTGTGTGATTTTATGCAGTGATTCAAATTGCTTTTTTTTTTTTCTTTTTATGTGTGCTGCAGATGATGCTGAAGTGTAAGGATAAAAAATGGTACCAGTTCTGATGTGCAGTTCAGCCCCACGAACACAAAGGGACTCAACCGCTTATCTAGAGAGCATCATCTTTTCTCTCGTCCTTCCTTCCCTCCCTCTTTGGTCCTCCATCTCTTTCCTCCTGGACCACTGGGATCCGTTCTTTAATTCTGGCACAATGTTGAATACTGTGTGGACCTCAGTCCTACTGTCAGAAGTGTGTGTGTGTGTGTGTGTGTGTGTGTGTGTGTGTGTGTGTGTGTGTGTGTGTGTGTGTGTGTGTGTGTGTGTGTGTGTGTGTGTGCGTGTGTTAGATGGACTACATGTCAAAACATGACCAGACATCCACCATCTGCTTTCTTTTGTTTTGTCTGTTTGTTATTCCCTTCCCCCACTGTTGCTGAGGTGATTTTCTCGAGAGCCTCGGATTTAAAATTTTTTTCCCATTCACGCTGTTTTCTTCTTTCATCTCTGTCCTTCTCAGAAGAAAACCAGAAAAATAAATAAACAGCCATTGTAAAAAGAAAGAATGATAGAAAAAAAAAGAAAAGGGTGAAAAATAATCTGCACATAATTCTATATAAATCTCTATATTCAACTTTTGAACTGTTTTTATTTGGACTGTTGAGGTGCAAAAAACACATGGGGAGTACGGAGGTTTGAGGATTAGCCATTAACAGGAATTGATGTCACTGTCATGGAGGAGATGGACCTAATGACCCTGAGAGTTGTCCTTACTTCTCTTAAAGCCATTTCTCTCTTTATTTATTTGTTTGTTTGTTTGTTTGTTTGTTTGTTTGTTTCAACAAGACCGAAAAAATATTAAATATTCAAACGTTCTCTTCAGGTTTAATTCATTTTGTTTCATGATATTCTAGTTTGCATTTGGGAATTGTCTCATAGATTATATCAGCACAATAATACTTTACATTAAAGTACCATCTCGAATGGGTTTATAATTAGTCAAATAAGTTTTATCGAGCTAGAAGCGGAAAAGTTCGAAAGAATAAAACTGGGAAAGAATAGAAATTGTGTGTTAACTAATTATATACCTGTTTTGTTTTTGTTTTTTTTTCTGATGGTATATTCATGTGCCCAGATATCTAGTATAGAAAAAGGGCTGATATGGAGGTTTTTCTTTTTTTTTTTTTACTTTAAAAAAAAAGGGCTGAGAAATAAAGACTAACATGAACAACATGACCAGGTTATATATGGACATAACCCAATTTGGCATCACCGATATCACTTTCTCACTCAATCATTTTTTTTACTTATCAAAAATATTTGTCACGTCTCAAATCAGTGTGATTATTTTACATATTATTTTTCTTTATCTCTTTTATTTCTCATAGTTCCAGAGCATTGAGCTCTGTATATTTTCCTAATCTTAAATTTTTCCTTTTATTTAAAACAAGCAAGCACTTATACCACATTAATGCTGAAATGAAGAATAAAGCATTCGGTCTGAGTGTTCAGAAGAGAAGAAATTTCTTTAAGTTTGATGTCCGGACGACGCGGTCACTCGTGTAAATATATCTACAACCTACAAACAAGGCGTACACTTTCTTCCTGTTTAGCGTTTTGTTTTGAAGCTTGAACAGGTTAATAAGGTGCTGCCTTTAAACCAGTGACACAAACGTAATGTAGTCGGTGGCTCCGCCCACTCGACTCTCAGACAATAGTTAGGGTCACTTCGGGATGTTAATCTTTACTGTTTATAAAGCCATACCAGCTGTCTAAATTTATTTGTGCACAGTTTTTTTGTGGGGATTCGTTTAAAAAAAGAAGAAGAAAAAAAAATCTATATATCAAAAGCAATTGAATTGGAAAACATCCAGTTACGTTTTCCCTCAACTGTAATTTCAGTACAATTGTAATTTATTGTGTGCAAGGACATTGCTGCTATATGTGTTTGTACATAAGACTTCTTTTCTCTGTCCAGAGCATTATGTCCCTCCCTCTCGTTCTTTCTCTCTTCCCCAAGTTTTTTTGCCATCGTGTAAATAAATTAGTCTGACAATCTGGGACCATAAATCGAAGAGCGAGAGCGGATGAACTGGTGTGAAGACAGTCGCCATACTATATGTTGTTAAATGCCAAAGATTTACTTTTTTTCAGTGCTTTTATTTCTAACTGTTACTTCTAGTAATATGGGACATTGTTGTATTAGTGAGGTTTTACGTGTGGTTCTTGACCTGTGTGGATAAGAATACTTTCCTCATTGATTTTAATTTGAGTAAAAAAAAAAAAACATAAATTATATTATACAGTATTTGATGCCATGTCAAAATGTTTTGGAATACAAGTTGGTATAAATTCCTCCCAGTTTAATTAGCATTTCAGAGTTAAAGCGTGTAAAGCGTGTTTATTTCATTTTACCGTCTTTTCCATTAACGCGTCCTCGCAAACTAGTTTTTGTCAAATGGTTCCTTGCGAATAAGCTAGAAGCTCAATCAGAACAGTTAAGACGTAATTGATCGAGCGATGCGTTTTATTTCTGTTCGGAAGCTGTGTTCGGTTTTAAGCGAATGTTAGTTGAGGGTTTGTCATTGACTTCCAGTGAGATAGCGTGAACGTCTGTATGCGTTTCAGACTAAAACCAATCGTTTTAGCACAAAAGTCCAGTTTGGGGGAAAAAAAGAAACTGATCATGATAGTTGGGGAACCGTTGTGTTGGATCTGCTAACATTATTTAATTGACCTTTAAAGAAAAAAAAATAAAGGAAAAAGAAGTCATTAACGCAGAACCTCTATGTTCTCGGTTCCCACTATCATTGTTCATCAGTAATCTAATGTGTGTTGAAATGTTCAGTGACAGTAAGTGCAGTAAGTGTGAGCCACTCTCAGGCTGTGTGTGTCCTCTTCGAGCCGGTTTTCAGGCCTCACCTCCTTCGTTTCCGATTCTGTCTGTGTGGATGTTGATGTTGATTGTCATTTTTTCCAAGAAAGAAAAAAAATCCCTGCTGAATCTGCGATGTCTAATAATGCGCCTTCCTCTGATGTTTTTTTTTTTTTAATATTGTTTATCCATCAGCTCGTTGTATTTTATTTTCTGTTATGAAGTAGATCCTGTCTCTCTCTCTCTCTCTCTCTCTCTCTCTCTCTCTCTCTCGCGCTTCATCTCCCTTGTTCCTGAGTTTCACAGTTCTCGGTGGGTTGCAGTATTTTTCTCATTGTAGCCACTTTTCTTGTACAGTTTTATGCAAATTTCACATGGATGTTTGTGAATATCTGCTGCCACAAATGATTTAGAATTAATGTAGATAGAGATTACTGTGCAATGAAAAATAAAAAACGAATTTAACCCACGTCGCCATTGTTGTGCTGTGAAGTTAAGCAATTTTACTGAAAACACTTCAGCTTATCCTAATAAGATGCAACAATAGGCTGCAGTAATCACTGAAATCTCCTGTGATATATCAGTGTGTAATAGTGACATGCTTAGAATACATTAATCGATATGAATCCTAACGAATACAATCTGATAGCCGATATTTACACAAGCATTGCATACGATATATTCCATACAAAATTTCACATATAAACGAGGGCATTTTTAATCCAATAAAGAAAACAGTCTGATTCAAGTGTTTTCATGGTTATATTGGATTTACTGGATTATTTTAGATCTACACTACCCCTTACAATATAGCTTTAATTTCATTCAGATCAAATTCAGTCGGTTCGATAAAGGCTTTTCAATCAGATTACTTGGTACATGATCATTTAGTTGCATGCAAACATTAATTTAATCTGGATTTGTAGCCAAATGTTGTTTTCTCAGGAATCTAGCATTTGTTTCACCTCAGATAGATAAATCAAATGTTTTGGATGAAAGTATAAATGTATAAATTAATTAACCGGAAATTCAACAGGACAAATATGAAAATTCTTGCCTATATAAACACCAACATGGTAGCTGACCATTGTATCATGGTGTGGAAATCAGAATCATTGATTCAGTATTATTTTCACTTTAACGACAGTTACAACTGTCTGACCCAGCATGTACAAAATGGTGCCCCAAATAATTTATTAATGGAATGAGGAGAAACATTAGAACTGCTTGTTGACAAAGGATCTGCAGGAGAAGCCTGGTTTTGGACGACACAACCACAAACACTACCATCTAAAGCATGAAAGTAGTGAGGGGTCAGGGTGTTGGGTTTGCCTCAAAGTTTAAACACACTGGAAACAAATTAAGAGCATCCTCAACTTGACAACAAACATACCTGCAAAGCTTTATGAGCTCTAATAATACAAAAAAAATAAACATCAATACACTTTAAAGTCTTCTACATTTTTTTCCTATAATCTTTACTTGAAATCCTTTGAGATATTCTGATATTAAAAAAGATCATGATGTTTAGGCAGCAACGTGGCATCTGAACAACCCCAAAGTCTATGGAACCAGGGAAAATCTATTTTTGAACATTTGTGCAGCTTGACAACGTAAGTCTTTCACTTTCCTCTAGGTTCCTCCTTTCTACTGAGATTTCCACTGTTTTATAGCCAGTATAATATATATAGCTATGCTAACCAAGGAGCTAAATTCGTCATAATAATAGAGCGATGAGCATGGAATCGTTTTGGCATGAGGTGATGAAAAATAAGCAACACGACAACACCGACAAGTCCATATAGAACTTCACAAAAAGTAAACTTAACGATGAAACCAACAAGTGTACATTTCAGCTTGCCGAATTTGTGTTAAAAAGGTCTGTACAACCTTCTAAAACGACTCTTTTACCTCAGTGATCTTTCAGTCTGTACACACAGAGTAGCACTGTTGCTAATGTGGTGTAAACATCCCACTACTGCAGTGTATCAAGTACCTGGAGATTTAAAAAAATAAATAAATTAACTTCAGTAACTGATACTGAATTAGCAGTAAGCTAGCAGTTAATTTTTTATCCATTATCTAAAATCATTGTTATTAATTATCATTATTAGTAGCCAAGAGCTCAGAAAACAAATGTCACCCAGTTCAGTTCAGTTGTGCTTTATTGACATGAATGTAAAATCACTTTGCTGTTAAAGCAAAGTTAAATCTAAGCTATTTGTATAGTATATAGAGGTTCTTAACTAATCATTTACTGCAGGTTACCAAGTTTTTATCTGCTCCTGCTCTTCTTCTGGTAGCCAGTTAGAAGATCTGAAAGTTTTTCCCCCTTTTCTTCTTAAACCTTTAAGATTTTCTTCAGATAAGAAGCTTGTTTAGCTTCTTATTGTAGTTTTAATGTAAATTCACTGATTTACTTTAGATCTCTAAGAAGTTCTGTTTCTGTAAAAAAACAGAAAACAGCTTCTCCCTTCCGTACATACAGACGTACAAAACATCATTTATAAGTGTAATAAAAAGGAAAGTATGTTAGCCGAGGACCCCATGAACACAGGAAGGCAGAAACATTGCTAATAAAGTTATATTTCTTAGCCAGTTCCTTTCAAAAAGGAAAATGAAAGAGCTTGAAGCTTGAATCCGATCTTTAGTTAAACAAAGTTGAGCCTTGAACTGGAATTTATGGACACAGGTGTAATATAATATTGTATAATATTTTAAACAACAAGCTTTTTTTTTCTTTAGTAGGAGCTCGACACGAGAGATGTCGTAATCAGACGAGAATATCTTTTCCATCTGGAATCTGAACAGGATCGATTTATTCAACAACAGAAGCCCAAATACATAATACAACTCACTTTACTGCTCAGACTAATTATAAAAAAAAAAAAATGTGCAGGAAAAGGTCCATGATGTATTCAGGAGGGCTGGTGTACTAGTGTGCTTTACTAGTATTTCAGCAGAGGAGCGAACAACAGGAATGAAAACAAAGAAGGGACGCAAGGGGGGAGTAAAGTGTTAAAACAGAACACAAGCAAGTTATACACAGCTAGCTTGCTTGCTAAATCACTTCACAATTTTTATGATACAAAATTTAATAAGAATATTAAGAGAATATGTGACTTTGCCAGGAGCCAGCGTCAGGTCACAAATAGTTGGTGGCTGACTGTTGACGTTTACCGACACCTGGTATAATCACCTGGTACATCTTGCTATTCCTTATGTCGTGACTTTGAAAGCTGGTGCATGTCCTAAACAAACACGTGCTGGCTGTGCTGCTCACTCCTTCCTGCGCTTCTTGTCATGATCATAGTCCTTTGAGCGCCCGGTGCTTGACGGCCTCTTGGAGCCACCGTGTTGCTTGGCTTCTTCCAAGAACTTGTCCAGACCAAAAGGATCTTCTTCAAACTGGACAGGTCCATCCCTACGTGGGCCGTGATCTGTACCAGAAAACTCCCGATCAGGGACAAACCTGAAGAAAAAAAAAAACAAACAAACAGCAGAGTATAATTTATTAAGAATTATCTTGATATGGATTCATCGCGCATACAGTTAATAATCATTACACTGTCATGATAGCTTCATGTGAAGAACAGAAACCGTGTCTGATGGTCATTTTATTTACACTACCTGTTGCTCTGCATGAGGGTGTCCAGATCATCTCCATACATATCCTTGCTTGTGTTCTTGCTGGGCCTGTAGATGTTCTGTGCCATGTCTCTGCCTCTTCCGAAGGGTTGGTCATATACATTATATACCTCGTCCTCTCCTCCCGCAAAGCCGCTGTCCATGCCCTGGAAAAACAAACAGACCTTCAATTAGATACAGGAGCCTGACCTCTAATAGCAAGATTGCACATAAGCACAAAACCTGCACCATTTACTTATATCTTAGGGCCATTTTACACCTGGTCACTTCATGTGTTTTCTCTGATCCGATAGCTATCTGATTTGTTAAAACTGTTCCATTTACATTAGGCCACATAAATGCGTCTCGGCGAATCGGATATCAATCTTTCTACTCCCGCTCAAATTGCAAATATATTTTACCTAACTTCCAGGGTGTTTGAAATGGAACACGCTTTGGTGTATGCGGTTTTCAGAATGCAATTAAAAAGAATACGGAAAAAACTTGATGGTTATGCTACAAAAAAAACAGCATTTACTGTTTGTTTCTGGCGCGATGCGCGACTCGTGAGTCACTTGTGAGCGACATACTTCCGTTTGGGAGGAGTATAGCGCTGACGTATGTGGCTTGAACAACCACATGCATTTACACCTGTCCAGTTTCATCTGAAACGCGTCCCAGACCTCCTCCTGAAGTGGTTTGAACGATAGGATTTATATCCGTCTAGAAAACGTTTCGGAGGGCATTTACACTTGGTCTTTTTTACGATCGGATAGCTATCGGATCACAGAAAACGCATGAAGTGACCAGGTGTAAAAAGCCCCACACACTCCAGTATTAAGAATTTTTAATACATTATGATTTTTTTTAATTAAAAACTGATCTGTGATCATGCAGTGAGAACGAAGGAGTTACCCTGCTCTGATTAAAGAGGCGCTGATCGTATTGAGCCTCGCTGGAGATACGTGGGTTGGGCTGACCCAGGGCGATCAGCTCACTGATGTCTCTGTCCTGGTCCCGCTGCAGCTTAGACCTGGGGATGATATAAATTGTCTCAGATGACACAGCAGCATAATACTATATCTCTCACACAAAATCAGTGTTGTATGAATGCCTTTCCCAAAATATATGGATCATTTCAGAGAAAAATACCCAAATCAAGAACAAGTTAATCAAATGTAATATTAAAGCTATGAGGAATTAATGAATATTAACCGGTAACGAAAGTACCTTTTATCGGGGGCGGCTCTGGAGATGTTCCTGTCGTGCTGCCTCTCCTTCCTCCTGTCATGACGGATCTCTTCACGCTCCCTAACCTCACCGTCTTCACCACCTGGGAAGTGGAAAGGCAGAACAAACAGAGAAATAATCAATATGTAGATAAATGCAGTGACATACACAGAATGACAGTTTAGCAATTTGTACCTTTGTCTCCATGGCTTTTGATCCCTGCTCTCCTGTCTCGGGCCATCTTTGCCAGTTCCCTGAGTTTCTCCTCCTTTTTCTCTTTTTCTTTCTGTGCCATCTTTTTCTCCACCTGAGCGCGCATCTCCACAGCTTCTCTCGCCTATGTAGATCACACAGCGTACAGACATGAACAAGCTTTTCAAATGAGCTCCAGTTTGTCTCTCTGTTATACCACGAACACTGAAATGGGTTTCGGGAATCAGAGATGGGTTTGGGATTCCAGCCAATTCTCTAAAGCATTACCTTTCTATCTGCGATGTAGAGAGCCTCAGCTAACTTGGCAAAATTTTCATTGATGTGAACTGTCTGGAGTCCTCTTCCATCAGCAGCCAGACGCTTGTCCAGTGGGATTGTGTAACCCTTAAAACGACAAAGATGAAGTGTTTCACATTTCCTTTCGGGACTATTTGATACAGATACAGATGTTTCAGGGTCCTAACATGTCATTTTCAAATCAATTGCACTTATTTATCAACAGACACTGACACTGATTTACAGAAATCTGGAACTGGATTTAGATCCTAATGTGCAAGGCAGTCCAGATCAAGGATTTACACTAGACATTAATTATCTGGGTGGTGGTTTTGTATGAACATCCTTATCATTTAGGTCAGGAACCATTGTTAGGATTCCCAGTAGTTTGGACAGAACTGCTTATGAAAATAAAGACATTGCTCTATTGGTTCAGAATATTGCCATGACATCACTTTTTTTTTTAAATAAACAGATGACTGATTAAATTAACTGCTTAAAATAGACAAAGCCCATAAAAGTTCTGATAATCAAATATTTGTTAAGCTGCTGGGTCTCTGACTCTAGTGAGGAGAAATCGCTGAAGGTACCTTGGCGTTCTTCCAGTTGGAAATGCAAGGAGGAATCTTCCATTCTTGTTGTTCTTTCACAGTCATCTAAAAGGAACAGAAACATGGAAGTGAATCGGTTCATCAGAGAGCATACGCAAGAATGTTAGGTTTGGTCGTGAAGAGCTGACGGCATGATGGAGCTGTTACTTTACCTTTCTGCTGGGAGAGTGCATGACTGGAGCGGGAGGAGATGGAGGACCACGAGGAATCTTTTTATTAATCCTGTGGAAACAGACACGATAACAGGAGCACTTAAGAAAGTGTTAATACAGTGTATAACCTGTCTGGGTAAAAACCAACTACCAGCCTGGTAGACTTGAACAAATCTATATTTATACATCTGTATGGATGTTCGGTAATCAAACGGTTTCCACTTACTTAAACCGTGGTGGCTCCATCGGGTCTTTCTGCATCTCCACCATACGGATGACCCTTTGCTTAGCCCCGGAGTTAAACGCTACGCCCTGCTGTGAAGGTGTGTACCTGTTGAAAACAAAGAATGAGGCTGACTTCAATGAGGAAATCGTATTGTATCGTATCACATTACTGACTGACTGCAAACTTTACCGTATGTACTGAGCCGGAGCCTGTTTATCTGCTGCTCGGACAGGCATGGCGGCAGCAATCTTCTGCGACACCTGCTTATCTAGAGCAGCTCTGGTCTTTTCTGTGAGCTTGGGAAGGAGACGGAAGAAGAAAATGAGGAGGAATTAGGAAAGACTTAACACATTCGATATAAACATTTGTTGTTTCACTGTTTAATCATGATCTACACCATACTCCTGCACACATACTGTACATTCAGGTGTTCACTTTTATCCAACTTACTCTGACAAAAATAAAAACAGAAAACTGAAGAATGGTGTACTTTATTCCCCCATGAATGCACATTTATCTAGAAGTGAGCAGATGAGGGTAAAATGTGTTGCTCAAGAACTCGACTGAATGACTTCACACCGTCAAGTAATGAACACACCGATCAGAACAGCTCAGTAGGCAAACAACAAATCTGCTCTTAATGGTGCCCATGCAAAATAAATAAATAATAAAGAGAATAAAAGCTGTGATTGCATTAGAATTCACCCCTGACGATAAGTTTATTGCCCTATTTTGCCCATCTTTTGAAAAACTAAATTAAAAACTTTTGTTAATTTGGGAAAAAAATTCTGCGTGATAAAAACAGCTTGAAAAATTCCTTCAATAAACAATATTTTAAAGTTGGTAATGAGGTAAAACTTGAACTGAGATGAACTTGAGCAGTTCTTTTGAAGGTTACAGCTGCATTTGTGAGGATTTCTTACCTCTTTAACTGCTTCCTCGTCAGGTTTCTGCAGTCCGGGAGCATCGTCATGAAGCACTTCCTTTGGAAGCAGATCTGTGTATTTACTAAATATGACCTGTTAAAAAGGCAGAACACGACAATATAATTACATTTACATCTACATTTAAGCACCTTTTTTTTTTAAATCCACTCTTAACCATTGTTGATACAACACACTTCACAAATATACATATACATCACCTTATCCTTTCCCTGTCCTTGACGTGCAATCGCGTCATACTTAATCTTCCCCTCCGCATCCACCTGTAAGGCAAGGGCATTGGAGGTCTTCTTCTTCCTGCCCATTTCAAGTGGGTACTGAGCCATGTGGATCTCTGGGAATGCACCACCATCTCCGAAGTCCTAAAGGATGGGAGAAAAAAAAAAGAGCAGACATAAATTCCTCAGATAATCGTTTTTGGTGTACATTGAAACTGTTAAATTTACCTCCATAGTGCGGGGCACCCATCCTTTTCGTGATCCATAAGGAGGAGGTTCTTTGCGGGTTGACACCAGAGCAGTGGAATGAGACCTCTGTGCTTCTTCTGCCTCAAGCTGGTCTTGAGACAGCTGAGTTGGCACGGGTAAAAAGCTGGAGAGGATGAAGCAAAGCAGGTTTATGTTAATACTATGGTAATCTTTTCTACAATGTGGTGTGCTTGGGAGGAAGTTTCAAAAAGAGAGATTAGGCACAACCGAACAGGTGAGGAGGGCAGGATCTGTGAATGGAACAGATCTGGACTCATGCGTGACAGAAACAGAGAGAAAGACCCTACAGACTGTTTTAGTATTTATGTAAATGTAGAACTTTCATTGTGCCTCACTGTGGTGGATATAAAGCTCTCTAGGTGACAATAACAAGAACTAAAATAAAAGAATGCAGATTAGGCTAGATTGCTCGCTAAACTCAACTCTAAACTGCACGTGACATCAACAACATGGCAGCTCACAGCGACAGAAATAAACAAAAAGAAAGAAAGCTTAGATACCTTTAAATGAACGACTATATATCACACATAACACACAATATCATGTTAAACAATGAGCACGTCAGCATGTTTTTTGTGTTTTTTATTGTTTCAATGACAAATGATAACAAATAACAAAATGCAATGCCATATTCAAATCTGGAAATAGTAACATCATAAAAAGGTAGGAATAAAAAAATATAAACAAGGAGAATCGAGCAATACAATAATTAACAACCTTGTTAAAGTCCATTGTTTTGAAAGATTTTCAACTGGTGATTTTTTTTTTAAAAATATAAAATTTTTGCCATTTTATTTTCCTCATAATAAAAAATAAACATCTTTTTTCTGTATATTTGTCCCACATAACGATTAAATAAAATACTGCACATACAGTACAGAAAAAAAAGTACAGATTCTGTATTTATATTAAAACAAACTTTTGCAGAAATTGGTTTGTTGTATAAAATAAGTGTATAATTATAATTTCAAAACAATTTCAGCTTAATATTCTCTATTTATTCTCAGATTAATATTGTCCCAGTTATTGTTTGCTGTATTTATCATCTTTATATAATAATTTAAACGATTTGTTTAAATCTTTAGTTTCCCCTCAGAATCCATGGCGCTCTACACGTTAGCATGATGCTAACAAAAGACGAACATGACGTAATTTCGGACGCGCCGAATTAGGAAATTCCGACATTCCGAGATGAGCCGAATGCAGCAAATTCCGACATAGACGCGTTGATGTGTGTGTTTTTTTTTTGTTGTTGTTTGTTTGTTTGTTTTTAATAAATAAGACTAAATTAAATGCACCTCGATATCTACAAGGCTATAAATATTATAGCTAGCTCGCTAAAGCCACCAAAGCTAATCGAATACAAGTATCTTTAGTACATGTCTATTAGCCGGCTAACGTGCTAAAGGCCTTTAAACCGCTAACAACTGAATAAACTGTTATAAAACACGCTTTAAGCAGGTCGTTCTTAAGGGATGGTATACGCCGTGTATGTCTGTAAGTGTATCCGTGTCGTTTTAAGGTTATAAACATGTCCTTACCTCATTAACGACATGTTTTCCTTCTTAAAACTGTCGTCATAAAAGAGAGAGAGAGAGCCGCTTTTCTTCTTCTGTTAGGGTTTTATGGCAGTCGGGAAACATGTCATACGGCACATTGTCGCCACCGCCCGGCTGGAGGGAGATGTGTCTCTTCATCACATTCGATACACCTTTGAAGACTTCCGATAAATACTGTACAACGCTGAAGGAAAGAATTCGTTTAAAAAACAACATACAAATATGAAGGAACTAAAGAAGTCGAAATCGAATTAATACCAGAAGTGAAAGAGAATTCTGGAACAACTAGAAATGAATATAGAATTCATATATATTTTGCTGTCTTCTTATTTTCAGCCAAATAAAGCAGCAAAATTTTATCACCCAGCATGTTGTATGTTCATGTTTTAATTGCTTAGAAGTGCTTAACTAAAAGCAGAAAATGTCTTATCCACAATGCAGAGGCTCCTAGTAATGTGTATAACTATAATTCATTCTAATTACAATATTACTATGGGGGTATGGTGGCTTAGTGGTTAGCACGTTCACCTCACACCTCCAGGGTTGGGGGTTCGATTCCCGCCTCTGCCTTGTGTGTGTGGAGCATGTTCTCCCTGTGCCTCGGGGGTTTCCTCCGGGTACTCCGGTTTCCTCCCCCGGTCCAAAGACATGCATGGTAGGTTGTTTGGCATCTCTGGAAAATTGTCGGTAGTGTGTGATTGTGTGAGTGAATGAGAGTGTGTGTGTGCCCTGCGATGGGTTGGCACTTCGTCCAGGGTGTATCCTGCCTCGATGCCCGATGACGCCTGAGATAGGCACAGGCTCCCCGTGACCCGAGAAGTTCGGATAAGCGGTAGAGAATGAATGAATATTACTATAGACCTATAAATCACTGAAAGGTCTCACACTACAGTACCAGAGTGAAACTTTAAGTCTTTTATGCTGCACAAACAGTACGAGTTCTTTCTCGGTACCCAGAAGAGCAGAGGACAGTTTACTTTGCTCAAAGAGTACAGCCTCTTTATTGGTACACAGAAGAGCAGAGGACAGTTTACTTTGCTCAAACAATACAGGCTCTTTATGGGTACCCAGAAGAGCAGAGGACAGTTTACTTTGCTCAAACAGTACGGGCTCTTTATGGGTACCCAGAAGAGCAGAGGACAGTTTACTTTGCTCAAACAGTACGAGTTCTTTCTCGGTACCCAGAAGAGCAGAGGACAGTTTACTTTGCTCAAAGAGTACAGCCTCTTTATTGGTACACAGAAGAGCAGAGGACAGTTTACTTTGCTCAAACAATACAGGCTCTTTATGGGTACCCAGAAGAGCAGAGGACAGTTTACTTTGCTCAAACAGTACGGGCTCTTTATCGGTACCCAGAAGAGCAGAGGACAGTTTACTTTGCTCAAACAGTACGGGCTCTTTATCGGTACCCAGAAGAGCAGAGGACAGTTTACTTTGCTCAAACAGTGCTTCAACATTTTGAGTCTGGTTCGTCTGGTTTTAGTTTTATATCAGATTTACTGCAAATCTGCTTTGTGTGCTGTATAAATACAATTACATTCTCCCAAGAGAATCAATAGGAATTATTAAAGACATCTTCATGAGCCACTATTTAACACATATACAGTATGTCCAGAAATCTTTTCCTGTCTGAATAATTCTACAGACAACTTATTTTAAAGTGTATAGCTTTGTATTAAAGTCTTGTCAGATCGCGATACATGCTGTTAGCTCTACATCATTTTACCATAGCTGACGTCATAAAACTTTACCTTGTTTGTGTTTTACTCAGTTCACAAATAGTCACTTTTTTTTCTTCGTAATTTCTTTTCTTTATTAATTAAAATTAGATCACTCCTTCCACAGGCCTCAAATAACAAGAAGTGAAATACACAACAACGTATATATCAAAAGATAGTATTTTATTACATTTGTGTCTTTCTTAATGCCACTTAAATAGGAACACGTGTACCCATGTTCATTCATGTAGTCAGCCGGTCATGTGTATAAATTCATGCAGATACAGATTAAGTGCTTCAGTTAATATTCGCATCAGACATCAGAATACGGGGATGTGGTCTAGTGACTTGGTGTAGCGGTTGTTAGAGCACTCCCCTTTCGAGCTGACAGGACATATAAAGTAACTCAAATATCCACTCTATACAAACACGAGGAGCATCTCAGCTTTTTTCAGCACATGTTGAACTTTGTTGCAAATGGGTTACAGCAGCATGAGAGCGCATCAGGTTCTAGTACTGGAATCTGAATCCCTCTGAATTCCTTTTTCTGCTCTTCACAACTGTAACAAGAGGTGATTTGAGTAACCGCACACTGGACGTCGCACAATTCTTTAGAGCAGCTCCTCCAACCCTGAAAAGTCACTATGGTCATATTTTTGATGCAATCAATATCTGAAACTCATGCATGATTTTATGAAGCTGACAAATAATAATAATTATATAATTATTACATACAGCAAATATATGGCTTATAATATATATTATGTCTTTGTGTATTTATAGGGTATTATCAGTCATGTGTACAGACCTACACTTAAACAATTCTCAATAAAATTCTGATTTCTAAAATAACTTATGGTTCAAAAAACAAAACAAAAAAGAAAGGAAGTTACAGTTACAGAATCTTCTGTAAGATTCAAGAGGTTTATTGTCATGTGCACAGTGAAAGCACAATGGTTTGGACCATACGATGATCTAGGGGTTTGGACAGCTGGCTATTTTCAAATGACAGTCGAAGACCTACTAATTCGTGAAATACTTCAACTAGCACTTTCTTCCCTGTTTGTTGTATATGTATTTAAAAAAAACAAAAAAAAAAACACTTTGAACAGTGATTTAGGTTCATGGTATTCAAATGACAGAGACTTGACAGCGTCTGCCAAATGATGCAAATGTACATGTAAATACAATAAATTTCTTACTTTGCATGTTTCCCTTACAAAAAGAATAAAAATAAGAACTAAAAATAAAAAAAGATTAAGAAGCACAAACCTTTCCCTTAATGAAAGGTGAATCCAGCAGATGGAAGACCACCACACCAGCGCGATATAAAGTTCAGGACGTCCTGGCACTCGGGACTGTGAGTGGTCTATGGGACGAAATGCAAAAAATGTTTAACTAAGAGCTTTACACGTTCGATCAATTATATAACCTTTATATTTGTGAATATAAATTATTTATATATATTTCTTTTATTTATGGGAATAAATTATTTTACCTTGGTAGCCATAAGGAATTTATTCCAGTCGTCCTTGTTAGCTGCCATCCCTGGTCTTTTGAACTCAATTTTGTCACGGAGAACTGGGTAACCTGTGGACCATCGAAATGATGAGATTTGACTAGAAAGAATTAAAATACCTCTAACAGCAGCACACATGTACAGGTCCACATGCATGTCCTAAAATACTGAATAGCACATGCAGTAAACTCTGATGTTTCAAGGGTTGTGTGTTCTGAGATGCTTTTTTGCAAGTCGTGGCCTAATGGTTAGAGAGTCTGACCCCTAATCCTAAGGTTGTGGGTTCGAGTCTCAGGCCAGCAGGGACAGGTGCCCTTGAGCAAGGCACCGAACCCCCCAACTGCTCCCCGAGCGCCGCAGCTTAAATGGCTGCCCACTGCTCCGGGTGTGTGTTCACAGTGTGTGTGTGTTCACTGCTGTGTGCACTTTGGATGGGTCAAATGCAGAGAACAAATTCTGAGTCTGGGTGACTTCACTTTCACTTTCACTTTCATCACAGACTGCTGTGTGTTGCAGATCAGCAGCTTCTAAAATATTTAAAACAGACAACTGGGACTAACAATCGTGTGCTGAATTCATGTTTTCTCCCTACAAGATGTTGGACATGAATGTAGATAACTGTGTGATGTGTGTAGGTGTTCTTAATAAAATAAAAACTTAATAAAAATAGAACATTTTCTTGACAAACTGAATATGATGAAAGTGACTAGACAGCGGATGAGAGAGAGAGAGCGAGAGAGAGAGAGCGAGAGAGAGACAGAGATAGAGTGACAGACAGACTGAGAGAAAGGTAGAGAGAAAGAAAGAGACAGAGCTAGACAGACAGAGAGTAATACAGAGAGAGAATAAAGAGAGAATAAATTTGAGCCCACCTGTAATTACACAGGGAAACGAGCGGATGCCGGTTTTAGTGGCGAGCAGCGAGGCCTCGTACGTGCCTCTCTCATCTTTGGGTAGAACCGGATCTAACCGCTGCTCCATCGAAACAGTCAGAAGCCAGTCCCTGATCTCTTCCCTCTTCTCCACCTGACACACACACACACACACACACACATACATATACAAAGTTACCACCCACTTACACGGCATGGCTGTGTGTACGAAGGCTCCTGAGATACAGTAAGATTCAGGTCTGTGTTCAAATGAGGGGGAAATCCTTACCGTGACATGGAGCTTTGATGGAAGAGAGACCTCAAAGGGAATGTCTGTGTCCTGAAAGTCTGAGTGGTCTAAAGCATCCAGCGTTCCTTCTTCAATACTCTAGAAAACAAGCTGTTCTGTTCAAGTGGATCTCACATTCATAACCTTCTGGACTAAAAAAATAATCATATAATGCTATCGTCACATAGAGCAAAGCACAGGCACACATCACTGTAATTCTATACACGTTAGAAGGGTCATCGCTTTTTACTAAAGGGGCGTAGAAGCCGTTCCCAATTCAATGTCAATGTCTTCAAATGCAGGTCACGTGACGACGCTAGATTTATTTAATATTTTTTCAATGTTTAAAACTAATTCACACATCATAGCAATACCCGGTGAACGAAGTGTCTAGCGTTCCACACTCGAATATGTAAATCATCCAGGTTCTTGAAGAGCATTTCTTCTTGGTCTTTCATTTGTGAACACACTACTCACACTATTGGATGCTACAGTCTGACCTGGGTTAAAAGTTTTGAAAAATAAATACGTATATAAATCTCTGACTTACATCTGCCAAATCCAGGAAGTGGTTGAGGAAAATGAAAGCCATGTTCTCAGAGCCAACAGACTGTAGAAAGTGACACATTGGAACAGATGAGACTCTCAAATATATATATGTAGGCAAGGCAAGGCAAGGCAAGTTTATTTGTATAGCACATTTCATACACAGAGGTCATTCAAAGTGCTTTACATAGAAATTAGAAAACAGTTTATATACATGTACATGAACTTGTACATGTATTTCACGTGTACAAGTTCACATGTATGTTTTCAGACTTTCTGTCTCGTATTCACTGCAGGACTTCTGATGAACTCACCTTTGTTGCCCAGCCGGCCTCATAAAAAGCCTTGTCTGCTGGGATAAGCTCTGTGTGCCGCAGCAGTGAGATGGATAATTTGGCCGCCACAGTACTCTGAATTCGAACAAAGAAAAAGATGTGACAGGGTTATGAGACAGCATTGACCTCTAACTCAGACAGACAGACAGATAGAAACAGACAGAGACAATCAGAGACAGAAAGACAAAGAGACCTAAACCTATTAACTCTCTTGCACTATTTACTCCACTGTCCCAGGACATGCTGTTTAATTACATTTATAAAGTATGTATTATAAAGGCCTTGCTCAAGGGGCCAACTTGGTGAACCTGGGATTCGATCTCACAACCTTCTGATTGGTATTCCGATGCCTTAACCGCTAATCTACCACATCCTTTACTATTACATAATTCTATAGTAATACAATTGTAACACTTCATTTCAAATAGTAAACGTATGTACTGAGTGGATGGTAAACACGCACCAGCTGCTCGATGCCTTGCGCTGCTGAGCGGGTTGCGTAATAGTGAGCGACCACAAGCATCTGCTCGAAGACTTCATGGGCTGGAGAGTTGGCTTCTGAAGACTTGGTCACGTTCTCACACTTAAATAAACGATAAAACAAGCAAGAAAATACATTTTCGGAAGACAAAAGAACCACGAGGTGCACATTTTCCTTGTTTTGACTTAGCATCTCATTATCAAAAGACATTATTGCCACTTAGTACCTTCTTATTAGAATGTAATAACTTGTTATAACTCCGTATTGTGAATTACTAACTAATTATTTCAAGATATTATCTGCTTCCATTGACTTACTTTCTCTGAGTGGAAACATGATGATGTTATTCCTACTTATTGACTTTCTGAAGCATAAACATTGTACAATTTAGTATCTCCTAGTGGCCAGCATTTAGCGCAGGAATCACTCTTCAACTCCCATTCTGTCATATTTACTAACAAGTTCATCTAAAGTCGCCCCATGTAACTCACCAGTAAGTGTAAAACATCTCTGAGGTTAGCCCACATCCGATAAGCTTTGGCGTCATTCCTGTCCTGGAGGTTCATCAGCTCTAAGAACATGCGCTTGTAGATGTTAAAGTTCTGCAATAACAGAGCAGGCAGACGTTTGAGAAACAATTCGAGTGTAATGACCTGTGTACAGCTCATAACAATAACTAGAGAGTGATTGAAGCTTTGATAAATACAGTATAAACGATTAAAAATTCAAGCATGAGCACTGTTATACTGAACATCTGGCTGTGGGTAATCACGGCTGTACAACGGCATGGGTGCGAGTGCGACACTGCTTCTACACAACAGCTCTGTAAACAAGAAACTTAATACTGAAAATATTATTTTGCCCCGTCAAAGGAAATATCTCTCAAAGAAGCCATATTTAGAGAAAGCATTTCGCCATGTCGCTATGGCAACACCCAGGGTTAGTAAGTGAAGTGACAGTACTGTATGTAGTGAGACGAGACAGACGAGTGGAGCGATACACACTCTAAATATCGGTGTTTGTGAACGCCAGCTGATTAGCGGATCAGAACTCTCTGTTGTACAGGTGAAAGTTAACTATCTATGTGCTACACACTCCAAGATGTTCACACAAAGCCTTTGGCTTATTAGCATTATTACTAACACCTTGTGGCGTCATCACAGCCTGAGCGTACCTCTGGACTGGCTGGCATGCCGTGCTGTACGTACAGGTCAAGCACTTTCTCTGCCTTGCCTTCTTTGATCAGGTGGGTGGCGTAGAGAGCACAGTATTTATGCAGGACCTTAAAATTCTGTTAGGACAAGCAAAGTGTAAAAGACACAGAGAGAGAGAGAGGTGAACATAAAGCTTTTGACCAACAATATCCATAACACGCAGAGGATCATTACATCAGTTGATTCACTGGGAGATGATGACGGTATTCGCCCAGCTTTATCGTACCTGTTTAGAAGCGATATCGATGCACTTCTCCCACTGGCCTCTCTCTGCATACACGTCTAACGCAGCCATGACGTCTACTCCGACCAGCTAGTGACAGAAAAGAGCTCAGAATGAACGACACCTTTAACTATCTTCGGTGTTAAGTTAGTAGTCTTGGCTCAATTTGACTCACATACTATAGAAATCTTTACAGAGTGACAAGTAATACAACTCCATGCACCTATTAAAAACTAATTCATTTTTTTCATTTAAGAATACATTCACAGAAGGACAGAGTTTGTGGTGGTCGTGGTGCTTGTATCTGTTCATCTGTTCGTTGTGCTTACTTACCAAGTCCACCTTGCCTTTGTTTTTCAGGTGTTCTTTGTAACACTGGTCAACATATCCCTCCAGCCTAAAGACACAGTTAAATACAGTCTCAATCCACATTAACTTCAGAAAAAATGACTTCGTCAGATTCCGTCCTATTAGCTGGGCCAATATCTGATTTGACATTTAGAGCTGAATTCATTCCTCCGCGCGTTGGCTAAGTAGCAGATCTTCAAGCCACAACATAAACACTGAGAAGTGATTATTCTCTGCTATGGGGTGTGACCCTGACACTTGCTGCCTATGTGCCGCATTGTGCTGTCAAGGAAACGAATGTACCCAGGTCTCACCTTGCGTCCAACTCTTTGGCTATCCTCTTGGCTTTGTTCCACTCTTCCGCCTCCATGAACACATCTACGGCTTCCTTAATGAGGTCCAAGTTGAGGTACAGTTCAGCAGCCTGGGTGAAAAGAAGCCCATTTTGTTTTGTAATTATACCTCTGGTGTGTGTGTGTGTGTGTGTGTGTGTGTGTGGGTGTGTGTGTGTATGTGACCTACATACCGGAGTGTACTTTCTTTGCTGCACCAAACGTGGCCCAACAGTCTGAACAACACCCACAGCCTTCTCGCGTGTTAAAAACTTGATGGCCAATTCTGCTGCCTAAAAGAGATCAATAGAAGAAAACAGAGAAATGTTCACGTGCGCAGAACAAGCGGTTATCTGTACGATGGATATAAAAAGTCTAATAAGGCAGGTTAATGAAAGCGAAATAAATCATTTCACAGCTGCTTCCAACCTACTAATGTAAAATTAAGAGTAAAGTGGAAAATCAACCGAAAACATTTCAGCGGGAAATAAAAGTTTGACACAAAGAGAGGGAAAATATTCCCATCGAGTCATGCTGACAGACTCCTACCTAAAAAGACTGAGGAGTGCAATCAAATCAAACACTGCTTTAACAAGGTGTGTGCAAACTTATGCAACTAAGTTGTTATTATTACACTATAAGTCTGTGTGTTCTTGCTAGCATCGTGGGACGACTTCTTCTAGAGTGAAGAATTAAATGAAGCCATTTCTCTTTAAAATCTGAGCTTTTATGTACGCTTTGCTTACTGCTCAATAAAAAGACATGGCCCAGTTAACGGTGTGTCTATGAAGCGATCTACCCCGGCGTATCGGGTGATTATTCTGATAAAAGCTTAAAGCAGAATGAAGAAGAAGAATACAAGAAGACACTGTAGTGATGATCAGATGTACAAAGGCACGTTACCTTCATCCAACACGTGATGAGAAGGGACACGTTGGACGGATCGTTCACCTTCAAGTAACAGTCCACTGCCCGAGCATATTCACCGCTCTGCTCCCACTCCCGAGCCTGCTCGATAACACCCTCTACACCCCTAAACACACACACACACACACAAACACAGACAGATACATTTACAGAACGTATCTGCAGCAGAAAACAAACTTTATTTTCTATCTATCACATAATCACATATCATATAGAAGGGGATGTCGCCCTAAGGTTGTGGGTTCGAGTCTCGGGCCAGCAATACCACGACTGAGGTGCCCTTGAGCAAGGCACCGAACCCCCCCAACTGCTCCCCGGGCACCACAGCATAAATAGCTGCCCACTGCTCCGGGTGTGTGTTCATGGTGTGTGTGTGTTCACTGCTGTGTGTGTGCATTTTGGATGGGTTAAATGCAGAGAACAAATTCTGGAGTATGGGTCACCATATTTAGCTGTATGTCACATCACTTAAACTTCACTTAAACTATATAGAATCTGCTGATCCAGATCACATCAATCACTAGAAATCTTCTTGCTCTGGATTTAAACCTTATAAACATGATGTGAATGTGGAAAGGGGCATTAATGCGACAAAAGATTAAAAAGAACGGGAACTGTTTAGAACGGGATAGAATCCGCTCTGGTTTCTGCATCGCTACACAATACTGAATATGTGAGCTTATTGCATACAAATATTGATCTTCCGTACAGAATAGACTGCTGTTTATTCTGCAACATCAGCTTAAAAATCTAAGTTTAACAAATGCACCTCGAGTGCTTAAAAAAAAAAGTAAACGTGAAGAAAACATTTTTATTTATTTATTTGTTTTAATACCTGCTGCCACTTTTTGCGATCTCTTTTTCGTACTCCTCTTGCAGAACGCTCAGCTTATTGGGTATGTACTCCTTACAGATGCGCATAGCGTCGCTCCACATCTCGGCTTCCTGAAATGAAGACACACACAAAAAAGATAGATAGATAGATAGATAGATAGATAGATAGATAGATAGATAGATAGATAGATAGATAGATAGATAGATAGATAGATAGATAGATAGATAGATAGATAGATAGATAGATAGATAGATAGATAGATAGATAGATAGATAGATAGATAGATAGATAGATAGATAGATAGATAATTTTAAAAAAAAGCGGTCTTCAGTTTAGAATAGTAACCAGAGCAGGAAGTTTTGCTTTATAAGCAACACAGTAAGATCTTCGATATGTGTCTGTGTAGCAGGTTCTGAGCTCAAACGTGTGAAGAGGCTGTGGAGCTTTATTTAAAACAGAAAAACACTGTATATCTCATTAGAGTTAATACAGCAGAGTCAGCCTGCCTTCCTGCAGGTTTTTGGACAGTTGGATGAAACCAGAGAACCCAGTAGTAACCAGTAACAATGCATCCCTACTTATTTGATATGGGTATTTTTATGTATTTTCTGAAGAATACTAAGCAACCTTTTTTTTTTTTTTTTTTTTTAAGAAACACAGGGTCACTACTGTAAAAGCACAGAGGGTTAATCCGAGTCGTCTTCAGTGTCTGAAGCTTCCCTTCATAAATACCAAAATTCATGGGGTATTAAGGACGAGATTTACTCTGTAATATTTGATGGCGAGCTCAGGCTTCTGTGCACGGAGTAGAAGTGCTTCTGCTTTCTGGAAGTCTTTTTCCTCGAGGCAGCACTTGGCCTGGTCCACAAACACGTCCGCCACGCTGTCCGGGTCGTGAGCCTCAGCCACGCGCTGCGCCGCGCCCCAGTCTTGTATATGTAGGTACCTGCATACATCATGTTTATTAATAGCTAAACATTCACGTTTTCTAAATAGTACACAAGCCAAATGTCTGTAATTGATGGCCTCAGACTCCTTTTTATACAGAGGTTTTTGTCTTCACCAGCTCTGAATAATAATAGTCTGATAAAAGTCTGATTTCATGACATCAAAACAGTATGTCACTCTTCTTCTGAATTGTCAAACTTTAAATGGAAAAGGTTCTGGTTTCACTTATTGATTTCCTCTAACACATCTTTTGGTATTAAATCTTGTATTCAGTCCAATTTCATTTATTTGTATTGTGCTTTTAACGATAGACTGAGGTGACGGTGGTGAGGAAAAACTCCCTGAACCTCGAGAGCAACCAGACTCAGAAGTGAACCTCGTCCTCATTTAGGTGACACCGGACAGTAAATAATGTCAATGTAATGTCAATTGTGTGACCAAGAGCTCCTGAGGAACTAACAGCTCAGCATCATTTCTGACTTTATTACAGACTTAACACTAATTCCTCCCTGCCGAAGTCGCCAAATGTTCACCGCTGAAGACTCGAGCACAAAGCTGACCCACACGAGATGACTGAAGCCTGGAAAGGTAACTTACATCAGCACGGCCTCTTTCGGCCTTCCTGCTTTGATGAACTCCGTCTCAGCTTCACTGAATTTACCCTTGAAAAGGAAACTACTATTAATCCAGGTTTTATATGAATATGACTGAAAGAAAGAAAAAAAAAGTAGAAAAGGAAACGCTACGGTACCTCGTCTTCCAGAAACATGGCGTTCTTCAGGTGGATTTCTGGGATCTTCTGTTTCAGGGATAATCGCGCCAGCTCAAAGGCGAAGTCAAATGAACTGGGAGAAAAGATTTACAGGTTGTGAAATGAACATTATGATGTTAGAATAAATGTCCTGTCTGAAACTGTTCCAGAGAATGTTAAAGGTTTTAGATGCATGAACTGCTGTTGTACAGCTGGGACGATACAACTTGTCACTAAAGCTCATCTTGTCTTACCTTGTAATAAAGATTACATGGTACACATTAGTGCCCAGGTTCTGGTGTCCGTACGCAGATGAGTAATGGCTAAGCGTTTTCTAACGTGATTTAGAGAGATGTACGGCGGCTCCTTACCGGTTTTCAGCCGCGAAATCGATGGCGTCCTCCAGCAAGCTGAACTTGTTGAGAAGTTTTACAGCTGTCTCTCCTCCCAGATTCTTGGCCCACATGTACACCACTTGCTTGTGGGCGCTGGCTGTCCCATGGCTCTTTGACACCTGAAGTACGCACGGAAATATGAACCCGAAATGATGCGATCGTTATTCCTCGTTTTGTAGACGATACCGACACACGCACATCCCCCAGAGTGAGAAATACACCAGTAACTCGGGGTACAGAGCTGGATGATACAGGATTTATCAGGTCATCAAGGGTAACATGAACTATCCTATTTCATGGATGTTCCCTACCAATAAATGTAAAAATAAACAAACAAACAAATAAATAAACAAATAATAGTAATATAATAATAGTTTTAAAAAAAACATAGCCTGTAGTTTATTAATAAATCAAAAAGCTGCAATGGTTGGCAAATATCGGTGCTATGAGAGGAATAAAAACATACTACACAAATTAACACTAACTGATCCTTCACAGTCCCACTGTTTTGTTTTGTACTGGCAGGTCAGTGTTCACATGGATTACTTTCCAGATAGAATTCAGGGTTTGGCGATGACGAGGTGACGGCTTCGTCACTGATATGTCCAATAAATAAATAAATAAATAAACAAACAAACAAACAAACCCTGCTCGAAGTATAACAGTGTGTGCATGAGGAAAACCAGACTAGGCCTAAATACTCTCTGCAGTCTCCATCTTCTCTCCTGGACATTCCAGGTTTGTAAAGGACACTGATTAGGATAATGAGACTTGCTGACACTATTGTGACTTTCCTATTGTGTCAGTCCTTCATCAAAGTCAAACTTTGTGCATTGGTTCAGGAAGATGATCTTAAGAAAACACCATAAAATAAAAAAATAAAAAAAGAATTATGGACTTCCCAGTATTCCTACAGCCTACACCGACTGACAGGAATATATAATTACATTTACATTTACGGCATTTAGCAGACACCCTCCAGAGTGACTTACACTGAGCAACTGAGGGTTAAGGGCCTTTCTCAGGGGCCCAGCAGTGGCAGCTTGGTGGACTTGGGGTTCAAACCCATGACTTTCCGATCAGTAGCCCAACTCCTTAACCAATGAGCTACCACATTTCTACATATCAGTGACAGCTTGAGACTAAAGTCTGGCTTTAGCATTATTGTGGATCTCTCTCTGATTAATTAAACAAAAGTTTGTGAGTTTAGTTTTACACCCCTTGTATGATACAATAGACCAATAAAAGCACACACCCTGTACGCTTCCTCCCACATCTCGTTTGTTCCGTACATGTTGACTGCTGCTTTCCAATCCTGGCCTTGAATGTAGTGATACTCCGCCTCCTGGAATCTTTCCTCAACCTCCAGCTCCTGAAAAGCAGGACCACGTTTGGAAAGAAGCTAGGACATGTACCAACATTTGATATTTCGCTTCTAAAAGATTCTTCGATGAGCCGTCTTACTTTGGCTAAGTGAATGTGAGTCTCCTGGAGCAGGTCTTTGTGGTGTTTGGCGACCAGACGGATCATGTCGTCATAGAGCTTTTTCATTTTGTACATGGTGATGGCCATATCAGGCTCGCCAACAGTACAAAACAGCCTGATGAAGAGAAGAACATAATGGAAGAAACACAAACGTAATGAACAAAAAAAACTTGAAGCGATCACGGCCCTACGGCTTTAATCGCACTATGGCTGAAGTTTTCTCCTCGTAACTGCAGTAGAATGCTGTTGTAGATCATGTTTTTGTTTTTGTGACGATGTCAGTGTAATGAGCTATTGCTAGAATTACACTATATTGTACCTTTGCTTTAATACTAAATATCGTCACTCTTGTCCGTTCGGATTAGACCACTGGAGTTAGTTGTATAATATTCAGGTCTCTGATGTTAACCACACTCTATTTATATCCGATGTACCTTTCAGCTTCCTTAAACTTCCCCTCCTTCTCCAGCTCGACGGCTCGACTGATGTAGAGCGCGGACACTTCGCTCGGAGTCATGCACTTCACAGCAAGCTGGAGTTTAAAAAAAAAAACAGGCAGAAAGAGAAAAGCTTTTACGTTTAATACACGATAGTGCAATTTCTATATATTCCCCACGTGTGTGAAAAGGTTCGATTCTCTCAGTCTAACTCAGGCTCTTGCCTTGTGTGCCTGCTCCCATCTGCCTGCTTCAGCGTACATGTCGATGGCGTCTTTGATGTGGCCTCCTTTCACGAACAGACGCTCGGCTACCTGCAAGAACAACGGAACAGCTGTTACTATATCGGAATCTAGTCCGTTCTGGATATGAGTGATGGGACATATATATGAAGTGCACCCTCCTTCGGTTTTGTTTTATCTGTCTGGGTCTGATTGAAAACCGTGATGTTCTTGACAGTGTCTATAAACAAACTTGACCTCAGGTGACAACCATAAGTAGTACATAGTTATGGCTATCATTAAGGGTTTTTTTACTTCATTCGTTTTCTGTGATCCGATAGCTATCCGATGGTAAAAAGACCAGGTGTAAATGCCCTCCGAAACTTTTTCGAGACGGATATAAATCCGATCGTTCAAACCACTTCAGGAGGAGGTCTGGGATGCATTTCAGATGAAACTGGACAGGTGTAAATGAATGTGGTTGTTCAAGCCACATACGTCAGCGCTATACTCCTCCCAAACGAAAGTACGTCACTCGCAGGTGACTCGCGAGTCGTGCATTGCGCCAGAAATGGAAATGAGGTAAAATATATATGAACCAGTTTTATCCTAGATAAAAAAAATGATTAGTAGTGATTTTCAGTGATAAATCAGTGTCTAATAAAGCGGTGGAGTATGAATAAAGCTCTATACTAAAAAAAAAAAAAAAAGCAGGTTACATCCATCAACGCTTTTCTACCTCATATTCCTGTAAAGAC
>NC_062526.1:20476851-20669351 GCF_022655615.1 Tachysurus fulvidraco | reverse complement strand
CGCCACAAGATCCATCTTCTCAGTTACAAGTACAAAACTTCTGGCATATCAGCCACGAGAAACAAAGTCGGCTTATCCGACATGGCGTCTTGTACAAGCTTGCCTCCCTTGGATCATGTACTACACAGTCCGGAATAAGATAACAACGATTATACAGCTGAAATTGTCCTGGACAAGACGAGCTTCAAAAAGTCTGGATTAAGCATTTGAGTGAGAGTTTCTGTGTAGACCTCTGGTACCGCTTTTCTGCTCTAATAAAGGCAACTGATCCCCTGTCTAAGCTAAAAATCTGATCTAGTAAATAAAATCTCTTAGCTCTTTTTGTGGAATGAGCTCTTGTGTAATGTTTGGTAACATGAAATGTGTGGAGTATTGAAATATGTCTTCAGTCTTGTTGTGTAACTGTAAATGTCCCTCGGCTGAACTGTCCAAAACAGTCCCACCCACCTTCAGAGGGAGCATGGTGACTTTTTCTGGACTATCGATGTTGTACCACACACACAGGTTGCTGCGGTTCTGAGCCACCACCACATCGCTGCCTGGAACCCACTGCACGTAGGAGCAGAAGCTCAGGACGGTGGTTTTCACTCCACCCTCGATGTCGAACAGGTTCAGCTGAAAAGACGCAAGTAAAAAAGAGGTAATAAACTCTAACCATTTCATAGCCCAGATCACATTATTTAATCTTTTACTCCACTACAAATGTCTTCTGTACCCGTAACTTCTTGTCCCGAAAGAGCAGCTTGTGTCCCGTCTCGTTTAGCTCCAGCCAGTCAATCATCAGGTCATGGCTAACAGTCCCAAGGTTACACCCGAGAGCCAAGTCCACTAAACGGAGAAGACTCTTAGCATTCTTTCGAGGAATTATAACTGATTTGGGATGAAGAAACTATGCAGGATGTTCTGTGCAAACATGTCTTTCCCTTCTGCTTCAAATTTATTTCATTGTCAATTAAACATTTTAATGCACAACTGTTCCCAGTTATGTTCCCTAATGCCCTTCCTATCAGTAGAAGGAGCAGCAGTGTTGACAAAGACGTACACCGGTGGCTCAAACACACATCTTTCCACGAGTTCTTCCAAAGATATGTGGACAATACAAGACATAATAAATGTCTCTAAGAGCCAGAGAAGCTTAATTTATCTTATGATTAGAAGGTATAGTAGTCATTGCTGACTTACACCAACCATTGTCTTAAATAACAAGTAAACCACGTTCCGATGAACGCTTTCCAAACACCACAGCAGCCACAGAGCTCAGGATCAAAGGAGACTTTTAGACTGAAAATCTAAAAGCAGTGGGGATTTCGATCGGGAAAGCAAGGATGTACGAGTTTGTATTAACAGATCTTTCTCCTGAATGATCGACTCTAAGCGTTGCGGTGCTGTGAAGGTGCTGAAGGATGTACCGAAAGTACTCAACGTTATAAATGCCGTGTGATTTAGTAACAACAGCTGAAAATGCTGCATGGATTAAGGAGTAGAAGAAGTGTGTCCCAGTTGGGATGTGGAAGCTTAGTGGACAAGACGTAGGACCACCGATCGGAAGGTCGTGAGATCAAATCCCAGGTCCACCAAGTGTCTAATGCAGGGTCATGAAATTACAGCCCTTAACCCTCAGTTGTATAAAAAATTTAAGTTACTCTGCATTGGGAAAGTGGCATAAATGTAATCGCTTGTGTCTTGTTGGGACTCACCTATGGCGATGGTTTTGAGGTCGATTAGATAGGCTAACTTCTTGTTATTGTCCACTCCTCTCTGTTTTCTCTCGTTCAGACGGACACTATGCACACACACACACACACACACACACACACACACTGTTGTTAGCCTTGTTTATAGACACTCATCCAACCACAGGGTGTCATGCTCTCCAGTCAGGCAGCAAACCTAAGTGCTTATTTCACTGCATTTGTATTTTACAGTGTGTATGTTTTCATATCGTACAGTGTTTACTCTAAGTGATTTGCACAAAGATTCCCATTCACCCGTATTGTCTGTTTGTGTACTAACGGCAAATAAACCTCTTGAATCTTGAATTTAAATGACTGGTGCAGGACATCAACCATAGCTCCTTTTTACCTGATGAGGTGGGGGTTCATAAATTCAGTGCGAACAGATCCTAAGATGTCGTTCTTGCCATACTCCACCAAGGTCAATTCTCCTGCGTTGAATATCATACACACCTGCTCCAAAACAAACAGTGGGTGTTTATTATAATGCTCCATAGAACGATTCTCCTGCAGATGTTACAGTAACTGTTACAGGAAATTTTGAAGAATTACATATGCTGACTGTGGGAAACTGTAAGAAGCAGCATGTGCAAAGAAAATATATCAATGTTAGTGTTATTATAGAAAGAAGAAAACGTACGGTCTCATTTTCAAAGAAGAATTTCTCATTTCCTCCAGAGCCCTGCCACACCACCTGAGGAAGGGTTCAGCAGACACTGTTCATTCAGATTTACTCACTCATGAGCTGTAAATACAGCTTTTAAAAGTATTGGAACACCCTGACATTCCAGGATCACAGAAAAAATACAAACCATTTTCATACCTCGCTCAATTTATTGGAGACCAGATCCCCCAGCAGAAGGGTGTCAGAGGTGTGGGCCACCAAGTAGCGGTCCTTCCCCATGATTTTCACCTCGTCAAACTCGTAGCCGTAATGAGATTTGAGCACAACTCGTGTGCCAGTGGAAAGGTTCTTCACGATCACCTATACCAGAGGAAAGGAGAAGGAAAGAAAAAAAAAAATGGTTGTCATCTGGGCAACCTTCCACTGGGAAATTTTAGTAGGATTGGCTAGAAGACGTTGGGTTTAATACATTTGAGTTTGCTTTCCAGAACTTCTTTAAGTTCTTTACGTTAACAGAAGTCTTACCTGGCTCAAGCCAACGTAAGTCATCTCAAATTTGTTCTTGTAAATGCTCCTACGAAGGCAGCAGTCAAACTGCTCCACCCCTCCACACAAAGTGCCCTAAAGATCAGACACGAATCCATAAAATGTCACATGAACATACTGGTCGCTTTCTCTAATTTTCCCTTGTCATCAGTAAAGAATATCTTTAATAAGTGCAGGCTTCATGCTCAATACACCACTTTTAAAGTTCTAGAATGCCTGACCATTTCACACTTCACGTATTTTATTGCTTGCGATAATGTTTTAGTGGATGTAGTGATGGGTAAATGATTGACATCTCACAGGCGAAACTCGGATGATCGTGACTTTTTTTTTTTGCCACTTTGCCAAAACGCGTGAACAAGGAATGAGGTCTAGAAAATAAATGCTTCATCTGATCCCAAAGAGAAATATCAACCTGAATCAAGTCTCCTGTGGAGAAATTGTAAGCTGTTATGGTCATACTAGTGATTATTATTATTATTAATAATAATAATAATAATAATAATAATAATAATAATAATAATAATAATAATAATAATAATAATGAAATAAAAGATAAATGAAATTTCTTTAGGCCGTCATTTATTGACTAGCTTGTATGTGATACTAACCACGCAGAGTCGTGAGCCATCTTTTTTCCAAGCCAGAGCTGTGATGGTATATATATTAGGAATTTCTTTAGGAGAAGCTTCATCCCAAGCACCTCTTCGAGGGTTCCAGTTGAAAATTCTCAATCTGAAGGAACAGAAATATGCAGACTGCTGAAATGTTGCTTAAATGCAAAGATGATATACTTAAGTAGATCACTAAAGAAGATACACATATAATGCCAAAAAATTGACTAATAGGATCATCCACCTTTGGAGCACCACACTGACCTGTCATAACTACCCAACACCACTGACTGCCCACTGGGGCTTGTCGATGCAACCGTGAACTCCTTCTCCAAGCGATCTCGGCTGTAGTCAAACGTCTGAAGGACGTGTCCTTCTTTCCCATAGACCACGATCTTCTTATCACACCCAGCGACGATGATGCTGTTGCTTCCCCACGCCAGAGCATACGGCGGACACGGATGAGTCATCAATTTTCCCTGAAATGAATTGTAACTATTTCAGTGAATGCTATAAGTGCAGCAGTTTAGTTTATGTAATTGCTCCATCCAATCCAGCTTATAATACCTGAGAATCCCCTGAGCCTTCATCGTCAAAGAAATATCGCACGACTGTCCCATCTGCATGTCCTGACAGGATTCCTTTCCCAGAGATGCTAAAATAAACCCCAACTTTAAAGCTAAAGGCTCACATGCAATATTCACAGCATTCGGTATAAATAAAAGAATGAACTTACTTTGAGGTTAATGAGACTACGTAGGACTCTGTTGCATAGATACTAGACGATTTGTTGTTTTTTGTGTTGGCCACTCGAATCTGTGACACATCAAAGCCATTATTAATGAGCACTGACGATTAAAAACGAAATCAGCATATAAACCGACACTTACCTTCCCTTCTGCCAGTCCAAACACTATAGAACTGTCTGCTGGCCAGAGCAGACACATTACAGCGCTCTGCATTATAAAAGGAAGACATCAGGTTAGAACGGCTCATGGACAAAAGTATTGACACCCAAGCGACAAGTATTTCTCACAGAAAAGTATTGCAATTACACGTTTTGCTATACACATGTTTATTTCCTTTGTGTATATTAGAACAACACAAAAAAAGCAGAGGAAAAAAAGCAAATTTGACAACATTTATTTAATTATTTTAATTTAAATAATAAAAGTGCCAAAACCTTTGGCCATGACTGTGTGTCTTATGATCTTACATAGAACAAACAAATTACTTACCGTCTGCACAAATTTGTTGCAAATAACTTTTTTATCTCCCCTGGCACACCCAAAAAAAAACAAAAAACAAACAGAAGCTCGGGTTAAACACATGACGTGTTTGAGGTTAATTCTGATCTCTCGTAATCGACCTTACCATTCTCCTCCGATTTTGTACACAAAAACAATGTTGTCGGTTTGAGCAATAGCAATTTTTGTGGAGTCTGGAGAAAATGCCATAGCTTTGACCATGTAGTGTTTCTTCCCATACTGAAATGAAAGAATATAATATATATATGAAATCATCATCATCATCAAATCACTATAATTTGTTTTTTGGTCCCTTTTGTATTATTGCATAGTCACAACCCAACATATCCTCAGGGGTGCACATACTTTTGATCACACAGTATAGCTACAAGACACTGGGCTTACTTTGGAGTCTGCAGGTTTTGTTGAGAACTTGTCCCTTCTCTCTCCCTGTTCATCATAGAGCAAAACCACTCGATCAACGGTACAGACAGCAAACTTGCCGTTATTCGGGGCCCACGCCATGCACGTAACCTTTGCAGCTCCATCCTTGTAAAAATAATAATAATAATAATAATAATAATAATAATAATAATAATAATAATCAACCAAATAAATTCCTACTTTCGAGTGACGTCATATCAATGGCGGCCACGTAAACGTAGAGTAAACAAACAGCAAGCGCTTCTTTAACGACACTCAACGTGATACAGAGACACGAGTGATAACTTTAAAGCTAAGAGTTAAATACTGTTCGGTTCGTAATCACGTTGTGTTTTACAGTGGTGTTGTTTTCAGAAGCACACTGAAGCTCGTCAGTTTGTTTACAGAGACTCAAGTGAGCTACCGTTATATCACCGTTTTCATCTATTTACCTGTGGAGGAAGCAGCGTCTTCAAATGCTTCAGCTGCATGGTTTGATGTAACAAGATGTCGCTGACTCACAAACTTTGTTACAGAACCGTTGGACGTAGTTTATTTTGTCTCTGTTGGTAGGAACAGAGTTTTCCTGAGGCACATCAGCGATGCCCTGGTTACCGTCGTCAAGGCGAGGACACGTCGTCATGACGTAATCACGCAAAATAACGCTTTTTCTTTTTCCCCTACTCGTATTGGCGGTGCATGAACAACTGTAGTTTGCTACCGCCACCACCGGGATGGTGAATGTACTTTTTAATGTACGTAGTGAGAAAATATTTAGTCGTGTGTGTGTCTTTCATTTCATTTATACAATCATTAGTGCCATAAAACATTGTCGTGCTGCTAATACCTGACATTTTTCCTGTAGATCTTTTTGAGCAAATTGTTATATTGCTCCTAATTCTTGCTTATTTCACAGGTTGTTTTGTCAGTTTATCTTGACCTTGCTCATGAACTTACATCCCTACGTGAAAACTCAAACAATTATCCCTAAATGCTGATGGAACAGTTTTTCCCCACAAAACCCCATCGAAATACTCTGTCCACTGGCTTCCTGTAGTTTTTTACCTACAACGCCACAAGCAGACCAGCACTTCTAGTGCAATACCAACTGATCCTCCAGTGGCACGTGACTAATCCCACCATCTATCAGGGGTACAAGGAACATATGCATCAAGACTCTTTCTTCTCTGATCTGGTGTCTACTGTAGGAAATAAAATCAACTTCACCCTAGATGTGCAAATCACTGACAGACATGAGTCAACATCTAGATTATGGATGAAATTATTATTATTTTTCCTTCTAATGAGTTCCTGGGGGTGAAATTACAATAACTTGGATTGAGATTATGAACCAATGTTATTTCTTCCTCTGTAGCAATATTAAAATATTTGGTCTGATAAACAGTGCCTTTCATTGTCTAAAATAAATAAAAAATAAATAAATAAAACAATAAGAAACTTAACCTGATGTTTATGGAAAATATGTCCATGGGGTAAAAGGTAGGTGATAAATAAATAGAATAAAAAGAACCCTCGAATTCCCTTCATTTGTACCAAATAAACCATAATAGTATGTAGATTTGGCTTTAGTAATATAGTCTTTATAGTAAAATATATGTTCTGAATACATTTTCTTGTGCACAGTAAGGCCAGTTCTTCTAAAACGTTTCTCACGCCAACGTCCTTTTGCTCTTAATTGCATGAGAAAAGGAGTAAACCAGGGTGCAGTAACAGCAAATGAGACGGTACTAGTCTTAAGTGGAGCAAAATTATTCAGTAAATTTTGGAGACTATTATTATAGTGAGAGACCAACTTATCTGGGGTAGAGCAGCTGTCAACCCTAGGAAGACAATGCTTAAAGACAAGCTGTCCAAATTAATGTCCTTAATTTTAATTATCATATGTGCAGAATTTTATTTGAAATGTGGAAGATTAACATTAAAAGACAGTAAAGTATGATCAGAACATGGAAAAAAGTCTGCATTAAGGTTGTCTGCAGGTTGTGTCCTTTAGTATGCGTGGGAAAATTCACATGTAGTCCGAAGCTATCCTGACAAGATGTAAATTCTTTAGTAAGATTGTTGTTAACATCATAAGTCTCCCACAAGAATTATATTTGGTGAGAGTGTAGTTATTTGATTTTAAAAAAGCAGCAAAAAGGGATAAAATCCTTGTTGGATGGTCTTTGGTGGTCGATATACAGTGCTGATAATAGTTGGCATAGAAACTGCAGAAAGTACCATATACACAAAACAAAGTGGGCCCTTTGTAAACCAAATCCGTCCCATTTTATGAATGATTTGAAGTTATACAGTACTCCTTTGGAAAAAGTAAAAAACAAAAAAGCTCAGAAAACATGTAATATTTTGTAAAATTTTTCCTTTCTACTCTAGTAACCTATGTGACTGATACCTCTTGTTCGTGTGGCATTGATTTTGTGTTTGATGTAATGAAAAATAAATAAATTATGGTAACAAACAAACAAATAAATAAGTTATGTTACTAAAATTATCCGAGATATATAAACAAAAACATAAATATTAGTAAAGGATACAGAGTCTTAAAATAAATAGTAAGAACCTAAACTTAACATAAATAGTAAGTAAATAGTAAAATAAATAGTAAGTTAACAATAAATATTAAGTATGCAGAAAGTATGTAAATAAGAAGTAAGATTATCGCGAGACCACTTCCTCCTCCTCCTCGACCAGAATCACGTGGTTGAGAGATGTAAACAAACGCAGAATGGCGTCATTGAGTGCAATAAAGTCATTTTGTTGCTGAGAAACAGAGAAAATCAGTCTTGCGATTTGCAAGAAGATCCTGCACAAGATGTCATTTACTCGTGAGTGAGCGGATGTTAAGAAGACCGAAACTGACAGTGTTGTTATTGCTTGGTCTGGTAGCCGAGTTAGCCAAGTTGGGCGTCGAACAGCAGACCATAATGACTTTATATCACTGGATTTATTATACCAGGAGTTCCGCCGAGAGCCACGATGAATATATTTCCGTAGATATAAGATGTCTGGATGAGCAAGCAATGTGGTGCAGGAGGTGCTGAATCATGCAAACATGGACGGAAACTCAAAAGTCCAGCAGCAGAGTACTGAAACAGTACTGCGGACTGTACAAGAGGCAGTACAGTCCAGGCAAGTACACGCCATAAACAATTGATCCTTATTGTAGTCTACGCAGTGTATATGATGTTAATAATTATTGTTATCGGGGGCAGCAGCGGCAGACAAGAGGCGACAGCGTTCACTCAGCCCCCGGATGTGGATTCTCCCCATACATAAAACAAAGACAGAGCTAAGGACTTAGTAAGTAAGTCTGAGCCACATAAAGTGCAAACAGTGCAGGACAAGACAGACAAGACAATGCAGAACAAAAGACAGTGCAAACAAAAAATTACAAGACATTATACATCAACACATTATAATCAAAACTATTCTTTCTGTTTAGAAAACCCTGAAACCTCTTTACATTTATTCCGGAATTGCTCTTAAACAACATCATATTGGTTTGACAGTCTTGATTTTATAAAATGTTGTGCGAATCCTAATTTTGAGTTGACTTATAGAAATGTCATTTTTGGTTTTCATGAATGTGAAAAAAAGGTGATGCCTATTTCATGAATCTTATTTTCCTGTAAGCTAAATATCATACCGGTAAATGCAAATTTTCTAAATGCAAAATTCTTCTTTTGAGATTTAAACTTGAAATGAAAATGTATTTTGGAATCTATTGAATTCTATACAAATCTAAAAGCAATAAGAACGATGACTTTGTTTTGCTTGACTGTTGTTGTTTTGTCATGATTTTTTCCCCCAAAAAAGTAATATTTAAATATAGTTTTTCTATTTTTATCCCACATTTCTTCTCAGTAAATAATGATATACAGTGTCATTGCTAAAAAAAGAAACATAATAATATAAAATAAAAAAATTAAAAAAATAAAAAAATTAAAAAAATAAAACTCCATGCTATGTCCTGGGATTTCTCACAAATCTGGTTTAGCAAACTTGAATCAGTTGTCGTGCCTCAGCTTGTATACGTTTCCAGAGAAGCTGATTAGGTTAAAATCAGTTTTAAAAAAATTTAACTGATAAAATAAATATATGTTATTTTATTATATTAAAATGATTTATATAAAAAAATTAAAATATAGTTTTTCTATTTTTATCTCACATTTCTTCTCAGTACATAACGATATACAGTGTCATAGCTAAAAGAAATGTGACTGATAAAAATATGTATTTTACTTTATTATATTAAAAATGATTTATTAATAAAATTAAATATAGTTTTTCTATTTGTATCTCACATTTCTTCTCAGTAGATAATGATATACAGTGTCATAGCTAAAAACAATCCAAAATAAAAAAATGTGACTGATAAAAATATATATATTTAATTTTATTATATTAAAAAATCTGTATTAAACATTATTATTTAAATATACTTTTCTATTTTTATCTCACATTTCTTCTCAGTAAATAATGATATACAGTGTAATAGCTAAAGCAATAAAAATGTGACTGATAAAAATATATATATTATATGATAAGATAAGATATACCTTTATTCATCCCACAATGTGCAAAACTCTCTGTTACAGCAGCAAAATATATATATAAAGACATATAAAGACATAATATAATATACAGTATATACAAAAAAAATATAAAAAGAGTAGTGGTTACACTGAAATATTCCAATATATCCATTAGGCCACATAAATGCGTCTTGGCGAATCGGATATCAATCTGATCTTTCTACTCCCGCCCGATATGCAAATATATTTTACATAATTTCTGGGGTAATTGAAATGGAACACGCTTTGGTGTATGTGGTTGCTGCAAAAAAAAAAACAGCATTTACTGTTTGCTGCATTTTCGCTTCCGGCAGCAGTGGATTTTAAGACCCAACGGGACACCTGTGTGAAAGATCGGAGCCAGCACTGGTGGGAAAACATATCTGTTTCTGGCGCGATGCACGACTCACGACTCGCGACTCCTCCCTCCCAAAGGGACGAGTATAGCGCTGACGTATGTGGCTTGAACAACAACATGCATTTACACCTGTCCAGTTTCATCTGAAATGCGTCCCAGACCTCCTCCTGAAGTGGTTTGAACGATCGGATTTATATCCGTGTCGAAAACATTTCGGAGGGCATTTACACCTGGTCTTTTTACCATCGGATAGCTATCGGATCACAGAAGACGCATGAAGTGACCAGGTGTAAAAACCCCCAGAGTCTATTTATTATACAAGTTGTAGTCTTTTTTTTAATTTATTTTTTATTTATTTATTTTTTATTGCAAATTCAAAGATGATAATAACAAAGACAACTATGTGTACATTACATAAAATGTATCAACAATATATCCAACATTAATTGAACAGATGTATGAGAATAGAAACAAGTTGTAGTCTTACTTTGAACCACTTCCTGCCTTTATACGTCACACCCCGGTCTCCGCCCACTAAGTGTGGCTCCGCTACTCGCGTCAGACTTCCTGCGTGTAGCCGCGCTGTACTTGTGGATTTCGGCAAAGCGGCGTGGACTTCCATCACTTACAGCGTGTAAACGCGTCGCGAAAGACCAGCACGGCTTCCGCTCGGAGTGTAACAACACGTGTGTGTCTGTGAGTGCCAGAGAAAGCCACTAGTAGCCATTACTGCTCTGAAAGTGGCTTCCACGTGGTTCCATCTTCGAGCTGGAATAAACATCATCATTCTTATCCTCATCCTCATCGGAACGAAGATCTCGATCCACTAGAATCCAGTGATTTTTTCATCATTTGGGCTTAAACACGTCGTTCCCGATGGCAGCTCTGATCCTCGAGGACGGGAGCAGGTTTAAAGGCCGTGTTTTCGGTGCCAATGTTTCTGTGTGTGGTGAAGTTGGTGAGTCATTTAGTTAGAACTTAACCTGCTAACCAGGTTAAGAAGCTGCTTAAATCCTACATGCGTTGTTGTCTTGTTTACGGTCTGAGATTAAAGCAGAGCTGTTGGCTAATCTTGGGAAGCTCTTTGTCTTCCACGTGTGTGTCAATTTCATGCTTAGACATTTCAAACTTTCTCTCCTGAGCTAGAGACATGGTTCAGATCCTGATCCTCCACGTCCATCATTTTACATTTACATCCTGGCATTTTATCAGACAGCTTTATCCAAAGTGTTTCCATTTATATGACTGAACAATTTAGGGTTTAAGGGCATTAAAGTGGCAACCTGGGATTCGAACATATGACCTTCCGATCAGTAGTCTGACACCTTAACCACTAGTCTACAAGGTTCCCATCCGCATCGCTCACCTCTTATTGTGCACATGTGAACTACAAACTACAATCAGAGACACTGTAGGACATTCTTACTTAGAGCTGAGATTAACAGCTGACATGAGCAGCTTTCCAGACTGAAATGAACTCCAGTGTGTCCGTCAGTAGGTTCACCTAGATGTCACCTGCACAGAGAAAAAACTGTGTATAAAATTGTACGGTCATAAAAAAACCCCCGCATACTATGTGTTTGACCTTTCCAACATTTTGGCAGACGCCCTAATCTGAAGAGCGACTTATATTATCTCATTTTTTTTTATACAGCTGAGTAATTGAAGGTTAAGGGTCTTGCACAGGGGCCCAGCAGTGGCAGCTTGGCGGACCTGGGATCGAAATAATCAAGAATCTTTGTCTTTCGTAGAAATTTTGGCTCCTTCTGTATTCTGTATGATGCGTTTGGGTGAAAAATGAAAAAGCTCTTCATGGATTTTTAGGGACGTCACAGGAGCAGGATGTCACTTTAGCGATAATATTGTAGATTGTGTTTCTGCATGTGTCTTCAGACACTTCAATGAGGATCCCTAGTATGTAGAGTTCCCTTTAGGACTCCTCTGAGTGTCATTTGCAGCTGGTTCTTTTGCAGGATCCTCTAATTGTTACTTGTATAAGAAATGAGAAATTTTAACCCTAAATGAAATTTTTTTTGCTGATCTATTCAACCAATGATCTATAACCTGGTGTGAGATCTTGATGACCCAAGTTTTTGTAAGGTTTGCTGATCAAAGGTTCTGTTGCACTCAGTGAGTGGCACTGATCGATGTCAAACTTTGCTGATTTCTTGGTTATCTTTTGTCTCATTACAAAACGGTAGTCAAAGGTCCAGTCAGCCAAATTGTTGGTAGTAAGCGAGATTTTCTACACATGCATGACACACGATGTGACGTGATCTTTATTTCCAGAATAAAGCATCAGTGGAGTTTATCCTGGTCACTGTTATGCAATTCTTGATATTTTATTAAACAGTGAAATCCCGTTAATTTTGCCAGCATTGTGTAGCTATGACTGTCACTTGCGCTCTATGTCGCTCCTTTGTGTAGGCTAATAGTGCGAGTATTTTGTTCACACTGAAAAGAAGACAACTACCCTTCTAACACTAATGATCTAGATGCTAGAGTACTATACATAGTGCATAGTGTAAACGTGCAGCACGTCACTTGGGACACAGATCTTTCGGTAGACAAAAGCTGTGATTATTTGTGTCATTAAACGAGGCAACTTACATTCTGCTATCTTCAGTTTTCCAGACAGGAATGGTGGGCTATCCAGAGGCTCTGACCGATCCTTCATACAAAGCTCAGATACTGACTTTAACCTACCCTCTGATTGGGAACTACGGTGTGCCCAGTGACGTTGACGGTGAATTTGGACTCAGCAAGGTAGCGCTGGCTTTCTCTACATCGAATGACTTTAGATGTACCTTTTGACATGTTCCTTGATGTGCTCCCATGTGAAATTTCAGTGGTTTGAATCTGCCAGGATCCATGCTGCTGCTCTAATAGTTGGGGAAGTTTCTCAGAATCCCAGCCACTGGAACTCCAACAAGTCTCTTGATGAGTGGCTAAAAGAGCACAGGATCCCTGGCCTACAGGGTAAGAGACGTGCCTTCCTTTAAAATACTTGGTGTATATGTGTAGAACCCCAAAGATTTCATTTGAAAAGTGACTGTTATTCTTTATTCCTGAGTTATATTTTCATCAGTTTGTTTGGTTGCACTGTTCATGGTCTGTAATCATGGCATGATATCTTGATGGCCAAACTGATACTTGATGCTTACCTCAAACTCCAAGATTGATCCATCTATCGATTTTTTGGTTGATCACGTGAATTGTCTCTAATAGAGTGATGTTTAACTTTAAGTGCTCATTTCAAAAGCAACACCATTTTTTGTGGGGGAAAAAAAACAGGAGTCGACACTCGCGCTTTGACCAAAAAGATCCGGGAAAAGGGAACCATGCTCGGTAAACTGGTGATGGAAGGAACACCAGAAGACAGCATTCCTTTTAATAATCCAGATACTCAGAACTTGGTGAAAGAAGTGTCTATGAGAGTAAGTTCTGAATGTAGTACTTTTGGAAGCCATGTATTGTAGAGTTGAAATGGTACTTATCTCTCTTTCTAGGCTTATTACAGAAATGTGTGTATTCTTGGTTTCTGTAGGAACCCAGGCTTTTCAATCCGGATGGCAATGTCAGGATCCTCACAGTGGACTGCGGTATTAAGTACAATCAGATCCGCTGCTTGTGTGAGAGAGGTGCACAGGTCACTGTGGTGCCGTGGGATTACCCTCTGAATGCCGACGGTGAGAGACAGAATAAATCGGACGAAATTAATAACTCAGCTCTGATCAGCTGCTAGCAAATCTTGTACTGTTAGCATTTAGCTAAACCTGCTTTGTCTTTGTGTCTCTGCTGTCTTTCGGTTTCTCTCCAGACTTCGACGGACTGTTTATCAGTAACGGTCCCGGTGACCCCAACCACTGCAAGGAGACTATAGAAAATCTGAAAAAGATTGTCTGTGTGGAAAAACCCAAACCTGTCTTTGGAATTTGTTTGGGTCATCAGCTGCTGTCGTTGGTTATTGGTGCCAAGACGTACAAAATGAAGTAAGTTTATAAAGTTAGGGGATCAAGAATGAAGCGATGAGAACCCGTTTTTATTGTGTTGTATTGATTTGTTTTATTGTTGTTGGTGGTGGTGGTTGCCTGCACTGAAATTCAGTACTTGATTCAATAATTCAAGTCTTGGATACATGAAACTCAGAGTTTTTGACCTCACTACAGTGGCCGACAAGGACACCAAATCCCATCCCAGTCAGTCACGGTGGTGATAATGTGACCAAAAAATGTACATAAAGGGCCATAACCTTTTCTCGCTTGTCAAAGACTCGGATATCAGTGAAATCCATTTCAATCCGTTTCATTTCACTCCTTTTTTGCGCCACATTTCACAGACATGGAAAGATTTTATGGTGGTGAAAACGCTCAAATGAACATATGGTTATATCTCAGCAACACTTTGGTGTATGACACCAAACATGGCGGGTCTTATAACAACTGTGACCTGAGGGAACATGAGCAGTTTCACAACAGTGCCACCTGCTGGTCATGAAATGAAAAATCTGTGCTTGTGCGTATAACCACTAAAGAATTTGTCCTAAAATCACTATCTTTGTATTTAGTAAAGTATACAGTCGAGCACATATGCTAATAAATATATTATTCATACTGTAAAGCATATGGTTGAATGATAAGAGGTTTACTAAGTCGGCTATTTTTAATTGTGTGTTAAGATGCTGTATGTTACCAAATGCATTGGAATATCATTACTGAACTCTCCATTGTTTCATTCCCAGTTCAAATGTGTTCATGAATGCGTTTAGTAAATAGTGTATTATTTAGTAATAGTGTAGTATTTAGTGTACTAAATAGTATAATAATCCTATATATAAGTGCACGAAACCTGATCATTTGCAGAAATATTTTGCTTTTTTTCTGCTAATCCCCAACCCTATTGGTAGAACGGAATGGGTTGTGTGTAAAAGTCTAACTGCCAGCTCATTCAATCAGCTACTTTGTTAAAGGTTTGATAGATGGATAGATCGATCACCTTTATTGCTTAAGTAGAGTCAGCTTATAAGTCATCACAGGTGATTGAGTACATCTGATTAAATGATCACAACAAGCCTCACCGTCGATTACTTGCGGCTCGACATTTCCCAGGCTGAGTGTCTTTGTTCCCACGGGAGCATTGTGTTGTTGAAATTGCTATTTGTGCTGAGTTCTGCAGTTTTAGCGAGATACTGCACTGCTGGAATTTCTGGGACAGATCGCTGTGTTGTTCGGGGTCAGTCTCAAGGCCAGTACAAATGCCTCGCTTTCCCTTGCTGTGGAAATTTTGCCAGTTCTGACAGATGAACCCACACACACACACACACCCTTCTTTCAAGACCAGAAATCAACGCTTTTATTTTGGTATCATATGAACAGCTTGCTTTGTCTAATATATTATGTCAGATTATACAGAACTCCACAATACACAATATCATTAGCGATCTTATGCGTCATAGAACATTATGACATTTCTAACGTGCAACATTTCATGACCCTGTAACCTTGTTATTCTCATGCTGAGAAAGCTGTCTTTCAGATAGAACTGAGTAAATGCATGATTCTGATTGGTTGTCTCTATTCCTCACTATAGCATCATGTTTATACAAAATAAAATAAACATGAACATGAAAAAAAACATTGTCTCAGGTTAAGCTACGCCCACTTCAGCTTTAAATCCATATATAGATATTTGGAGCCCTAAAGGAATACAGAAAATGAAAAGAATATTTTTTTTATACTGTATCTTCTTCTGTGCTCTGTAGATACGGGAACCGTGGCCATAACCAGCCTTGCATACATAAAGGCACAGAACGTTGCTTCATCACATCTCAGAACCATGGATTTGCAGTGGATCCTCTGAGCCTTCCGGATGACTGGGACGTTCTCTTTACCAACGCCAATGACCACACTAACGAGGGCATTGTGCACAACTCTAAACCTCTTTTCAGGTACTGAATCCATAAGAGTAAACACACTTGTTCTTTGGCAGTAGCATTGTCAGTGTGTTTGATTGATTGTTTTGTTTATTTATTTATATTTGTATATATATTTTGCAGCGTACAGTTCCATCCTGAGCATATGGCTGGACCCACTGACCTTGTGAGCCTTTTCGATGTTTTTCTGGATGTCGTCCGTGATGCAAAAGAAAACAAAGTTGGAAAGCCAGGTGAGGTTTCTGTTTGTTAATCAAACAAAGCTGTGCAACTCCAAGGCCTGACAGAATAAGAGTCATAATAAGAGTTTTTTATGTGAAAGTGACGTGACATTCATTCTCTGCATTTAACCCATCCAAAGTGCACACACACAACAGTGAACACACACATACACACACCCGGAGCAGTGGGCAGCCATTTATGCTGTGGCACCCGGTGAGCAATTGGGGGGGGGTTTGGTGCTTTGCGCAAGGGCACCTCAGTCGTGGCCGGCCCGAGACTCGAACCCACAACCTTGGGGTTAGGAGTCAAACTCTCTAACCATTAGGCCACGACTTCCCTAATGGCTTGATAATTCATGACATTTCAGAAAATGAAACCATACATTTGCAACTACAAACTAATTTCTTACAAAATCTGATGTCATTCTTGTAGCTTTGTGAAGACGTATCCATCACTAACGGACCTTCTCTTGTTTGTATAGTAAAGGAGAGGCTGACTGAACATCTCACCTTCCCTGGATCTCCAAAACCTGAGGAATTTGTACGTCCCCGCAAAGTGCTCATTCTGGGATCTGGAGGACTCTCCATTGGTCAGGCTGGAGAATTTGATTATTCTGGCTCTCAGGTAAGTCAGTAAACGAGCGGTTCTTGGGGAACAGGGTCGTTAGAATAGCTTGTGTTCTGAAGGTTCCACCATCTTTCCGGTACTTTTTATTTCATTTCTTTCAGGCAATTAAAGCTCTGAAAGAAGAGAACATCCAGACTATTCTCATCAACTCTAACATCGCCACAGTGCAAACCTCCAAAGGCCTCGCTGACAAAGTGTACTTCCTTCCCATCACCCCAGACTACGTCACACAGGTAAAGAAGTCAAATCCACATCACTGACCTGTTTAGTCAGGAGTTAGTCAGAGGTGCTTTTTAACAATTTAGCTCTTTGTTTGTTTTTTCCCAGCCTTAGTTATAAGCTTTGCCATATATAAGGTAATATTCAAACTTTTTCCCTTTCAAAGTGAATCGTTGCTGTCAGACATTTCAGATTTATGTGATTGGCTCATGTGTCTTTTATTAAAGGGGGAAAAAACAGTCACATACATGTGTAGTTGATTAGGTTGCTGGTGGAATGTAAATACTCTGAATTTGTTCTCTGCATTTAACCCATCCAAAGTGCACACACACAATAGTGAACACACACACACCGTGAACACACACCCGGAGCAGTGGGCAGCCATTTATGCTGCGGTGCCCGGGGAGCAGTTGAGGGGGTTCGGTGCCTTGTTCAAGGGCACCTCAGTCGTGGTATTGCCGGCCCGAGACTCGAACCCACAACCTTAGGGTTAGGAGTCAGACTCTCTAACCATTAGGCCATGACTTTATTATTATTATAGGTTAAAGTCAACCTGGTGAAGCATGTGCTGAAAGCTGATTGGCCAATGGTAGCCATGTTTATCATGAAGATAATCATCATTATTTACACTTTAACTGATGCTCGATGCTATTGTTGTTGTTATATAATAAGGCTTTTTTTTATTAAATGAGCTAAAATTCTTTCAACAAATTGTGTGATCTCATGTTCATGTCTCTGTTGCTCCGCCCCTTTTCACGAGATTGCCCTGATTGTTCTGTACGTCACCTTTTTTTTGCAGTTTGACAGAAATTTGGAAATAAATCACCAGAGAAATGTTTGTAAGTGCAAAAGTGTTTAGAGCATGACTTTAGCTAATCTGAGTGAGACTACACTAGTTACTAGCACATCCCCAGATGAACCGAACTATCAGGATTTATGATGCAATTTCAATGTAAACACTGTGAGATGCCTGCTATGTTCTGATTGGCTGATGGCAGCCATGTTTTCCAGAATAAAACTGGAATGCACACTTGGTTTGGTGCATGTTTTACTTCAAACAAGCTTGTAATGTAATAATGCATGTGTGGTTTTGTTTTGTTTTTTGGACCCGGATGGCAGGATTGAGTTAGATTTAACATTCTGAATGGGGGAAAAAAAAAACTGAAGGACAGACATTTGTCTGAACAAGGGCTTAAACCTGCATGCTTGGCTAAATGTAGTCTCAAACAGATTTATTAATATTTTCAAGTGCGGCGAACTCGGGAATTCTATTTTCTTAAAAACCGTATTTAAAAATGCGACGTGTTTTGGTGAGGACGTCTTGAGGACGTGTGGAAGTCGTACGGACATCTTGAGGAAGCGCTAATGAGGTCTTGAAGTGTCGAGGATGTCTTAAGGACGTCTTGAGCAGAGTATGGAATGGTTTCATTTCTGCTCCTATCTTTAAAACAGGTGATCAAGAACGAGCGTCCTGACGGAGTGCTTCTGGCTTTCGGAGGTCAGACGGCACTAAACTGTGGAGTGGAACTGACCAAGCAGGGCGTCCTGGAGAAGTATAATGTCAGAGTTTTGGGAACCCCAGTGGCCTCCATAGAGATGACCGAAGACCGGAAGATCTTTGTGGAGAAAATGGAGGAGATCAACGAGCATGTTGCACCAAGTGAGGCGGCGATGTCTGTGGAACAGGTAACAGGTCATTACTGAGCAATCAGTCTCACATAGCAAAGTCATTTTTCTGCTGTCTTTGCATAGATTTGAGTCTTTATCGTTTACTTTTCTTCTTTTTAACCCACGTGCAGGCAGTCGCTGCTGCCGAGAGGCTCGGTTATCCGGTGCTGATCCGCTCTGCCTTTGCGCTCGGTGGCCTGGGCTCCGGTTTCGCTAACAACAAAGAAGAATTGATCACATTAGTCATGCAAGCCTTTGCCCACACATCCCAAGTCCTGGTGGACAAGTCCCTCAAAGGTTGGAAAGAAATCGAGTACGAAATCGTACGAGATGCTTACGACAACTGCATCACGGTTAGTACACGTCCCTGATGATCTCTGCAGCAAAAAATGTGTTTAAAAGCATTTGTTATTAGCATTTTAACAGCATGGCAACTTTATATTTTTGTAACCTAGGTCTGTAACATGGAGAACATTGACCCTCTCGGAATTCACACCGGGGAGTCTATAGTCGTGGCTCCGAGTCAGACGCTGAACGATTACGAGTACAACATGCTGAGAAGCACCTCCATCAAGGTTATCCGGCACCTGGGAATTGTTGGCGAGTGCAACATTCAGTACGCCGTCAACCCAGAGTCTGAGCAGGTAAATGATAGGTTTAGCTGAATATGTTGGAGTGAGGATCATTTCCCTTTTCATGGAATATTTTAGTCAAATTTTACGAGAAAATATTTTAGCCTTGCCCACATTTCTTTTCCAATCCTGGATAGATTGTATAGAACTGCTCACAAACCATCACCTTCCCCAAATAACATGAAAGAACGATATCTCAGACCTAGCATTGTCTGTTTGTCTCCCAGTACTACATCATTGAGGTGAACGCCCGTCTCTCCCGGAGCTCCGCCCTGGCTAGTAAAGCCACAGGATACCCGCTGGCCTACGTCGCAGCTAAGCTTGCTTTAGGAATCCCTCTCCCTGTCCTCAAGTACGTACTACGACGGATAAGCTGCAGAATTCACTACCGCCTTTCACTTCATCACGTTCTTATCGTTTTTCTTATTCCAGAAATTCTGTGACCAACTCCACAACGGCAAACTTTGAGCCAAGTCTTGACTACTGTGTTGTGAAGGTTCCTCGCTGGGATCTGAGCAAGTTCCTTAGGGTTAGCACCAAAATTGGCAGTTCCATGAAGAGTGTTGGTAAGAGTTTTTAGGTTTTTGGGCAATTAAAATGTGCCTCGGGGTTTTCCTCCGGGTACTCCGGTTTCCTCCCCCGGTCCAAAGACATGCATGGTGGGTTGATTAGCATCTCTGGAAAAATTGTCCGTAGTGTGTGGTTGCGTGAGTGCGAGAGTGTGTGTGCCCTGCGATGGGTTGGCACTCCGTCCAGGGTGTATCCTGCCTTGATGCCGCCTGAGATAGGCACAGGCTCCCCGTGACCCAAGAAGTTCGGATAAGCATTAGAAAATGAACGAATGAATCTTTTTCTTATTCGTTAGTTAAGATGTGTTTGTTTGTTTGTTTATCAGAAAAGCCATTTTGTTCTCATTGTAAGACTGTTAGTTTGGAGCAAGGGCTTTGGAAAGAAATGGAGAGAGAATTCCTGACTGTTTATATGGGAGAAGGTTTACCCCATGTTGGTGGGGACCTGCATGGCATAGTGTCTTATCATTTAATAATCCATATTTATAATACATTTACTGTGAATTTTAATGTAGGCACTTCACTCTTCCTGCTTTCCCCCATCTTTTTGTGGGAAGTGTGTAGCATATCCAATATAGAGAGTATAAGGTGTATGTAAAATATAAGCATGGTCGGATGCGTGGATAAATTTTTAGATGGATGTGTTTAAGGGATGGATGGATAGATGGTTTGGTGGATGGATAAATTGATGGCTTTGGATGGGAAGATAAATAGATGGTTTCCTTGATGGATGGATGGTTTGCTGGATGGATGGATGGATAAATTGATGGTTTGAGTGTTTAATGGATGCATGGATGGTTTAGTAGATGGGTAAATGGATGGTGTTTTATGGATCCATGGAAATATATCATGATTGTTATGAAAATCTGAACAAAGACCACAAACTACTTGTTAATTTTTTTCAGGGGAGGTGATGGCCATTGGACGCAGCTTTGAGGAGGCTTTCCAGAAATCTCTCAGGATGGTAGATGAGAACTGCGCTGGATTTGACCATACCATCAAACCAGTTTCTGAACAGGTTAGTGTTCATCATCATCATCATCTTCTTCTTCTTCTTCTTCTATATTCACAATTTATAGACTTGCTAAAATTCAACACTGAAAATCGTCTCTCTTCATCAGGAGCTTCAGATTCCCACAGACAAGCGTATCTTCGTGCTGGCTGCAGCCATGTATGCAAACTACAGCATAGATCATCTGTACGAGCTGACCAAAATTGACCGCTGGTTCCTGCACAAGATGAAAAACATCATAGATCACGAGAAGCTCATGGAAACATACAATAAGGACGAAAGCACGATGCCACCTGAGGTGATGAGAAGAGCAAAGCAGTTGGGCTTCTCAGACAAGCAGATCGCTCTATCTGTGCAAAGGTTTGTAGCATGCAGGAGATCTCTCGTATATGTGGTCTAGATACAGTTCTATCACGCAGACGTTTAACGTCCCTGTTGAATTGTTTGATCTTCAGCACCGAGCTGGCTGTGAGGAAGCTAAGGCATGACTGGAAGATTTTGCCCATGGTTAAGCAGATCGACACCGTGGCTGCTGAATGGCCTGCTCACACGAACTACCTTTATCTGACTTACCACGGCATGGAAAGCGACGTCACCTTCGAAGAACCTCACGTCATGGTGATCGGCTCCGGGGTCTACCGCATCGGCAGCAGCGTGGAATTCGATTGGTGTGCCGTGGGTTGCATTAAAGAGCTCAGAAAGGTGAGTCTTCTACAGGTACCACCGTGTCCTGGAAATACAATTCTGTGCACGAGTATCGAACATTACATTGAGCATCACTGACCCCTCCCAAAGGGGGTGTGTCTGAAGCATTTCCATCTTGCTTTACTTCCGCTCGATCTTTAATCAGGAGAGGTTACAGGGATTTAAAAACCAGTCTTCTCTTAATCAAATTATTTTAGGTGAATTTTAGGGCACAAGTAGCTAACAATTAAGACACCAGCACTTTAGACATTTCTGCCATGTTTGTTTGGGGGTTTTTTTTACCCCAAATTTGGATCGTTTTTGAAACTTGAAGTCTCTCTTTCTCAGTGCCGGTATTTTTTATTTATTTATTTATTTATTTTGTAAATGTATTTTTTTCTGATACCTGGCATCCCTACACAGCAATATTATAATGTTAAATTAGTCAAGTCAAGTCCAGAAGTTTTTATTGTCATGTCAACCAAATATAGCTGTTGCAGTACATAGTAACATGAGACAACGTTTCTCCAGGATCAAGGTGCTACATAAAACAAAGACAGAGCTAAGGACATGTAAGTAGTCTTAGCCACATAAAGTGTAACCTGGTGCACACAGTGCAGGACAAAAGACAGTGCAGGACAAAAGACAGTGCAGGACAAAAGACAGTGCAGGACAAAAGACAGTGCAGGACAAAAGACAGTGCAGACACAAAGTTACAAGACAATACAAAAAATACAATACACAAAAGACAATAAACAGAAACAGCTCCGACCGACCAGTGTAAATACTGTATGTGAATACTGAATGTCCAAACAATATTTCGTGCAGTAACATTAGAATGAACACAGTTTCTTAGCAGCAGGTCCTTGGGCTAATATATAAAATTGTGCAAAAACCAGCAAATGACTGAAATATTGGACAGTATGTGCTGTTAAAAGCAACAACACAAAATGTGTCCTGAGTCTGTATGGATCACACAAACACTGTGCCATTATTATTGTACTTCACTGAATACAGAAACCACATAAAGCACACATTCAGGCATCGTTTAACCGAGTTTCTGATTAAAACTGACCATTTGATCGTCACGACGGCGTCCGTAAGCTTTATTCAGAAACGTGCCAGGAAGCTCTGTGTAAATGGTCTGGTTAAAGATCTGGTTCTTTTTGGGGTTTTTTTCTTCTCTTTCAGATGGGTTATAAGACGATAATGGTGAACTACAATCCCGAAACTGTCAGCACCGACTACGACATGTGCGACAGGCTCTATTTTGACGAGATCTCCTTTGAGGTGAGTGAGTGTTGAAAGGCAAGATCAGGAACACACATACAGTAATCTACAGTATCCTGCTCTATATAGATGGATAGATATGGATGGATAGATAGATATACAAGGTTAGAGATATATCAGTAACATCACCGGTGTACTCGTGTTGATTCGTTCCCGTGTTTAAAATGAGCTCTGAGAATTTGAACTGAGACACTGACCGTCTTTAAATGATAGGTGAAGACCAACCTCCTTCTGAAATAGTACTTAAGCTAGTGCTTGCTTATTTTTTTCCTGTTTGCTTATATATTAAAAAAAAAGCTGTTTTTCCTTTCAGTAGTGTCCCGGGGAATCAGAATTGATGATAGGTCGAGGTTTATTTAGGCAGCGTGCTTGTTTTTTTAACACTGTGACTCGACTCTTAGGTGGTGATGGACATCTACGAGATGGAGAACCCCGAGGGTGTGATTCTTTCCATGGGAGGCCAGCTCCCCAACAACATCGCCATGTCTTTGCACAGGCAGCAGTGCCGCATCCTGGGCACCTCGCCTGAGTTTATCGACTCCGCCGAGAACCGCTTTAAATTTTCTCGTATGTTGGACACCATCGGAATCAGCCAACCTCGCTGGAAAGAGCTCTCTGATACCGAGGTACACTACGTTCAAACCCACTGTAATATTCTATCTTAGAGACTATTACAGTTTGCTTTAACGATATATCGTTTTTTTTCCCCCTCCTCTCTCACTGATAGTCGTACTGACGCTGATTGATCCGCTGTTATTTTTCCTTCTTTCTTTCTCATACAGTCAGCTATGCAGTTTTGTGAGACGGTGGGCTACCCATGCCTAGTGAGGCCGTCCTACGTGCTCAGCGGAGCTGCAATGAACGTGGCGTACTCTGACAGCGACCTTGAGAAGTATTTGAGCAGCGCCGTCGCCGTGTCTAAAGAACACCCTGTTGTCATCTCCAAATTTATCCAGGAGGCCAAGGTCTCAGTCGCATACATTTAACAGTCATTTTAAGAATTAGCACTGGGAATAAGTGGGAATATGTTTAAACTATAAGCATGTGAGGCTTCGCTCAGTTCGGCTCGCTGTGCGTTGCAGGAGATCGACGTGGACGTAGTAGCATGTGACGGCGTGGTCATTGCTATCGCTGTTTGTGAGCACGTTGAGAATGCTGGAGTGCATTCCGGAGACGCTACGCTGGTCACGCCACCGCAGGACATCAACCAGAAGACCATGGAGCGCATTAAATTGATTGTGCATGCCATCGGCCAGGAGCTACAGGTCACGGGGCCATTTAACTTGCAGCTCATCGCCAAGGTGAGATCATCTGTATACAAGATGTAGAACTAAGTTCACTTTCTTTAAGGTCGTGTTTATATCGAAAAATGCCGGAGATGCCGATGTGAAAATACATCTACTTGCTTGCGTGTGTTCATTCAGGACGACCAGTTGAAAGTGATCGAGTGCAATGTACGAGTGTCACGCTCCTTCCCTTTTGTCTCCAAAACCCTGGGCGTAGATCTCGTGGCTTTGGCAACGCAGGTCATTATGGGACAGGAAGTGGAAGATGTGGGACTCATGAAGGGGAACGGAGTCGTGGGAGTTAAGGTAACGAGCCTCTGTGGACTACCAGCAGTGTTCTATCATATAAATATATCATTTGTGCCATAACAAAGTTTTTATGTCTGGAACTATTGGACAAATACTAAAAAAAAAGACCTTATGGATCATAGCGGAAGTGTCCAGTTTGGTGAAACTGTATGTTTTTGCTAGATTTGCTCACACAAACCATGTTTGCTGACTAAAAATGACTCCGTATAAGGAAAAGCACCTTGAAACCATGTCCTTGCTAATCCTCGGTCGAATGTGTTGTTTGGGTCTATGAAAGGTCCCACAGTTCTCCTTCTCTCGGCTGGCCGGAGCAGACGTCGTACTGGGAGTGGAAATGACCAGCACGGGCGAGGTGGCCTGCTTCGGTGAGAACCGCTACGAGGCGTACCTGAAAGCCATGCTCAGTACGGGCTTCAAAATCCCGAAGGAGAACATTCTCCTTTCCATCGGCAGCTACAAGGTATCTGAATCCGTAGTTTGTAGCTTTGTTATAAAGCAAAGGTGAAAAATTGTCTCGATTCTGTTCAATATCTAATCTTCATCTAATATTTTACTGTATTCTTGAATCTATTTTTTTTCCCAGAATAAAAGTGAGCTGCTGCCTACAATTAAGGCTTTGGAGAGTCTTGGCTATAACCTGTATGCCAGCTTGGGCACCGCTGACTTCTACACTGAGCATGGCATCAAAGTATGAACAAAATCAGCTTCTCAGATCTTGTCTTATTGTCCCCCAGAGTTTTTAGTTTATTAGCGTTTCATTTTTCAAGACCTAGTGTAGAAGGAACCTCTGCCTATTATCTGTACGGACTTATTTACCCGAGTCTTACCCCTAGGTGATGTCTGTGGATTGGCCTTTCGAGGAGGAAAGTGACTGCCCCAACAAGGACAAGCAGAGGAACATCATGGACTACTTGGAGGAGAACCACTTTGACATGGTGATCAACCTGTCCATGAGGAACTCTGGAGGACGCCGACTGTCCTCTTTTGTCACCAAAGGGTACCGTACACGTCGCATGGCCGTGGATTACTCTGTACCTCTGATCATCGATATCAAGTGCACCAAGCTCTTTGTTCAGGTGAGAAGGTGCAGCTCAAGCAGTTCATCAGGAAACCGTGGGTCCTCTCAAATCTCACTGGTTGCTAATCTATAGACGTTCTCTTCTATTAGCCATTAACTTATTTGTTGTTCGTGTTGTTTTGCCAGGCGTTGAGACAGATTGGCCGGGCTCCTCCGGTCAAGACTCACATTGACTGCATGACCTCCCAGAAACTCATCCGTTTACCTGGTACCTTTCAGCACTTCTCTTCTGTCACACATATTCCTTCATGTATACAATATGATTGGATCTTTTCTGCCTCTGTGTACTATTTCACCTCTGTTCTATTCCTGTAGGTCTCATTGATGTCCACGTGCACCTGCGAGAGCCTGGTGCCACCCACAAGGAGGATTTCTCCTCGGGCACAGCTGCCGCCCTGGCAGGAGGTATTACCATGGTGTGTGCCATGCCCAACACCAACCCTGCTGTAATCGACCCCAACTCTCTAGCCCTGGTCCAGAAGGTAATGTATTCGAGACGTTTAATAGTTCTCTTGCATCTGACCGCAGTGTTCTTATTCTGTTCCATGTGTCCGTACAGCTGGCAAAGGCAGGATGTCGATGCGATTACGCGCTATACGTCGGCGCCGTTTCGGACAACGCGACCATTCTGCCGTCCATTGCGAATGCCACGGTTGGTCTGAAGATGTACTTGAACGATACTTACTCCACATTAAAAATGGACAACGTTTCCTTGTGGATGGAGGTAAAGGATGGAGTTTGTAGTCAGATAACGAGAGAACGGTCGAGTGGAGTCGTAACAGCACTGTAGTAACGGATGAATGTTTGTTTTCGATGCAGCATTTTGAAAAGTGGCCGAAGCACTTACCCATAGTGGCTCATGCAGAGAGGCAGACAGTGGCTGCTATTCTGATGGTGGCTCAACTCTACCAGAGACCCGTGCACATTTGCCATATTGCCAAAAAAGAGGAGGTAAGATCTCAAACAAACCTATTCAAGCTTCCAGCATGGATCACCTTTAGCTTTGACCTGAAGTGATTTTTTTTTTTTTTTTATCTCAGATTCTTATCATCAGAGCTGCAAAGCAGAAGGGCGTCCAGGTGACGTGTGAAGTAGCACCTCATCACCTCTTCCTGTGTGACGACAACGTGTCCCTTCTCGGGGACGGCAGGGCTGAGGTACGGCCCATGCTGGGCACTCGAGAGGACATGGAGGCGCTGTGGGAAAATTTGGATATCATCGATTGTTTTGCCACCGATCATGGTAAGCGATTAAATATGTAATAATAATTGAGGCGAAGCTACACTTTATAGCGAGTGTCCATAACGTGCGTGTTCGTATCCACCTGCAGCTCCTCATACGGTGGCTGAGAAGGACTCAGAAAAACCTCCACCAGGATACCCAGGCCTTGAGACCATGCTGCCGCTGCTGCTCACTGCCGTTAGCGAAGGCCGTCTCACCGTCGATGACATCATCAAGCGGCTGTACGAGAACCCGGCTCGGATTTTCTCTCTTCCTCCACAGGAGAATACCTATGTGGAGGTCTGTAGTTAAAAATAACTTAAATAACATCGGATCAGTAAATCCGGATAAAATGCGGATTAAAAAACGAAAGCAAATGTTGCTTCTAGGTGGATTTGGAGCAAGAGTGGATCATCCCGAAGCACATGCAGTTCACCAAGTCAAAGTGGACTCCGTTCGAGGGCATGAGGGTGAAGGGGAAAGTGATGCGCGTGGTGCTGAGAGGAGAGCTTGCGTACATTGATGGACAGGTGAGCTCTGGTTTCCTGAGCCCTTCTTACTTGTGTGATGATTCTAAACAATTATATGCAATATATTCCACCGCCGGTGTCCTGTAATCCGTTCAGGTGCTGGTGCCTCCTGGTTACGGTGAGGATGTGAGGACGTGGGCATCAGTTCCTAGTCAGTCATCAGTCTCTGAAACACCCAAAGATATGCAGAAGGTAAGACTTCTGTAAGTGGCATTTTTTTTCCTCGGGAGGATATTTCTTCAGGTTTATCAAACTAATGTTTGTGTGTGTTGCACAGACCCCTGAGCATCCCAGGCATGCGACTCCCAGTGAATCTCTGCGTACTCGAGCTGCGAGTCCACGCCGCTCAGCCGGAGACCGTTTCATGCTTCCACCTCGAGTCTATCACACTTCTGATCCAGGCCTGCCACCAGGTAATAATTTAGCCTAGGGTTAGGGTTATACACTTTATTTACACTTTTGAACTTGTCTATAGATCCTTCTGTGTTCTAAAGGGTCTAATGATGCTTTAAGGTTTCTTGAAACATAGTGAACTGTTTTCAAGGGTATTTTTTTGGACCTTTTTGTTTTTTTTCTCTCTCTCAGAATTAGCTTCGGTCTCAGAGGCGTGCTCCCTCCCTCCTCCTCTAGCCAGAATCCTGTCGCCCCAGACGAGCCAGGCTCCGATCGTGTCTCACCTTCAGACCTCGCCTTTGCTTCACCCTTTAGTGGGTCAACACATCCTTTCTGTACGCCAGTTTACCAAGGAGCAGGTACAGTGTGTGTGTGGTGGATTTAAACTTGTTCTCAGGAAAGAAATGTGTGTAAAGTGAACTTTGTGTGTTAAACTTTTCTCCAGCTCTTCCCATACTCCTGTCTGGAGTTCTCACTCATTCAATTCAATTCAGTTTTATTGTATTGTATAGTGCTTTTAACTATTGACATGGTATCAAAGCAGCTTTATAGCATCTAAAATGTTTATGTAGATTTATCTGAATTATTCCCTAATGTGTAAGCGTGAGGCAACTGTGGCAAGGAAAGTTCCTTAGATGGTATGAGGAAGAAACCTTGACAGGAACCAGACTCATTTGGGAGACACCAGAGAGTAGGACTATAAATTAAATTATTATTAGTGGGATTATGAATAAAGTTTTTTCTACAGTCATATACAGTCATGTGGAGCTCCTGAGAATCTCAGAGGATATCAGTGTTTCATATCACTCCATATCGATAATTATTGATTATTTTTTATGACCCATTTAAAATAAGGACCAGGAGAAAAATATATTACATTTAAAGATTTTTATTTTAAACTTAACCTTAAACGGTGATTTTTATTTACATTTTCCTCACGGAGAGGTACGTCGCACTTCGCTAAAAAAAACAAACAAACAAAAAACTCTGAGGAAACCAGAATTCTGTGCTTATTTATTAGCATTGAGGTATTGGAACACCTGTACACCTGGTCGTTCATGCTCTTGTACGTTCAGCCGATCTCATTCAGATCCAGTTCAAGAGCTTGAAGATTAAATTTCATGTTTTATAACTTTCACACCTCACAAACGGCTGATCTCCTGCTGGGATTTTTGTCTCAACAGTCTGTGGGCGGAATAAGAGAGACTGCTATGAGAGAGCAGAGGAAAATGGCCATATTGGTTTGAACTGATATGAAGGTTTTAGTAACTCATGCTGGATAGTCACCGTGGGTTGAGCTACAAAGCAGAAGACCACATAAGGTTGAGATTTAGTGAATTGTGTGATGAGGTTAAATTCTATTGATGAGTTTTCTGGTCTGAGGCTACCGTTAGCCAATCGGCTTTGGAAAGGTTTAACACTGAGTTACTATCACAAAGTCCTCCTTTAAAGCGTTCTAAGTAACTTGGCAAGAAATCTGTCTTTTGAAGATATTTAATGGAAAAAATGTTTGTGTGTTTCAGATGTCCCACTTGTTCAACGTGGCTCACACGCTTCGTTTAATGGTTCAGAAAGAACGGAGCCTGGACCTCCTGAAGGTAAGCAGTTCTCACTGCACCGGGATAAAGTGCTGCTCAAGAACCACCATGGTGTTTTAGTACCCTGTCCTGATATTTTACTGCTTCTCACTAAAGAAAGAAAAGTAACTCAAACTTTTGTGTTGAAACTTTTTACTGAACACTTCATGAATAAATGCAACTCCGTTGATCTTCCAGCTCGCATCTAGTGGAATAAAAGTTCGTCAGAAAAACATTTGACCTGGAACCGGACCATAATCGAATATTTCATTTGTTGTTTTTTGGGGTTTCTTACATTTTAGAATGTTTGGTTTTAGTAGGTTTGGATTTAAAAAAAACAGTCAGAATGAAGTACATTTGATTTGCACATGCATCATATTACAAACAATTGCTTCAGTGATGTTTGTGTGTGTGTGTCTCTTCATTCCAGGGTAAGGTCATGGCCTCCATGTTCTACGAGGTAAGCACTCGAACCAGCAGCTCTTTTGCTGCGGCGATGCAGCGTCTCGGTGGCTCCGTCGTGCACTTCAGTGAATCCACTTCCTCCACACAGAAGGGCGAGTCACTCGCCGACTCGGTACAGACCATGTGCTGCTACACTGATGTGATTGTGCTGCGCCACCCGGTGCCTGGAGCTGTAGAGGTGGGACTGGGGGTGGGGTTGGGGGGAGCATTATTACCATTTATTTCTTTTCTCCTTAAATTCCTTATAGAATTATAACTGTAAACATCAGATAAACTGATTTTGGCTCTCATCCAAACAGGATGAAGGTCAGAACAAGTTCAAATGTCTGAAATAGGTTTCCTTCAGTAGCTTCATTCCTGTATGAAATATTTGAATCAGACACAAATTACTAGCAAGAAGAATTTGACTTTGCGATCAAAAACATTTTCTTTATGGCTTTTTGTCCTTAAAGCAGACTAACTAAGTGATTTTTATTTCCTTCACAACAGAAAGCTGCAAAGCATTGTCGCAGGCCGGTGATCAACGCCGGCGATGGAGTTGGGGAACATCCCACTCAGGCCCTGCTAGATATCTTCACCATCCGAGAAGAGCTTGGAACCGTCAATGGCATGACTGTAAGTCCACAGCTGAAAAAAAATCACACAGAAAAAATTTATTCTATTCTTCTGCTGGGTTTTGGGGTGTTGTTCTTTCTAGTAATGCTTAGTCAAAGAAACTGGTTTTGTTTTGATAAAAGCTCTAAAATCTCAGACTCGTATTCACGAGTTTAAATACTGTGTTGTTGTCGGTTCACTTCACATCATGAGAAATATTTTCTGCAACTAACATATGCTTGATACTTAAACTGGAAATTGGACAAATCTCCCGATAAACTTATCGTGATCCTGAGTATATATTGTGTGTAAACTCCCAAACTTTTGACTCTACCTGCTCTTTCTTGACCCTTACTCTGATCGTCTCACCCATAGACCCTTATGACTGACCATTTTACAGCTTGAGGACTTTATTGCCCCTTTTCCATCGAGGCAGTTTGAGTGCTGGTTCGGAGCCAGAGCTTAATTTGGAACCAGTTCTTTCTTTTGCGAAATCCAAAGCACCGGCTCTGAACCGGAAAAAGTGGTTCTTAAGTAGCACCAAAACGTTTCTGGTCTAGACTTGAGAAACGCTTGTGTCGGGGGCTGTGGGCGGGGCTACTGTTAGCGCATTTTACAGATTACATGGAGCACGTTGGATTCGAGGTTGTAGGTTCGCAAAGCCATAAGCATTAACAGTAAAGCAACATTCGCCATTGTTGTTGACGTTCGTGCTGCGCTAACGTTGCTGTGTAGCGTGACGCGTATACAGTAACGTCAGACTCGGCTCTGTGACGGCTCTCTTGCCGATGGAAAGGCAAACCGGTTCTTAGAAGGTTTGCCAGTGGAACCAACTTTGAACCAGCACTCGGTTCTTTTTTGGTGGAAAAGGGGTATAATATTTTCATTGTTGCATGGAATGATGGAGGAACTTAAGTTTTTTTGATAATTGTTAATTATGACAAGAAAAGACGATTTGTTGATCCTTTGATACACTTCCATAAATCGAATCGGTGGTGTGTGTGTGTTTGTGTGTAACTCTGGCTTCTGTACAGATCACTATGGTGGGCGACCTGAAGCACGGCAGGACGGTGCACTCCTTAGCTAGACTGCTAACCCAGTATCGCATCACGCTGCGCTACGTTTCCCCAAAGAACCTCAGCATGCCTCATGAGATCGTAGACTTCGTTGCATCCAAAGGCATTAAGCAGGTAAGCTTGTCTGACCTCCCGAAAGATATTTATCCCTTTGTACTTCTTGTACTGATTATGTCTGTTTTGTCCTATCAGGATGAGTTCAGCAGTATTGAAGAGGCTCTTCCTGATACTGACGTCCTTTATATAACACGCATTCAGAAAGAGCGCTTCGCATCTGATGATGAGTACAATGCAGTAAGTGTATGAGGGGGGTGGGGGGATGGTAAAGGTATGTGTGGATGAGTGTTGGGGGGTGTGGGTAAAGGTGTGTGTGGACATGTTGGTGGCTGGATAAGTGTGTGGGGATGAGTGAAGTTTGTTAAAGGTCTGTGTGCGGGTGTGTGTGTGTGAGTGAGCGAGCGGGTTTGGGGTGGTTGAGGGTGTGTTGGGGCGGGTGGGGGCGAGTGAGAGAGAATGTGAGGGGGTTTGGGTGTGAGAGTTGGTGTGGATGTGGGTCAGTGTGTGGATGTGTTCACTGTCTCTGTTGTTTTGTTGTATTGAAAATGTTAAACAAAGTTTTCTGGGTTTTTTCCCTCCTTTTTTAGTGCTTCGGGAGGTTTATTTTGACTCCTCACATCATGACAGGGGCCAAGAGGAAAATGGTGGTCATGCATCCACTTCCAAGAGTGAATGAAATTAGGTGACTTAAATACACCGTGGTGTTGTGTAGCACATTCATCCCAACACAACACAGTATATGATCCTTCACATACACACACTATAAAACATAATCCTCAAATCAGTGGGGGTTCATTTTTAGCACCCTTCAGTTTTATTGCTACTGTTCAGAGACATGAGAGAGAATTAAGAATAAAGAAATAATATATTGAGTGAGAATCAAAGTAGAAGTGCAAAATATGTGCCAGAGATATTGATGTCCCTAAAGTATAATCATTTCTGTTCTGAATAAAAATTTCTTTATTTTATATTTGAGGAGATTTGACATCAACACGCGTTCAGAAATTCTTTAATTCATAATGAATTTTTATTTTGGCTGCAACAATCTCTCTCTCTCACTCACTCACACACACACACACACTCACACAAATCTTTGGAGGGATTTATTTGTGTGTCTTATAGAAATGAGGTTGCACAAGTGAAATCTTACCAATAGGTGAACATAAAAAGGCACAAATACGAATGTATAACAAGGAGATATTAAGCACAATTAGGGCCATAATTCTGCCTGTATTTGCTGTTATATGAATAATAATGAATCGTGTCTAATTTTTTTTTTTCTTTTGTTCCGTTCTCCAGCGTGGAGGTGGATACAGATCCTCGCGCCGCTTACTTCCGCCAGGCGGAGAACGGTATGTACATCCGGATGGCACTTCTAGCCACGGTGCTCGGGCGCTGAAACATCTTTAGAGTGAAATCAGGACCTTGACGGTGAATCTGAGTCTTGCTCCTGGAAGAATCCTTTAGTTTATTATTACTTTACTTTAATGCTATTTCAGTAGTTAAATACACAGTCACAATGTTACTTTATCTACTGTAACTGCTGTACTTTTTCTGGAAAAAATGAGTAAAAATACTTAGTGAGCTTAAAAACCTGAGACGTTTTCAGGACATGTGAGTAAGGAGTACAAAGAACTCGTTAACTCTATGTAATGGATCTGTAAAAAAAAAAGGGTGAGCAGTGGAACAAGGGAAAATATAACTGCTTTATATTTTTTGATAATAAAACTCCTTTTCAGTCTCGCTCAGCATTCTTGATTTTTGTGTATTTTTATTTATTTATTTATTTCAAATACATCTTCTGCACCTCTAAAACTCCGATTAACACTAAAGCATGATTCATTCTTTCTCTTCTTATTAAAATTGAAATAAGAATTTGTTCCTGATAGAAACTTTTATCAATATGATTTTAAATCTGAGATTAAGATGTACAAACCTCTTCTTTTGTGGAAACCAAAAAGAACATTGTATTCCCATTGGGACAGAACTACATTTACAACCCTTTTTCCCCCCAGTCGGTTTCCAGAGAAACTCAATTTTAAGTCTTCTTCCTGTATAAGCTTGTATATTAACCCCCAAATGTCCTTAAGGCTGCTATCACACATGTACCAAGACCTTCATAGTGACCAAATTTACTGCAGTACAAATATCTTCACGTCATGTGGGAGACACGTTTCTCCTTTTATCCGACTAACAATTTTTTTGAAAGGTTGATAAATGAGGTCTGTTGTCCATCAGCAGCAGTGATGTATGCTAAGATTTACAGTTTTAGCTCAATCTATGTGACTGTTTAATGCAGAAGTTCATTTCAATGACACTATTCTGGATAGATGGAAAGCTGGTTCTTGTTTTATTAGCACCAGCTGTGATGACCATCAGTGATTGGACATTTGGAACAGTGGTGATCACTGATTGGTCATTTGGAACAGTAGAGATCACTGATTGGTCATTTGGAACAGTAGAGATCACTGATTGGTCATTTGGAACAGTAGAGATCACTGATTAGTAATTTGGAACAGTAGAGATCGATTGGTCATTTGGAACAGTGATGATCACTGATTGGTCATTTGGAACAGTAGAGATCAGTGACGTCATTTGGAACAGTAGAGATCAGTGACTGGTCATTTGGAACAGTGATGATCAGTGACGTCATTTGGAACAGTAGAGATCAGTGACGTCATTTGGAACAGTGGTGCTCACTGATTGGTTCCAAGCACACCCTCTCTCGGTAACCGTGACGTGAGCTAAGGAGCAGTATGAGGTTCAGGACAGTTACTAACATCTGCTCAGAAACTCGTTAGATTTCTCTACGAGCTCATTATTTTAATCAAAGTATTTAAAGGTTCTTTAAAAAAATCTCTTTGTCTTTGTCCTTTGCTGCACGTGACTGGACCCCCGTCCAGTAGGTGTCAGTAATGATCACCTCTGTGGGCTGATAGTACAAAAAAAGAGAGTAAAAACGTGGTAGATGAGGTCTGAATAAAGCGACCGTACTGTTGCTTCATGTCGATTTTACGCAGTAACACGTTATACTCCGTCAAAGGTAAATACCATTCTTTAGTGATGGCGAAGTGAAGCTTTCTTGAAGCAGTGAAGCTTTCAACCCTATTGTATCGGAAAAAGGTTCATTACTCGAGCTTTTCAAATCAGAGCTCGATGAGGACCTCTGCTGGTGAAAGCGATATCACACAATGTTCCACAACCAAACAACGGATTCATTTTAGAAGCAAAAATTGATGGATTGACAAATTAAGGATAGATTAATAAATAAATGCAACAATACATTAAATACATGACCAAAGCATGTTCCATTGCATACGCATGGTAACTCCAAACAAAGTTTGTACAAACAAACTTTACTCGTAATTCAAAAGCACACTTAAATTGAAATTAAGAGAGAGAGAGAGAGACTGTGTACCTATTTTGACAATAATAAAACAGCAGCACTTTTAAACCACTTTATTCTAATAATTAAAAGTGAAACAATTGAATAAAATTAAAAGTAGGCTTTAACCTTGGCTGTTGGCTACATCTTGGGCAGAGGACCTAGCATGTCATGCTTTGCACGAAGATGCCTTAACATGGATGATGTATTATTATTATTATTATTATTATTATTATTATTATTATAGGCAAGCTGCTGGGAGCAAATCAACCACTGGACCTAAAAACAGATTTAGGAGAGACCTTGTCTCAAAAGTATAAAGTGTGAACCATTTAAAGGTTTAACTTATTACTACTATCCTATATATATATATATATATATATATATATATATATATATATATATATATATATATATATATATATAATGACAAAATATACGACATGAAATGTTACATTGAATCGCGTATAATTGTGCATCTGATGAACACTTGACACACAGAACATACAACACTATTCTTACATTAAAACACATTTCTTTATGTTTCAGTTTGCACATTTATGTTTCAATTTGCACAGTTTTCCACTGTACATACAACTTTCTATATTATATATGTGTATTATATATGTCTGTCAATGCCATTCTGTTTACACTGTGGAGCTTCTGTAGAACAAATTCCTTGAATGTGAAAACATACTTGGCAATAAAGACCTTTCTGATTCTGATAATTGCCCAATGATGAGTGAGATTTAAGTTATAAATATAGGCTTCACGACAAAACCATATATATCCACCTTATTGGGCGAAATCAAATGAAAGTGTTCCCACATTTCAGAACACGATCTTTTTGTAACCGACTCCATTGACAACTCGCAACAATAAACTCTCCTAAACTCGCTATACAGCAATAGATTCCATGTAATACTCCAATACAACACACGAGGGCGCGCACGATTTTAAACCTTTGAATCGGATAACGAAGCAGTCAGTTTTTTTTGTTTGTTTGTTTTAATTTTGTTTGTTTTTTTATTCATGCAAAAAGACAAAGACAAAATACACATTTTGCTCAATGCCATACAACAAGAGGTATCAGTCACATTGGCTACCAGAAAAGAAAGGAAAAGAAAGGAAACAAAAACTTGAATTCTTTTAAAATATCACGTTTTTTTTTTTGTTTTTTACTTTTTCCAAAAGATTACTATATAACTTGAAAACATTTATAAAATGGGACAGATTTGGTTTACAAAGGGCACACTTTGTTTTGTGTATATGGTACTTTCCTAATACAATGAATGGTTGTATAATATATTGTTCATTATTTTCAAAATTATCTCCCTCAAAATAAAAAAAAAACACATCACATACACCAATTTCTACCACACAACCCAATTTTCTACTAATATAATCTCCCATATCCTTCCAAAAAAGTCTTGAGTAGATACAATGATAAAACAGATGCAAAATTGTTTCCTTTTCCTGACCACAAAATTCACAAACATAAGAAATATTAAGCTTAAATCTTTCCAAAACATGTTTTAAATCCTATGTAGAATTTTGTAAGACACCTCCTTAATTTTATTGTTGACACAAAACATGTTCAGTATTTTCCCAGTATATAAGACCAAAAAACCTTGCTGCAGGGAAAGAAACAAATAGAGGGCATTTCTTATAATATTATTGCTACACTTTTGTTTCAAGATATTAACATTGCCGATGTATAAACTACCACAAAAGTCATCTATATTAATTTGCAAAGAACTCGAATTCTTTCAAAGAAATACAACACTCTTTGGAATTGCATCAACAACAATAGCAAAATCTCTTGGTTTAACTGGTAATTGGAATTTTTCAAGAAACTCTGTGTAAGACAACAAATACCCTTCAGAGTTTAACAGCTTTTTTACCAAATTAATCCCTTCATTAATCCAGTTTTGATTAAAAAAAAATTATTTGTTTTTAAATAATATGTCTTTGTTATTCCAAATGCAATAACTGTGTGGTGAAAAATTGTGTTTATAGATCAAATTCCATGCTAACACGGCCTGTCTATGGAAACCAGCCAGTTTAACCAGAATTTTATTAACAGAAAAATTGCATTTTAACAAAAAATGTATGCCCCCAATAGAGTTAAATACATAATTAGGAAATAGATTCCAAACACTATCTTTATTTTTCCTAAATTCTATTAACCATCTAATCTTGAAAGTATTATTGAGTGTACTATAATCCAGAACCTCTAGCCCCCCTTGTTCTTTAGTATTGCATATGACCTCTTTCTTTAAATAATGTTTTTTTTCTCCAGATAAAGTCATACAATATCTTATCCAAATCTTTCATCACAATAGAGGGCACATCTAATGATAAGGAAGTGTATACAGATCTGGAAATACCTTCTGCCTTGGACAATAACACCCTCCCAAAAATTGATAAATCCCTCATTAACCACAAATTAAATTTCTTTTTTGTTTTTTCAATAATTGGTTCAAAATTTAACTGGCTTCTTTGTTTATCATTTTTGGAAATGACTATACCAAGATAAGTTAACTGGTGTTTAACTGGAATACCTTCTATATGTGTAAGGGAGCAAGCTTTTAGGGGAAACAACGTAGATTTATCTAGATTCATTTTAAGACCTGACACATCAGACAGTTCCTCAATAACCCTAATTATAACTGGAACCTCAGTTTTGTTTTTAAAAAAAATATCCGTGTCATCAGCAAACTGACTAAGTTTAAATTCTGCACCTAAAGCACTAATACCATTAAACTGAATTTTTCTTAATATGTACTACCAAAACTTGAGTGACTAACAAAAATAAAAAGCAAGTTTAACCGAGCTATTACATCCGTCATATAATGTTTTTACCGCTTTTAAAAACAAATCACCAAAACCCAACAACTTAATAACTTTGAAAATAAAATCATGATTTACAGTATCAAAAGCTTTATAGAAGTAAATAAATAAAATAGAACTGTCATCATTTAGAAGGTGATTATAATCAATCATATCCAAGACCAGCCCAGTGGTGTAGTCTAGTTTTTTGTAGTGAGTATACTGTGATTTCCACCCCCCCCTCCCAGCCTCATACGCACCCATCCTAGAGCGACACCCCATAGGCACCACCACACTCACTAATGCATAAAATATGCATCTACATGTAATTGAGAGCATTATTAAAGACTGCTTATGTGTTATCAACATTCCTATTTAGTATAAGCAACAAAAGACAGTCAGCTGATAAAACCTGTGCTCCAGGTCCCATATTCATATAACATTTAAGGCTAAATGTAATCAGACAGTTGGCAGCACCCAATGACTTTCACAGTAGGAAAAAATATAGACTATGAAAGTCAGTGGGTGCTGCCAACTGTCTGATTACCAACATTTTTCAAAATATCATCTTTTGTGTTAAACAGAATAAAGAAACTCATACAGATTTGGAACAAATTGAGGGTGAGGAAATAACACAATTTTCATTTTTGGGTGAACTTTATACCTTTATGAGCTACATTTAGCCTGAAATGTTATATGAATATGGGACCTGGAGCACAGGTTTTATCAGCTGTCAATTTTCAATGTACATTTAAGAGTGAACAATAAACATTTGTTCAGTTTTATCACCAACACTCTTTCATTGCAGAATATTATGAACAGGTAGTTTACAAAGCTTTCCTAATACATGTGTACTCGGGCTGTGGGTGAAATGTCACCCGAAGCTGCTGTAGCTTTAGGCGCAGGCTTCCGAAAACACTGAGTGTAGTTTGGGTCTGCTTTCGTTTCATATCTTCTTTACATTAGTTAGTTAATTTCTACAACTAAGTTTCCACCATGGAAGGTGACGTCAGATCAGGTCACAGGCCACAAGGTTTAAACAAACTCATAGATGAAGAACAGTCTGGTTTTATTGTTTTAAACCAGACTGTTCTTCATCTATGAGTTTGTTTAAACCTTGTTTCAATCTTCTTGCACAAATCATCGCAAACAATTTACTGTAATTATTGAGCAAACTAACGAAGCAGTCACGTGGGTGTAGGTGAAACGAAGCTTCGGGCGTCATTGGTCACGTGATTTTCCCAGAACGAATCAAGCTTCGATACAAAGCTTCAATGAAAATCGGTTCATTTTTTTTGACACACGTTTCGGATCTTTGGTGTCCCTGGTAATATCACTATCATTCTTGTTCATGTAAGGTTTAATGTACAGTTTAGGCGGTCGGTTCAGGTAAAGAACTGTAACGTTATACAGTTATGTATGCTAGCAGTGTGTAGCCGGTTAGCATTAGTTTTATCTTCAGTCTGGAACATTACAGTCTCTCTCTTACTGCTGCTTCTCCTTTACAGCTGGTTAAAGTCATTAGTCGGAGGAATATATTTACACAAGTCGGTTATTAGCGCAAGCGTTCTCAAATTAGCATGTAGCTGTGTGTTAGCATGTAGCTGTGTGTTAGCATGTGGCTTTTTTGTGTGTTAGCATGTAGCTGGTGAGGTCGGGAACGTCGTTAGTGACGTAGTTGACAGTAAGTTAGCGGCTAAGCTAACAGTTCCTGCGCGTGTGAACGGTTCCGGGGTCGGTTCCTGATCCGGATAAATCAGCTGCACTATCAGGCGGGTGGGAATGTCCTAAAACCGTGCATTGTGTAAATGAGTTAGACTTTTCGATCGGTTGAATAGTTAAACAGGTGAATGTTTACGTGTTCAGGTGTGTTTTGTGACGTCATAACCGTGTATTCTAAATGTGTGTGTGTGTGTGTATGTAGGGATTGCTGCTGCTGCATAATCCACAACCAAGTCTCACAGCTTTTTACTCCTGGCAAATGAAGGAGAATAAGGAGAACACCACTCCTGCCATTCACGTAACCAATCTGGACCACATTAAGCCATGCTGGTACTGGGACAAGAAGGACTTGGCGCACACGCCGTCGCAGTCCGAGGGCCTGGACCCGGCCACGGAGGCCCGGTACCGCAGAGAGGGAGCCAGGTTCATATTTGACGTGGGAACGCGACTCGGGTTGTATCCTTCCACTGCTGATGCTTCACTCTCACTTTACTCTGTAGTAGGAATATACGGCGAGTTCAAAAGGTTGTGAGTCTTTGGTGGTATTTGTGTTTAACCGGAATCATCTGCTTATTGTCTTCTACAAGCGTCTCACGATCATGTTTGCCCAGTCATTCTGACAGAACTGGTGTTACATTGGTGTCAGGTTGTGGGCCTGAAATTTCTATGGGCTTAGTTGTGTGTATTGGAAGAACTTACTGGCTGATGTCTTGACATGTTTGCCGTTATAATAAGTTTAGTATGTCTCGATAATCCCTTTTGCCTCTTGTTACCGTCTTTTTAAGTGACCGGTGCCCTTTCCAGCACATCATGCGCAACATGCCGCCACCACCATGCTTCACACTGAGGATAGAGAAAGTGCTGCACAAGAGATTGAGCTGATTTTCATGGGTACTTTGGTACCTGATGCCTCCAGGACAATCAACAGTTCCTTAGTTGTTACCTTAAGTCATTCAGACCGATGTTTTATTTGCGGCTCCTTCTGAATGATGCAGTGTCTGTGTGCTCCAAAGTGTTGTAGATTTGTGTACCATTGTTTGGTTATTGCTCTAAAGGAGGAACCAAGGTTGAAGATGTCTCTTTTTTTTTAGTGTTATTGAGGATAAAATGGCACTGAGCATAAACGTAGGCTGTGTTTATCCCCTGATTATGACAACATACCAATCAGAAGCTTTTAGAAAATCTTCCATACTGTTTAAAAAGGACAAAAACTTAGTGAATGTAAAATTTGACCTACTAGAATTCGAACATAGTGAATTAAAGCTGTTTCATATGGATTCATGGAGAACTGTGATTAACTGTTTTGTTTTGTTTATTTATTTGTTTGTTTATTTATTTTTAGTAGAAGCATTTTTTGTATTTTCTTCCTTGACATCAACTCCTTTATTAGACATTATGACACCTTGGCTACTGGGATCATATACTTTCACCGCTTCTACATGTTTCACTCTTTTAAACAGTTTCCAAGATATGTAAGTACATACTTTCTGTTTTGTGTCTTTTTATTAATCTTCCTCTTCATCTTGGTCATTTAATTTCTTCTGCTCATCAGTGAGTTTTTTTTTTTTTTTAAATTTTATAAATTTTGCACCCATTTCTATAGTTTATAGGCAATGATGTCCATGATCAGGATTTTTTTTTTAAACATGGAAATATTCTGCACACTTATGACTTATTGGCTACTTTGAATTTGGATATAAAGCTGACAGAAAAATTTTAGGTTATTTAACTCTAACTCATTGCTCTCGGGTTCCTCCAGTTCCACTGACTTGATGAAACCATGAGAGTTTTTATTCCTGTCTATTTATACAGACAGGTTCTTTCCTGGTTCATTTCCACATGTGATTCAAAACAATGATTTATCTGTGCTACAGAGATTCCAGAAAGTTCCTAGACTTGGGGAACCGTGTGCTCGGCCGTGACCTTGTTAATCCTAACGTCTCACTATCACTACAGTGTAGTGATGAATTCTGTAGACAGATATGCTGAGCTTCTGGTCGGCTTTTCAGGTGACTGGAGCCTGCTGTCTGTTTCTGGCTGGAAAGGTTGAGGAGACCCCAAAGAAGTGTAAAGACATCATCAAAACGGCTCGCAGTCTGCTGAACGACGTGCAGTTTGCTCAGTTTGGAGACGATCCGAAGGTGAGCAGATGAGAGGGTTTGTAGGGGGAAGAGCGTCAAGGGCATGATATTCGTTTTGCACGAGGGTGTGTGTGTCTGATTTAAAAACTACAGAAAATGTATAGAAAATAGACTTTTACTCGTCTCTTTTTTTTTTCTTTCTTTTTAAGATCGCATTGACTTTAATATTTATTTATTTCTTATGTTTCTCTTTTGATTATTTATGCATGTTTCCCAGCATCATGTGAGTTATGGTTGAGTGATGGTTTGAGTTATTGCTCTTTCTCCACAGGAGGAAGTGATGGTGTTGGAGAGAATATTACTCCAGACAATCAAGTTTGACTTGCAGGTGGAACATCCATATCAGTTTCTCCTGCGTTATGCCAAACAGCTGAAAGGTGTGCTCGTCGTTTTCTTTAGATGGTTTAAAAGAGAAAAGAAATTTATGGTGATCATTTGTGAGTTTCATGCCATGTTGTATTTTTCAGGTGACAAAAATAAAGTGCAGAAGTTGGTGCAGATGGCCTGGACGTTTGTGAACGATAGGTGAACATTACTTATCTTGAAATATCACAAAGCCTTTTATTTAGAAAAGGAAAACTCCACTGTGAGTCCAACAATGATATGTCCAAAAGTATGTGCACCTCAGGCCATCTCACCCATATGTGGTTCTTCACAAAACTGTAGGCTGCAGCGTTACATTTTCTCTTCAGTAGAACTACAAACCCTGCTCCAGCACGACAGTGTCCTTGTGAATGAAGAAGCTTCATGAAGAACTCTAGTGTCCTGCCCTTGATTTGAGCCCTGACTCAAGATGAACTGGTGTCTCCTCAACATCCCAGCATCAGTGTCTGATCTCACTAATGCTCTTGTAGCTGAATGTAAAAAAAAAAAGTCATGATCCAACATTTAGTGGAAATCCTTCACAAAAGAGAAGAGCAGTTTTGTTATAACAGAAAAATCTGAATGTTCAACATGGACATGTGAGTGTTCTGGTCAGGGGTGCACATACTTTTGTCCATGCAGTGTTGGTTTATCTTGTAATGTTTGTTGTGTCTAGCAATGACTTCGTTGGGCAGTATGCCATTCCCGATCACGTGTTTTTCAGGGTGGATTTTCCTGTAAGAAGTGTGAGGAAAGATGTTGAGAGGAAACGCAACTGAAACTGCAGTAATAATTGAGACAGAGACCCATTTGTGCTTAATGGAACATGTTGATTAGGTCGAAATAAATTTATCCTGGAGTATTGTGTTCAAAGTCAGGAATGCAAAAAAACCACACGTGCCGTAATTCCTGCTTCTGAGGACCGCAGAATTCTTATCAGGTACTTTATCCTGGTGCGAGCGATGATTAATCCTGTTCCGTTTTGTCTCTTCAGCCTCTGCACCATGCTTTCACTTCAGTGGGAGCCCGAGATCATAGCCGTTGCGGTCATGTACTTGGCTGGACGCCTGTGTAAGTTTGATATCCAAGAGTGGACATCCAAGCAGTCGTCTCGCCGATGGTGGGAGCAGTTTGTACAAGACGTCCCTGTGGAGCTGCTGGAGGGTAGGAACCCTTTTTTTTTTTTGGTTATTAGGACCTTTGTGAGTTTACTGCTACATAAGAACTTAAGGGCTAAAGAGATAAAACGATGATGAATCTATTGACATGACCTAGACCAAGCTCAGGACTCCAGAAATTATTTCATGAAGCGCAGCTGAATTTCAGGTCCCATAAATGACGGCAGTTTTCGGCGGCACTCTGTTACCATGAAAACGCATTCTTGAGGAAGTGATTGTGATCTTGCTTTTATACAATGCATTTCCAGGCAAATTATGACCAGATATTTTCGTTTTGTTTGTATTTTTATTTATTTATATTTTTTGCTCCTTTGGTGGAAGCGGTTCCCAAACAAGCCACATCTAAAGTGTTGCCATGGTAACACGCAGGCTGACTGACGGCCTGTAGTAAGGCTGCAAAACAGAACTTCTTTACAAACACTACTTCATCCGTCTCCTGATTTAATTTAACTTCCTGCAGGCTTTCTGGAAAACTTTCTGTTTTCTGTCTGATGTAAGCAAGCTGTGTTAATATCTTTTAAACAATAATGGCTTTCCCAAATCCAGAAACATTCATTTAGGATGAAGTCATAAAATCTCAGTTTATCAGGTCTTTCTGTCTGCAGGGTTGCCAGTGTAATACCTACATGTATTTTAAATAATGCTTGTGCACTAAAAATCCTAAGAAATATATATAATATCCACCTTTTCCTTTTTTTATTTATTTATTTTATTTTTTTTTTAAATAATAAATATTGGACTAGTTTTGGGTCAGGGATTTTGCAGAAGCCTGGCAACCTTAATGTTTTGTTCAATTTTAAATTTTAAAACGTATAATTAGGAGATTTCTAAGTATTACATTTTTAACCAATAGTAACAGTTAGAACATTAGTGTTGTCACATTAAATATTGCTCCTGAGACCTTCTAATTTTCTATCAGTACAATCGTGACCTTCCCTGAACTTTTTTTCCTTTCTCCTTTCTCCCCCCTCCTCTTTCAGACATCTGCCATCAAATCCTGGACCTGTACTCACAGGGCAAGCAGCCGATTCCACAGCAGCCACAGATGCAGGAGAAAGACAAGCCGCAGCCTTCTCCTACAAGTCTGATCAGTCAACCAGTAGGAAACCCTGTAGCTCCACCACCATCCAAGAAGAGTTCTCCTCAGGCCAGCCCGCCACGGCAGCTAAAACGGCAACATGTGAGGCGCCACGTTTGGTCGTTTTATCTGCCAGATTGCATCTCATGCTAGGTTTCTAAGCTAAACAGATACCACAGTGTTCACACAGAATCTTAAAATGCTTAAAATTGTTAGTGGTTTGAAATACATGAAAAAAAAAATTGGCATGCCTGAGAGTACATTTTCTTGTGCAAATTAAAATGCTTTGCACGGTGAAACGAGTTTAATCATAACTGGTGAAGCAATAAACCTTAACCGAGGTCTTGTTTCGGTGGATAACGTGCCAGGATGTGGGCTCATTAAGGACAATTTTTAAAAAAACAGTTCATTGTTTCTTCTAGTTTCTAACAAACCACAGCAGACTCTTGACGCTTATGTGACGAGGTGACCTTCGTGGCTCACGGAGAGAAGGGTGTGAGGGGCTTCGTAGGCAACGGAGGGAGTGTAACAATGGTTTAGTGTGAGAAAAGATGAGGGGGTTGAGAACAAGTTGTTTTGCTCTGTGGGCAGAAATGTCTACAGACTTTGTCCACATTGTCATAAAAATAGGAGGGAATGTCTGAAGGTGTGGTGTCGGAATAGATAGGGGAGTGAAAGAAAGGCAGATGTTTTTTATTTATTTTAACCTTCTAATCAGAGTCGTCGTCGAAGTCACCAGTGTTCGGGTGCAGTCTGTTTCTTTGTAAACGGGAGCTTTTAGATAAAAAAAAAAAAATCCTAACACAGATCTGTTTCCACTAATTAGAAATATTACTCTATAACACTAATTTAACCTCCTGGAATATCACAGCAACCAACTGGAACACCATAGAAACCACACATTGTTGGATTTGTGAAATGACGTACCTTAATATAATTACATAATCTTCTTTTACTCATAAGGAAATATCCTCAATAACGTTTGCCAGATTTCCTAACTACTGCATCCTGTCCCGTTCGAGCTTATTGAAAGCCGTCTGCTGTTTTTTATTGGCCGCAGAAGACAATTTTTCCACACATTGTTAAAGCGTGTTTGTAATGTTTTAATGTGTGTTTTTGTTTTAGCCTTCTCCAAAAGAAGAGCCTAAAGTTCCTACAGGTAAGGACACATGATTTGTGGAAATGTATACATGTGCAGTTTGTTGTTTAAAAAAAATATTAATGGATGTTTTTTCCCCTCCATAGAACAAGTCGGTGCTAAAATACCACGACTGGAGAGCCCCATGCCTCCTCTACCAGTTAGCCAGCCTCCAGGTAAAAGTCTATTACTCTTCCTCCCATACTGCTTTCTTCTGGGCTTGAGCTTATGGAAGTGTTGGCTTTGTGTACTTCTATTATTATTATTATTATTATTATTATTATTATTAGTTGTAATAAAACACAATCTCTCTCTATTTTTACACTGATAGATCGCAAACCGCCGCCCTCTGCCCCGGCCCCACCCACAGAAGCAGAACCAGCAGCTTCCACTGATTCGGACTTACCAAAGGCTCCACCGCCACCCCATGGAGCTCCGCCCCCTCTGCCTCACCGTCCCCCTCCCCCGCCACCCTCCAGCTACATAATGGGCATGTCCACAACCAGCTCGTACATGTCCAGCGAGGGATATCAGAGCCTGCAGTCCTTGATGAAGACAGACACACCATCCTACCCACATTTGCCCCCGTCTTACGGGATGCCTTACCATCCGCATGTTTACCCGCCTCCTAGTGCCCCTCCACCAGGCCCACCACCACCTCCACCTGCATCTTATCCTCCTCCTAACCTTCCTCCACCCACTCCAGCTTACCCACCTCCGGGCTACAACCACAGCTACCCACCGCCTCCTCCACCACGCATGCCACCCCCAGGCATGGCTCTACCTGCAGGATATCCACCTCCAGTGCAGCCACAAGTGCCCATGCCACCTGTCATGCCACCGGTGGCAAGCATGAACCGTGGAGCCTGGATGAGATGAAAAAAGCCAAACAAAAAACAATGCGTCATAGGCAATATGGGTAGCCGGGCGTGTGTTTAGAGTGGTGTAGTTCTAAATAACTTGTGTTGTCTCAGGAAGAACAATCTGTCATCAGTCTGACCTGCATGGACAAAACCATTTCTATACATTTCCTCATGAACATCCAGAGTTTGTATGGCCATATATTAAGCTAACCATCATAACTCTAGAAGATTCTGGGGTTATGAAGTTTAGAGCATCTAATTGTTTAACAGTGTGTAACTGCCACACCTCCTGGGACAGGCTCTGAATCCACTGAGAACATCATATTACAATTGTATATCAGATATGAATAGCCCATAAAATTGGTATTAGGTTAGCTTTAAAGGCTAGCTTTAGCAGTCTACCCGAGTGTATCTTGTGTACCTCAGTTCTCTCAGTGTATCAGGAGGATTTAACCAGTGGGATCTGACTACTGAGATTCATTCTGACAGCATCACACCTGTCCTGTGATTATTTCTTGGCAGAAAGTATTCTAAACATACAATCATCGAAAAATAGTTTTGGTCCATCTGAGAACTTTGTTTTTTTTTCCTCATACCCCTTTGTGCTGATTTTGCGAGTGATGTGATGGATTCTCAGTGGCCTCCGCAGAACCGTCGACGCAGGACGAGTGTGTAAATACTTTTCATGACTAGATCTTAACTTGGAAACTTGTAGCTGATAAATCTGCAGTGCGTATAGTGTATACAGCAGCTTTGGGATTTATTTGGTGTAATAAAAGTCCTTTTCTTTCACAAATTGATTCTTGCTGTTTATTAGTTGTTTACAGAAGTTTCTACATGTTCATGTGGATATGCTGATAAATCACATACCTGGCTCAGCTGATCTGCTATCAGAGACGTCCAGAAAGCTCCATAAATGGCAGCGCTCACAGAGCAGGCGGCACAAAATGACTACCAAAAGGTTGAAATGGAAAAACTCCTCAGTGGCAGAAGTGGAAACCTACTTTTAATAATTAAAAAAAATATTTGCAACATAAGGGAGGCATGGTGGCTTAGTGGTTAGCACATTTGCCTCACACCTCCAGGGTCGGGGTTCAATTCCTGCCTCCGCCTTGTGTGTGTGGAGTTTGCATGTTCTCCCCATGCCTTGGGGGTTTCCTCTGGGTACTCCTGTTTCCTCCCCCGGTCCAAAGACATGCATGGTAGGTTGATTGGCATCTCTGGAAAATTGTCCGTACTGTGTGTGTGTGTGAGTGAATGAGAGTGTGTGTGTGCCCTGCGATGGGTTGGCACTCCGTCCAGGATGTATCCTGCCTCGATGCCCGATGACGCCTGAGATAGGCACAGGCTCCCCGTGACCCGAGAAGTTCGGATAAGAATATTCTATTCTTCGGTAAAGAATGAATAAATGAATTGAATGAATGAATTTACAGCATAATCACCTGCAAATAGTTGCAGCGACTCGAACAGAATTTAGTTTAAGATTGATAAAATAAAGCTTAATGAGTCAAGCAACGGCTAAAGGGAAAAGTATTTCAACTCAGTAAAATGAAATGGTTTACTTTTATAATCTGTATCTTAAGATCTTCACAAATCAATCAAGACCTAGGATTTTGGGATCACCTACACAAAACTGGTTAAAAAATATTCCCGGAACAATATGGATGACGCACATCAATCAATCCTAATAGGGTGGAGCTTCATTTATTCAAAGAAAGTTTGCACAAAATGTGTCTGCAAAAACACAGTTACGTATAAATCCGTATAAATAACTGTTTCTCAGGATCAAATCTGATTTACACAACAAAAAAATGCAACAGAAATTCAATGCAATGGCCTAATTTACAAACTGGAGCCATAAAAAAAAAATCCCTTTTGAAACAGAATTTTTACCACATATTCAGAAATTTGGTATCATTTAGGTTTCATCTTCATCTCAACTTGGAAAATTACATATTTTTTTCATCCTAGTATCCAAAAATATTGGAACACGTGATTGATAGGTTTACATGTTACCCAGGTGTGTCCTGGTACAGCGACTGTTTAAATAATGAACAGCTCTGAATGTTTACTCTTGGTTTGAGACCCTGGCTGTTTTGTCTGTGAAGTTGTGCAATGGATGTTGAAAAGGAATAAACGACTTGACCGGAGAGCTGAGAAAAGGAAAACAACAGTGGATGATAATGTTGTGCAAGCTGTGAATAAAAAATGCAAGTCAGTGATAACCTCACAGGAAAAGGTGAAGGTCTCACAATCCACCGACTGAAGAAGACTTCCAGAGCAGAACCTTCGAGGCCATAACACAAGATTCAAACCTCTCATCATCAATAAGAATCAGATACACAGAGATGAGCTACAAAAGCTCTGAAACCAAGAGGAACCTCCACCAAAATGTGGAGAAAGAAAGGATCTACTCATGGTCCAAAATGATTTGAGCTCATCTGAGAAACATGGTGGTGGTAGTGTGGCAGCTCGGGCTTTTTAACAATTGTTTTAAAAAATGAAATTATGATTCCTGCACATTCTGCATCTCTTTTATAATTTCATTATTTCACCCATTAACAAAAATATATTAGAACCGAACGTCAAAACATCACAAATTGAATTTACACATTTACAAAACTAAAATGAGCAAATCACAATTTTTACTGCTGAATTTACACACACAGATTTTTTTGTGAAAGTTTTGCAGTATCTTTTGATGTAGATAAAGTTCGGAAGAAACATTTGCTAAAGTTAAGTCGCTAGAACGTTTTGATGTAAGTTGCTAAAAATCTTGTTGAACATACTTTAACTGCTTATTAGGCAAGGTTTAGATTTTGTTTCATTTCAGCTGCTGGCTGCTTGATTAAACATTTTCTATACATTTCTTTTGTTACATTACTGTATGAATATCATTTCTGGAGCTCTGAGTACGACAGTATATTCGTTTCCACTGTGTCCAATCGAATGATCACACAAATAATAAAGAAAATTCATTTCTAACTTATTCTAACTTATTACTCTTAATTCTTGTTCCAGTTATTGTAAATTATACCGTAAATTTCCATAAATCTTTGATTTCTAATCAATTTCCACACATAACTTAAAGGTTTCTCTTCCTGTTTCTCTTCCTCATGTGGCTATGAGACTGATTGTGTTTCATTGCCTTGCAGTTATTACTGAAGGTTTATTTCTCTTTTCTGAAAATGTCCATGTTGGAGATCTTTTCAATCCTATGGCTCTGGGGAGATTTCTGATTTTTTATTTATTTATTTTTTTTCAATTCTCTAGATGATTGATTAAAATCGAGTTAAATAAAACTTGAATTCAATTCAATTTCATTTTATTTTATTTATATTGAGCTGGTCACAACGGACATTGTCTGAAATCACAGGCGACTGTGGTGAGGAAGAAACCGCTGAGAGGAACTAGACTTTTTAGTCAAGCTGACAAAAAATTACTGTAAAATGTCATTTTTTAAACAACAAATGAATTTATCCCACATATCCAATAAATAAATAACATCTTACTATTCAAGTGGTGGACTATTTCTTATTATAATAAATCAAGTCTCAGATTATTAAACTTATTTATAGATATTTCTAGACACATTTCTAAGCTTTAAAATTGTGAGTGGATTATTTTGCTTCTTTCTAGAAATGAACACGTGAAATAAAGGGACATAGCCTAGTGGTTAAGTTGTTGGACTTCTGCTCAGAAGGTCATGAGTTCAAATCCCATGTCCACCAAGCTGCCACTGCCGGGCCCCTGAGCAAGGCCCTTAACAATCAATTGCTCAGTTGTATAAATTGAAATAAAACTGCAAGTCACTCTGGATAAAGGTGTCTGCTTAATGCCTGTAATTTAAATGTAGAAATGAACACAAACAGTTAGTTAATAATCCGCCAACCAAACGAGTAAAAATAAAACGTAGTCACTTATTGTGTCTAGAAATACATTTCATTTGGTTTATTCTCATTTTATAAGAAGAAATAGTCTAGACATCTGACTACATTCGAGATTCGTTTGAATTTGCTAAGACGTCGTTTCCGGCGATGTAATGAATGAGAAAGCTCTGAATCATAATCTCTGGAAGTACGCAAGAGGACTATTTAACTTTTATTACATCGGACTAAAAAGGCACTGAAGCAACCGTCATCTTCTGCTCATCAGACGTAAGTATACCCCGTGTGACATCACTTAAATGATTCAGAATCATAATCACATTGTTTTTAGCAGTCAGAGATTCTTCAGAATCTCTCCAGTGAAAAATCAAGTCGTAGAGTCACTAGTCAGAGCAGCTGCAGATCCTTCTCTAAAATGATGTCACGATGACAGCAGTGCACTCATTACACAATCCAGCTCAGAGAAACAGATGGTTAAGTGCTTCAGGCACAGGTACTATTAACGATTAGGGATTATTAATGATTAGTTATTGTTAAAGATTAGGGATTATTAATGACAGTCTAAAGTTCTGTGACGAATCATTTGTCTGAAGGACTTCGCTTATCATCCACCTCTATGGAAAAGCTCCAAGGAAACATTCTTTAGCACAAAACTACAGCAATAACTTTAAGGAACATAAAAAGAAGCCTGGAGAAAATGATTAGTTCTTTCTGTAGTCAAATGAGACCAAAGCACAGTGAATTGTATGTCATTGATCAAAAATGTGATTAATTTGTGACTATTTGTGTGTGCGTGTGTGTGATTGTGTGTGAGTGTGTGTGTGTGTGTGTGTGTGTGATTGTGTGTGTGTGTGTGTGTGAGTGTGTGTGTGTGTGTGTGTGTGTGTGTGTGTGTGTGTGTGTGTGTGATTGTGTGTGTGAGTGTGTGTGTGTGTGTGTGTGTGATTGTGTGTGTGATTGTGTGTGAGTGTGTGTGTGTGTGTGTGTGATTGTGTGTGTGAGTGTGTGTGTGTGTGTGTGTGTGTGTGTGTGTGTGTGATTGTGTGTGTGTGATTGTGTGTGATTGTGTGTGATTGTGTGTGTGAGTGTGTGTGATTGTGTGTGTGATTGTGTGTGTGAGTGTGTGTGAGTGTGTGTGTGTGTGTGTGTGTGTGTGTGTGTGTGTGTGTGTGTGTGTGTGTGTGATTGTGTGTGTGTGATTGTGTGTGATTGTGTGTGATTGTGTGTGATTGTGTGTGTGAGTGTGTGTGTGTGTGTGTGTGATTGTGTGTGTGAGTGTGTGTGAGTGTGTGTGTGTGTGTGATTGTGTGTGTGAGTGTGTGTGAGTGTGTGTGAGTGTGTCTTATTGTTTCAGACACAGGACCACTGATTAACAGGATATGTGGTTATACAGTAGGTGGATATGTGGTTTTAATGCCCGCTGACCTTAAGTGAATTTACGAGTCTGTTTGTGTGCACAGGACAAAGACAGAATCAGCTTGTGTGTCATTTTGACATCTCTTTAAATCCTCAAATAATTGAATGAAATTCATTCATCAGGAGAACCTCTACATGAACATGGTACTTGGCAGCAATAATATAATTTCCAAAAATATCTATGATTTTTTTTTTTTTACCAACATGTCTATATTAATGTGATCCATGATAATGATAAAGTCATTCACTATATAAGCATTTCTATTCATCTTGTGTAATGATTGTGTAGAATATTTAGATACAGGACTGGAATAGAGGTATTGTTCTTTGTAGAAAATGTTTAGGATCCTTTACAAATGCTGGCAAATTATTGTTGATAACAAATTATTATAATAATTAACATTAATAACATTAATATAATGAATAAATTATTACAATAATTAACAATAAATGAACAAGTTACAAAGCAAAACCACAGTTCAGATTCACTATAAGATCAGAATAACTATAAAATAATAACTATAAGCCAAGAGGAGTGTTACTGAGACTCCTGATGAGGATAAGTAAAATTAGAAGAAAAAAAATGATTTTTTTTTTGTTTTGTTGAGTCCGTGTTGATCATTGAACGTCTTTGTCGTGTCTCACTCCACAGTGGTGTCAATATGAAGAGCATATAACAACTAGACCTTCAGGACTTATTTGTTTTTCACTAGAATACTAAAGGTGATATATTCATAGAAAAGTTCCAGAAAAAAACAAAAACTGTTATTTTTTTTCTGCACACAAATGTTTGTATATTTAAAGTAAATGTTGATATCAACCCCATTTCTGTCTATGAGATGCTACGAGTGTTTGTTTATCTAAAAAGCAGCTCGGATTTGATCTTCAACACTAAAATTCAGTGTAAGGTTTTCAACAGTGGAAAAAACACACGTCTCACACTGACTGACAATAGAGTCCTGATTCATTTTAGATCAGCCTCAGAGACAGAACATCATTCGTTTATTTTTACTGATTGAAAAGGTCCCAGAAGTCCATCTCTGTTCCGCCGGGGCAGAATGAAAAGCCAGCATAGTGTAAAAATGGTTAAAGTGCACAGGATCTGAATAATAAGCATTTACAAGTCACATTATTTGAATTTTTTATTTTATCTTCTTTTATAATTATGCCCGTTAATGTAAGGACTTTAATAATAAACTCCCACGAACATCAGAAAGAACCAACAGCGTTGGTTTTGTATCCATCAAAGGATGGATACAAAAGAATTGTTTATTACATTTTTGATGAGTATTTTCTTAATATTCTATATTTTATATAAATATTCTAGACATTTTCTTATAGTCTTCTATATTTTTACATATAGGCGTTTAAATAAAAATATAAACACGTACATCACAGGTCACAGCTGAATATCTGCATAGCTTACTTAGAATAAAAATTTAAGCTAAATCTTTCTCTTCATTTCTACAGGGAAACATTCATTTTTTGTCTTAAAAATTTGTCCTGGTATATTTCTGCAAGTGTACATGTAAAATGTAGAGGTAAAGACACTGATCTTTTTTTTTTAAGTGTTTGTGATAGATGATTTTTTGACATATTTTTCTGCCGTGACTTGCTGTAACACATGGACATCCTTGCTGTGGCTTTTGTCTGTCGTAATTTTCCCACAGCGCTTCTTCTGGTGATGGATTACACAAACTATCAGAAGAATAAATATGACAGCGCACATAATTATTCCAATAATACCTCCAGCTGGGATGAACGAAGCCGTCTCGATTGCAGGAGAACTGCTTGTAGGTGTAACCGGGCTAACAGACTTTGTTGTGCTGAATCCTTTTGTTTTGTCACAAGATATACTATCGCTGAGATGAAATCCTTCTTTACATGAACAGGTAAATCCTCCAGGAGTATTTGTGCAATTGTGATCACAAACTGATGCGTCACACTCGTCTATATCAACGCAAAATAAATCTTTGCCCCGTTCTTCTAGAACGAAGCCATTCGGGCACTCGCACTGAAAAGGATTGTTAATGTCACATTCGACAGCTGGACATTCCCACAGCGGACAGTACGGGGTACATTTGTGTCTGTCTTCTGAAGACACTCTGTATCCTTCTAAGCATTCACAATGATAACTACCTATGATGTTATTGCATGTATGTTCACATGGTCCGGAAAAACATTCATCATCATCTTCACACATGTCCTTTTCCATACTGAAGCCTTTCTTACAGTGACACTCGAATCCCTTGGCCGTGTTGACACAGTAGGAGTTTTCATCCGGACAAGGATTTTTATTCTTACAGTTATCAATATTCTTGCAGGTCTTTCCATCCTCCAGAAGTTCATATCCACTACAACACTGACAAACAGAACGATCACCTTTCACTACACACTCTTGAGAACAATTTGCTCGTACACACGGGTCACCGTGTGCCATGCAACGGACTGAGTTACTTTCAAGTTTATAACCTGGAAGGCAGGTGCAAATAAAGGAATCGTTATCCTTTTCACAATCATGCTCACAACCTCCTTTATAAACTTCACAATTCCATGGTGCTTTAACCCATTGACCTTCGAAACAGATGAATTTTGTTCCCAGATGTTGCTGTGTTGCGTTGCTCCCGGTGGGCACCTCTAGCAGGTCCTCTCTGGCAAATCCAAAAGGAGTTTCATACAAAACTGGTGAATCGGATGCAAGCTGCCTGCACTTTTCGGTGTTTTTGTACTCGCACAAATATCCGTCAACTACGTGATGACAGAGTCTTTCTGTCCATTTTGGATCATCTTTAGAGAGCGACACACATCTCTTCGAGCAGACATCTTCATGTTTTTTCCAGTTTGTGAAATTGGTTGCTTCGTCTCCGGTTATCCATGTGTATCCTTTCAGATCATGGGTTGATTTTGAGCAGAAGTCATTCATGTACCTTAAGCCAATCCAAAAGTCTCCAGTATGTCCAGTTAACACATCTGAAACGACATGGTTTGCTGCCATTGTTCGTATAGTCATTAGATGACCTCCTTTACTTTTACAGGACATTTGTGCTGAATTAAAATCCACAAAATCTGTATGGACAGTAATGCAATAGTCATCCACGCAGTTGCCGTAATTTGGCTTTCTCCCGTGGACTCTGAGGAGCACCAGCGCCATGACCACTCCTAGAAAATGCTTCATCCCTGTCTAACACCAATGCTGCCGTTCAGATATACAGAGGTTTTATCTCCTTCAGCAGATGTTATGTCGTGCTGCTCACGGCTCCGATTATTCTTGCACTGCTGTAGCGGTTAAGGAAAGGGGAGGAAGTAGAGTTCTGTTTCCTGGCGCAGCTCCAGGTCCGTCGCGCACTTATCCACATGCAACAGCTGCAGGCGGTACTGAAGGAGACAGGCTGTAGTATATCCACAAGATTTATTTCACTATTCGTTCCAACAAACAGACTTGAGATGTGATATTAGGTTATGTGTTTACAGAAATAGACACGAACGTGAAGAACTTGTAACAGAGACCCCATGACACCCCGCCCCTGAAAAGCTTAGTCCAGGAAAATATCTTTTTTTTTTTTTTTTTTTTTTTTTTTTTAAAATATTATTTATAGTTTAAACACACTTCTATTTTATAGATCCATGTCAGATTTAGAGGTACATACAAAAATATATAATAATATATAAAATACATACACCCATGTGCCAATGAGAGTAAACACAGATTTATTCCACTTTCTTTGCAGTTATAATAAGCTTCACTCTTCTTCTGGGAAGATTTTTCCACTAGTTGTGGAATTTATGTAGCCCCCCAGTCTCGTGCCTCATACCAGTAGATGTCTGAAGCATAAATCCTTTGGTATTTTGTTTATTCAGTGAGACTTCTTTGGTGAGATAAAAAAACACTACAGTTTTTGGGGGGCTTGTCTGGGATAAATACTGTAAAAAAATATTATAAATACTATTAGTTGGTATTATACTACATAAAAGTAATTATATAACAATTGAACTGTTTTTTTTTTAATTATTATTATTATTAGTTCCTATCAATTCGATTTTTCTAGCCTTCTTCTTTGTCTCTTTTCTTTTTCCCACTTTCACTCTCTCTGCGTCTGAGTGAGTGTGGATAATTGGGGAAGTACAGTGTTTAGGCAAACTGGCAGAGAATTTCTAATAGATGTGACATTTCAGAAGTATGCAGGGTCTAGTCAGAGCAGAATAATACCATAAAAATTCTGTGACAATAAAAAGTTCATGAAACCATGTTCGTGGCCAAGTGTTAGGGAGGAAATGAATGGACAGCCCAAATATAGGGAGTCTAGTGAATAAACAGTCAAAGTGTGCCATACAACCTACTTTGTGAGGGAAAGACTCATGTGAAGGTATCATCTATCCAGAATCTGATGCTGGTTCATTTCCTGAATCCTCTGGCTGGAGCACAAGTCACAAGGTTTCAGAGGAAATCTGAATTCATTCTGCTGCTACCATCATGAGCTCCATACTGTAAGCAATAAAAACTAGAGAGTCTGTTTCAATAGCAGTCACACATGCCCTAGCCATGACATCATGTTTCACAGAGAAGTTTGTATGTTTTATATTATAAGCAGATCCTTTCTTTCTCCACACTTTGGCGTTCCACTTGGTTCCAGAACTTTTGTACTGTAGCTCATCTCTGTCCTTAGTTGTGAATTTCAGTCTATCCTTCTGATTCTATCTAATAATGAGAGGTTTGAATCTTGTGGTTTGGCCTCGATAGTCTTTTTCAGTCAGTGGATTGTTATTCCTTCACCCCTGGCTGTGGAGATCGTTCATAATGACAGTGACTTGTTTTTCTTCACAGTTTTCACAATGTTGTTGTTGCCAGCTCCTACTTGGCTGGTTGTTCAGTACACCAGTGTTTTTTTTTTTGTTTTTTTTTACATGACATTAAATATTGTTCTATTATCTAGGCTCAATGCTTGTGCAAAAACTCGCTGGTCTTCATGTAAATTAACAACAAATTAACCCATGACTCATACAAAGAAAAGATATTCTTGGTATTTAATTATTAATCTTAGCACACCAAAGTTCATCTGGGAAACAATAAAACCCTGACATTAACAGTGTTTCATTATTTCTTATCACTTGAAATCACTTGAATGGGTGCGTTCAATCCAAAGGTGCCAGGTTTCAAGCTGTTTAAAGCACAGATGTAAATAGATCACAAACGTTTATCAATTATCTCATATTCTTTTGTTCAAATCTTCAATTAAACGGATCAACAACATATAAAAATCCAAGTTTACCTTAATCATGAATTCTCCAGTTCTATACCGTTACCCAAGAGAAAAGTTCATCTCAAGGATTTATTAGACATTTCCCCATCTGACCAACAGAGGGCAACCTGGAGGGACTGGTTTTATGTCATTGTTTATACTTACATTGTCAGAATCAGAATCAGGGTTATTGGCCATGTGTGTTGACACACACAAGGAATTTGGTTCCAGCTGTTTGAGACTCTCAAAAGTACAGACATAAATAACACTATACTATACAAACTATGGCAGACAATGCAGACGATGAGATACGATATAGACACAATGAGTATTAAATATGAATATAGAATATGAATGATGAGTTATGTACATAAAGTGTGGGAGTGCAAATAACAATATTGTGCAATATTATGCTTTTTGTACAATATACAGCAGCAGTAGTGTGTGTAATATATACAGATGATTTGATAACTGACAGTCCTGATAATGCAGTACTTATAGATATGAAGCAGTGAATATAATTATGCTGAGTTGTTGATCAGGGTGATTGTCTGGGGAAAGAAACTGTTCCTGTGGCTGGCAGTTTTAGTAAGCAAAGGGAGGAGCTGAAAGAGGTTGTGTACAGGGTGCGAAGGGTCAGTGGTGATTTGTCCTGCCCGGTTTCTGGTTCTTGTATCGTACAAGTCCTGGGGAGTGGGCAGGGGGACACCAATTATTTTCTGCTGTTTTTACTGTGGGTTGCAGTTTGTTTCTGTCCTGTTTTGTTGCTGCATCAAACCAGATGGTGATGGATGTGCACAGGGCAGATTTAATGACCGCAGTGTAGAACAGTATCAACAGCTCTTGTGGCAGACCATACTTCCTTAATTGAAGTAGAAAGTACATCCTCTGCTGGGCCTTTTGTCTTGAGAGTTTTTCCTTTTGTCTTCAATAAACCACAACATCTGCTTTTAAGCCTCCCTACTGGAGCCCTGGGTTCAAACCCTACCTTTGCTAGCGTCACCTTTTCCGATATTGTGTCTGAGTTCTGAACTCCAATTGGAAGACTTTCCTTCTAATACAAGTTATATACATTGGAGATACATGAAACATATAACAGAAGTATTGGCATATAATGTTGTTCTGTTCAGTTGTGTTATTCTCTCTAATGCCTCTTCATGACCTCTTAGTGAGTGACTTAGTTCTCCTTTTTGAGCTGGGAAGATGAGGAATACCACAAATATCCTTTCACTTTGTACTTTTCTCTGCCTCTCAGAAAGGAAACCTTAAACCTTCCTATTGACCTGTTATATCTTTTATTTCATTATCTCTACAAGGAAACCTACTCATGTCTATGTTATATGCCTGTGTGTGCAAAGCAAGGTGTTCAACACTGCATTCTCAGCTGTTCCACAAGACGTGTCTTGTTACCTTTGAACACTGCATAGACAGGCATAGGTGCTAGGATAAAGGTAGGATTCAGCTTACTCTAAGACAACTAAAGACAAATCCAGGACAAGGCTTGCTTTAATCAACCTCAGTTCAAATCTGTTTAAACAAATCCTGAGCACTCATACAACCCCATTCTCCCAACCTCAAAGGCCTCTACTCTCTGATGTCCATCAGTCAGCTCACAGTTTCTATGTGCAAATGACTACTGAAGGTACTAAACGACTATACCTTCTCATGGACATTGGAGCGCAACAGGAAGCCCAATTAAGAATGAAGAATTATTAAATGCAAAATGTCTACCTAAGCAAACATATAACACATGCTGAAACCAGATATACTGATAATATCAGCAAAAGAAATGCACTCACAGATGAAGCTGCCAACTATACTGAACTGTCTCAGATTTCAGATATGCAAGACCAGGAGATTGGAGAATGGAAAAGGTGATGCTTGGAGAATTGTGGCAAAAATCATGAGAATAATAATGGTACTTCTGATATATCTCCAATGATTCACCAATATGTCAACACCTGAAAACAACTTAAACGAGAACACATGATAGAATGGAACATATATATAAAATAATGTAATGATGTCCCAGTGATGGTCTACAAGTTCTCCACATAGGTGGAAGCCTTCCTAAGTCCACAACACACAGCCAAAATATTTGTTCAAGATCTCCTTCCTTGATGGGGAGGTAATACCAACAGCAGTTAAGGTGTAGACAAAAAAACTTTTGGATACGTGATAGTTATTGTTTAATTGTCAAAAATATTATTCTTTAAAGCGTGACACTGAAAGAACACAGTTTTGAAAGAACCCCTGTAATAATGATATGGTGGGTCCTTAGATTCCACCTAACATCTGTGTAGGTTTGACCTTCCTACATAAAAATGAGGAAAAACCTGATTACAATCAGATGTACTGTGAGTCTTATCCTGTGTGTGGCTCATCTCAACACCAGAGGCGGTAATGACAACAATGGATCAAGGACTACACATGCTTTCCTCTGAGAGTTATCAAACATGAGACATGTTTCTCTAAAGTTTCAGGATAAAGTAATTACTGCTTTATCAAAAATAAAATATATAGTCCTATCTAAAACAAAAGAGCAAATGGAGTCTCTTTATAATGACTCCACTTCTTTTCCTGACTTTCTTTGGATAATTAATCATCATTTCCCTAACAGAGAGGAAGAATTTGGTTTTATAGCTTGCCCATCAGATGAAAAACCTGAGTCATAGACGTGGAAATCCTGTAGTAGCCAATTCAATGACAGGTCAATACTTTTGTTTTTTTCCATGATTTTTTGAAGAAAATTAGCTAAATTAATGGAGTAAAAAATGCTGGTGATTTGAAATCTAGAATTATTTTTGTTCTGAATTATTTTTGTTCTGCTGAGCGATCTACAGTAAAAAAAATTTCTACATAGCATGGGTGGAGACCTGGGTTAGACACTCTGTCTGGTCCACATCAGCTATTCAATACCATATCCACTGGAGCCTGTGCACAGACTCCACACACCCAGTAAAATCACAAACCACCCTTTCCATAAGCTCTTTCAAGATCTACAAGGATAGAATGACTGTGCAACTGGATGATAATGATGATAGATTACTTTAGACATTCTTGGTTTTTCAGTTCTTCACATCCAGTCTTTTGTATGTGTGCTATATTAGTGAAAGTTTGGAAAAAACATTTAGCTTGGCGACCACAACGCTGGAGTCTGGAACACATTTCCTCATCATGTACTTGTACCTCATTGTATAATCCTGTCGAGCAACATGAGGTACAAACTGAGGGGCATTTAAAAAGGACACTAGCAAACAGTTCGTTCAGATTTATTTTTCTGGAGATTCCTGTCGTTCTTGAGAGAGAAATTATTCTATTATTTATGAAAATTTAACCAAAAAACAAAACAAAAAAAGACAATACTCATACATGTACTTTCACCTACACATAACTGTTCTATGTGTATGTTTCTGCTGCCTGTAACACAGCTAGCTACAGTCGACTAGATTTGGCCGGACACTGTAAGCAGGACTCAGTGGTGAAGCCAAATGTCTATGAGGCCCTCTAGTGGCTGACTGCAGTAAAATTCAAAATTCAAAATCTCCTAAACTTTACTTTTTTTTTCTTTTCTTTATTTCTTAAACCTAAAAACAAAACTTTTACAGATTTAGAGTTTTGACAGCATTGAAGTTCTTCAGTGAGCTTTGAGTTTTTGAGTTTAAGGCTCATTTTGATACCCATTTTGAGTGAGCATAAATCAAGGCAGCTAACAGCTACATTTCATATCAGTTTATTGAGTGTATGATCACAGAAAACACAAAGTTCTTTGATGAAGTTAATCAATCTTCACCAACAGAACAAACGGAGAAAGGTTTCTAGGCATAAATATCTTGATAAACATCCCATTATAGATTTACTCCCCCTCTACTGTTCTGGGAAGGCTTTCCACTCGATTTTGGAGGGTGGTTGCAGGGGTTTGTGCCCATTCAGCCACAAAAGCATTCAATCTATTCAAGGCATTGTTGTTGGACAGGAAGACCTGGTGGAGGTCACTCAAATTCTTCCACTTGGCAAACCATGTTTTTGAGCACACAACCATACTTCAACAGGTTTGGGTTATGCCCCATAGTTTCAGGAAAAAAGGGAATTCTTAATGAGACAATATACAAAAACATTCTAGACAAATTTATGCTTCAAAACCTGCAGGAGAAATGCATATTGGTTTGATGTTCAGGTGTCCACATAAACAGTAGATTCTGGACATCACACTGGACCCAGATTATTCACAGACAGACCTACCAACTCAGGTAACCTGGCCAATGTGGCTAAATCAATTAAACAGGACAGTGGAGAAATCTACTACAGCATTCTGTCTATCAGTGGGAGCAGCAGTGGAAACCAAGTCATCCAAGAACACTTTGAGTCTACAAGAAGAATGTCATTGATTTATTGTTCAATTCTGTGCAATGTTCTTATCAGCAGAACACATAAATCTGCAGATGCTTCCTTCTCAAAACAACTTATACCCATGCAGTCATAGCAGGCACATTAGAGTGTCAAGGATATCAGTGATATACAGCTAAAACAGAAAATAGGCCAATAGGCACAACACATACGCATAGCAACATAGCACATATCACTAATTGAACTTATTTGACATCTATAGACGTAATATTGAACCAGATAAAAAAAAAACAGCATAATAGCAATATAAATACAAAATAAATATTAAAACAGAATGAGAGAGTGTGTGTGTGCCCTGCGATGGGTTGGCACTCCGTCCAGGGTGTATCCTGCCTCTATGCCCGATGACGCCTGAGATAGGCACAGGCTCCCCGTGACCCGAGAAGTTCGGATAAGCGATAGAAAATGAATGAATGAATGAATATTTAAACAAAGAACTCAATTCACCACTAGCTTTAAAATGTACTGGCATGACCTACTCTTAATACTGACTCGAGAAATTTCAGCACTGGTCTTTGGTCTTTCGGTACTTGGTGCATTTTTTTTTTCAGTGAACACAAACTCTAATGAAAGTTGTTGTACACAGTCAGAACGTCTGGAATACACTGGATTTTACTTTCTGCTATGGCTGTACATTGCACAATATTGTAGACTATATGGCTGAAGAGAAAACATTGTTATTGACATTCATTAATATAATGACATCTTAGTATATCTGCACTATAGTTACAGTAAGAAGACATTTTATTTCCTTTAAAAAGATCCTAACAAATCGAAAGATAAATAGAGTTATGGCTAGTGTACAGTTACAATGGGCTTTGTTAACCTGCTGAATAACTTAGGTCAAATTAATTACACCATTTAATTAATTAATTAAGTAAGTAAGGTAGTGGCGAATCAAATGGTTGAGGCTTTGGTCCCAGAACCCTCTCTGCTCCAGGGGTGCTGAATCTTGGTTGCCCGTAAACTCTGGCCCCAACCTCCAAAGCTAGCATTTGTGAAGAAAAACTGTGCTGTAATGTTTATTTGACAAAAATTAAGGCTTCATCATTATTTTATTGGTATATAAGTTTTCACAGACCAAATTAAGTAAGAAAGTGGAAAGAAAGAGTTATATAGGCTCAGTTGTACATTTATTCCTGCAATTATCCAATCAAGCAAACATGGAAGAAGCTTAATGCTCAAAATCCTACCGGTACAGGTCTTCCTTTAATGATTGATTATGAATATTATAATGAAATGATTTATCTTGTTGTGATTTTACATAACTTTTTACATAACAAAAAACTAGACTTTTAATATCCCCTGTTGAACTGGCCATTTTTGTATCCCAACTTGGTCATTTGCCATGACAGTCTGTCTGCTTTTTTTTTTTTTAAATGTACTTGGATACAGTCTTTAACAAAACATAACACACAATGAAGATATCTGACTGTAAATAGTACAGGAAACCTGCACATCCTGATATCCTGGAGCCTGATAGCAGCCCTGGAGTGCTGATGGATGGATGGGCAGCTGGTGTACTAGCCACAAATTTATTACAATTATTTGACTTGATTTGGACAAATATAATGTTGCAGAAATAGATTTGCTTTCTTATCCATGCAAGCAGAATTTATTATTATTATTATTATTATTATTATTATTATTATTATTATTATTATTATTATTATTATTATTATTATTATTATTATTATTATTATTATTAGGGGGCACGATGGCTTAGTGGTTAGCACGTTCGCTTCACACCTCCAGGGTTCGGGGTTCGATTCCCGCCTCCGCCTTGTGTGTGCGGAGTTTGCATGTTCTCTCCGTGCCTCGGGGGTTTCCTCTGGATACTCCGGTTTCCGCCCCCAGTCCAAAGACAAGCCTGGTAGGTCGATTGGCATCTCTGGAAAATTGTCCGTAGTGTGTGTGTGTGTGTGTGTGTGTGTGTGTGTGTGTGTGTGTGTGTGTGTGTGTGTGTGTGTGTGTGTGTGTGTGTGTGTGTGTGTGTGTGTGTGTGTGTGTGTGTGTGTGTGTGTCCTGCGATGGGTTGGCACTCCGTCCAGAGAGTATCCTGCCTTGATGCCCGATGACACCTGAGATAGGCACCGGCTCCCCGTGACCCGAGGTAGTTCGGATAAATGGTAGAAAATGAATTAATTATTATTATTATTATTATACTTCCACATGACAGTTCATAGAAGACTTTGTATGGATGCATAAATTTTGGCCAGCTAGATTAACAGCCGTTTCACTGTACCTTACAGCATTTGGACATACTCCTACAATTACAACTCTGCAATTAAATGTCATAGAAAGTTTATTCCATGTTCTTGTGATTCCTTGGGTCATACAAAGCCTAACACATACCATGCTTTTCATTTCTAACTATTTTTTTTATTATGATGTCAAAAACGTTGTTTCCTAATTTTTTTATTTTTTTATTTGTCAATGAATCACCAAATTCCAAACTTAGCAAAAAAACTTAGTTTTTCATACAAACAAATGAGTGTATCCACAGGCCATATAGGGTAACTGTTTCCTTGGTTTGTGCTTGTGCGAGTGTTGAGATCTAAGGTTTGACATGATCTCCTCATCATAGTGAAAGGGAGAGATGTATACTGTACAGTATATATCCAAAAGTATGTGAACATCTGACTTTTACACCCATACAGTCTTCTGTAAAAGTATTTGAAAGCCAAGGCGAATTGTTTTGTAGATTGAAAGTTAAACACAAGCTGAGAGATCAGAAGATCAGCTTCCATTTCTTGATATTTACATCTTAGAACATACAGTAGTAGCAGACCATCCCATAGATAGATAGATAGATAGATAGATAGATAGATAGATAGATAGATAGATAGATAGATAGATAGATAGATAGATAGATAGATAATTCTCCTCCTGGGCCCTAGAGGGAGTCAGCTTTTCTAGCTTAGGCTAAAATAGTAAAAAGTAAGAATGTAAGCATGTCTTGATGTGCTGTAGCAGTAGCTATGAGTCCATCTAACCTGTGCTAAAATGCTTTACTTCAAGGAACATTATTATTCTCACAGGGGATGACTGAAATGTGATGCTGACTTTGAGTCTTGATGAAATGCAAAGTTTAAGTACAGTATGTTACAATGGCTGGGAAAAAGAAGACGGTTTATCTGTTTTGTGATTTACTTCTGAGATTTTCTGACAACCCAATAAATATATTTAGTGGAAAACAGTTGAGTGCAAAGCAGATGACGCGCTGATATCACCAGACTCAGACTGGATGCATTTCTTTGTAAATTGGTAGACAAAGATTCTGTAGACCTCTGAATTCTGCTACCGTCATGAGTTCAGCCATCCATACTCATAAATACAAACCTGATTTCTAAATGCTCTAAAATCCAATAATGAATACCTCCTGACTGTTAAATTCCAAAATAAATACCTCCTTGACAACCATGGCAACATCTAGCAAACTACTTAGAACACCATAGCAACTGCCTAGCATTACTCGGAATACAGATTCGCAAACCTTGGAACACTCATGAAATCTCCTGTAATAGTTAGTTATGGCATTTGCCTGCCTTGATGCCCGATGACTCCTGAGATAGGCACAGGATCCCTAGGTGGATGGTAGTTCGGATAAGCAGTAGAAAATGAATGAATGAATTTGGCAGATGCCCTTATCCAGAGCTACATAACATTTTGTCCTATTTATACAACTGAGCAGTTGAAGGCTTTGCACCATGGGCCCATCAATGGTAGATTTCTGGACTTGGAATTAGAACTCACAACCTTCCGCTCAACAGTCCAACCATCAGATTAATTAACCACTAATCTACCACATCCCCACAGCAAGTGCCTTTTAACACTTTAGAAACCGGCATGGGTTTTCACTGCAACTGCCTAGCTACACCTTAATAACCACATCATAGCAACAGGCTAGCAACCACAGAGCAATGTTGACATTGTCAGGAACTCGCTTAAGCAGTGCAGGAACTTTGCATTTTCCTCAGGAAATGCACATTTTCTATTTATTATTAGTTACATAATATGCAATACTGTCAACTTATACTTTATGTTTCTGATTTTCAAGATGGGGGGCACGTGGCTCCAGGGTTGGGGGTTCGATTCCCGCCTCCCGCCTCCGCCTTGTGTATGCGGAGTTTGCATGTTCTCCCCGTGCCTCGGGGGTTTCCTCCTCTGGTCCAAAGACATGCATGGTAGGTTGATTGGCATCTCTAAAAAATTGTCCGTAGTGTGTGATTGCGTGAGTGAATGAGTGTGTGCGCCCTGTGATGGTTTGGCACTCCGTCCAGGGTGTATCCTGCCTTGATGCCCGATGAAACCTGAGATTCTCACAGGCTCCCTGTGACCCGAGAAGTTAGGATAAGAAAATGAATGAATGAATGAACGATTTTCAAGATTAAAAACAGAAGCAATTTCAGAATATTGGGAATGGTGTGCTTACACAATTTCTAATTCATACAGCCTTTGGATTGATTGTGCCAGTTCTGCGTAGCAAATATTTAATTCAGTTTTTCTGCCAATTGAAATGAAATAAGGAATGTTCTAGTCCAGGCTGTGTGATTTGGATGCAGTAAAGTTAATTAAAATCAGAGTACGCAATTGCAACCATGTGTAATACAATAACATCCTAGCAACTGTCTGGAATACCAAGCAACAATATAACAAACACAAGAAATATCATAGCAATTGCCTGGAATAGCAAAGCAATCACAAAGAAATACCCTAGCAAACATGTAATGCCGTGGTCACCTTTTATTCACATACTATCAATCAGATCATTAACTAACTACCTAGATGTTGGGAACCAATTGTACGGACATTTCAACCACATATGAAACAATTTTAACCACCTAGGAGCACTATAGCATAAACCTATAGCACTACCTATAAAACAGTTCTAGCAACCATCATCAAAACAATGCTTTATACAGAACACAAGATAATTTGAGCAAACAAACATCAATGAAGCCTTTAGAAGAGGGCATGCAGATTTGCAAAAATATCGGACATCTTTTCATCTGGACAACTTGTTTCTGGTGATGTCATGATTGTTCCTCATTTCCTAAACTTGTCGATTATAGCCTCTACAGTGTACAATAAAATATGTAATGCTTTGTAAATTTTCTTGAACCCTTCTCCTGATCGGTACCTTTACCTTTTGACAATGACCTCCCGTACATTTTTTGTAAGTTGAGTCTGGATCATTGCTTCAGCAGTTGGCTGATTTGTCCCTCTATTAACTTTCCATTCTACATGCATACTGTGGAGGAACTGAAGGTTTTTTCAGGGAAGTGTCATGAGGTGTTAATAGGTTTGTTTACATTACCAGGATGAGGCAGGGATTGAGGTGTGTGACATTTAGTGATTAATGAAGGGTTTTCTTTTTTATATTATATATATACACACATATCTATACAGTATATCTCCATCTCTATATACACACAAACAAACATGCATGTACAGTATATCCTTTCAACGTACTTTGTATCTATCCATCCATCTTGTACGTCTGGTGTCACCAAGAACACCAGCCTCTTGGTTAATCAGCATCAAATTATTTTCTGTACAATATATACACATACATTGCAGCACAAGCAGTTTAATTAGATCTTTTTTTTTTGTTTAATAACCATCAGGATGTCATTCATCATTTTGGTCATTTATTTATGAGCTATATAATGCGATAATCCATCTTGCTTATAAACACTTTACACGTTTTGTCTCCAGTTAGTAACATTATCAGGAATTAAAGTATATATAGGTCATGTGTGCATGAGAATATCTCCAGCAAATGACAGCAAATTGTTAGCAAAGGGCCAGTGAGAACCGTGTAAACGTTATGTTTCAAGAATACAAATTTCTACAGGACACACAAAAGGACAGTAATTGCATAATTGTACACATTTAACTGCAGAGGAACACAATGTATGGCCCTATAGCAATGTATATTCCCATGGTCCCTGTTACCTTTAAGTTTTAACCTCTTTATTAACATAAAGTCTCTGATAAAGTGAGAGGGTTAAAGGGAAGGACTTGAACATTTGCATCATTTTTTGGCTTGCAGTTTACTTTTATAGTGCCGTTTAAGTAAATGTCTCTCTTGGGTGAGTCTTCAGTCACGGTTCTGTGGCGCTGTTTGCAATGGACACTTCTGTCAAGCACAGTGGGAGCCATTTTAAGTTTATCATTGTAATCTTGCACCAAAACAGAAGCATTTGCCAGCTTGCTATTTAGGTGGTTAAATGGTGTGTTTCCTGACGTATTTGTTCCATCATTAATTATACAGTCTCTTTGTGTCTGAGCTAATGTGCAGCACTGAACTGTGGTAAGCTGTGTGTGAACTCGAGCGCTGATGGGGTCTGGTGGTAGTTTGCATGGACTGCCTGAGCGTGATTCATCAGGTCCTGAATCACCAGGTGGATGGTCTGGCGATTGATGGTGCAAAGCATGCATGTTACATCCCCGAAGGTAGCAGCCATGCTTTTTGAGAGAGCTAGTTCTTGTGGATGGAGACTGGGAACACTTGTGGAAATGGGCAGGAACACAGTGTACATTGTTCACCTCATGATTGGTAGTTGTGTGCACTGTATTTAATTTTGACATGATGTTCTGATCTTTGGCTACATGATTACCTGTTGAAGTGAAGTGTGAAGCTGGGCATGGACACTCTTGTATACAGGTGTGGTGATGGGGCCACTGTGTGCCCATTGTGTGCTGGGACAAAAAATGGTCACAGGTACAACAAGTATTATAAGAGTAAGTATGCAGATATGCAGGATCTGTGTTTCCCATGTCATTGGGATCAGAATTTTTAGGACCAGGCACTTTTGCACAGTCTATTTTGTTTTTCAATTGACAACAAGAAGCGTTTTCATTGGTTAGTGGAGTGCATTCTTTTTGAACCTCTTGTTTTTCTGTATTTCCATCATTAGTCGCCAATGGCTCAAGTTCATACTCCACCACTTGTCCCCTGGTATCTGACTGGTATTTGGTTGCCTGGGAAGGTGACGGGTCAGAGGACCCTGCTTTAAAAACATGACACTTCGCAAACAAATTAGGCATGGGAATCTGTCCACAAGTTCCCTGGGGACCAATACACCGACACATGCACTGGAAAAAAAAGGTAGAAAAAGCCCAACTTACGCACATGATTAGCATCAGAAATGTGCCAAGCTGGGTATAAGCCAGTACTGTGGATGGCATCATCATTGCTCCAGCAACAAAAGTGGTGAGTGCTGCCATGGCAATGGCTGAACCCATTCTACTCAATGAAAAAACCACCTTCCCTTCCCTATCGGGTTCCGGTGCAAGACGGTATGCTACACCATAATGTACCGCAAAGTCTACAGAAAGCCCTACAGCCACTGATATGGTAACAGACTCTAGTATATTTAGTTCCCATCCCAAAAGCACCAGTGATCCCACGGTTACAAAAATGGTTCCGGTTATAGAGATAATGGCATAAAGGCTAATAATGATATTCCAGGTAGTTAGAAGCATAACACTGAAGGCGACTGCCACAGACAGTGCCATGGCAATAAGAGTTCCATCAGATAGACTATCCTGGAGGTCATAGAATTCTAAATTGCTGACAAACCAACCATAGTTTAATCCATCTGGCGCATTCTTTAACTCTTCCTGGATCCAGGAATCCACCTCATGGTAAAACAGATGCATTTTTTCATACGCTAAGGTGAAGTGATAGGTGCTATGGAATTCAAGCACAATGGCACGGATTGTATCGTTAATGTCAAATCTTGGCCCCGGTGTCTTACTGTCTAAATGATAGACAGTGTTGCGATCCAGCTCCATAATAGCTCGCTTGATGCACAACTCAAACACATCCTGTTTGTAGGGGAATGTGGACTGACTGCAACATGGAAGGACTCTAGCCTCATCGCAGTCTTGGTTCTCCATCCACTGCTTAAAAGTCTCCATGAAGCAACTGGTGAAATCTTGTTCATTAGACTGGAACACGAAGCTTTGGTTCCGGAGCTTCTGACAGAAGTTGAGAATCCATAATTGGCTGGCAGGGCTGGTAATGTTAAAACTTGTGTCGAGGGTCAGTTTGCCTTTATTTTTGGGGTTCATGGGATCACCACTGTCTATTGGAATAACACCCCATATTATAGTGATAGGCATGTGAAGATCTTCTCCATGGTGGACACGTTCGAACATGAACAGTTTTTTGTATTCTGCGTCATAGCGTTCGAAAGGATGTGTGGAGCGAAACACTTGAAATTCTGATAGCTCCAAGGAAGGCAGTTTTATTTTAGGGCTTACACAGACGACATATGCTCCAACAGCAGTTATGACCAGGAACCAAAAGAGCCACAGGTAGCGCAGTTTGATTACGATCCATGGCAGTACTTTTTCAAAGAAAATGCGGGAACACTCTGAAAGAGCAAACAGGCACTTGTTGGCATTCTGATACACGTTCTTCAAAAAGCTTGTGGTGTGATGTGGTGACCTGAAGCACATGAAGATGTTCAGTAGATATCGCTCATGAAGAACCACTACAGCAGGTAACCAGGTTACCATTAGAATGTAATTGACCAGGATAGCAGTGCCAGCATAGACACCGAAGCAGCGGATGGCTGTAATGTTGCTGACGTAATTAGCATAGAAGGCAGCAGCTGTAGTGAAGCTGGTGACAAACATTGAAAGTGCTGCATGCTGAAGTGTGACATTGACAGTTTCGGAGAGCTCGGAGTTCGGCTTGTCGATTTTTGTGTAGTTCCAGACGTCGCATAACACGAAAGCATCATCTGCACCGATTCCAACAAGAATAATTAATGCTGTGAGGTTCATAAAGGGGAAGAATTCAAAATTGAACACGACGCGATAAAGGACATAGGAGATAATTAAGGAGCTGATAATGGCAAACATGGTCATGATGGTGATAAAAACAGACTTGGTGTATACACACATAACTACTAGTACAATCGCAATCGCTATTGCGGGATACATAGTATCTGTAAGAAGGTAGTCCTGGAACAAACTGTGTTTGATGCCAAACTCTATACCCGTGATGGTGGTGATTCCATCTGTGGCGTTCCAGTTCTCAAAGTTGTCCAAGTAAATGTTCATCATGCTTTCACCTTTCTCTGTGGGTGAAAACAACATGCTGTACTTGAGATCAGGTGGATGGAATTCAATGCTCTTTGGGTTAAGGAAATCCTTGTCCACTAAGAAATGTAGGATGTGATATACAGCATTGTATTTGGTGCATTTTCTGGGGACACTGGCACACTTGAACTGGTCTTTCCTGCGTGTATTCACATCCCAACACTCTGGACCTAATGTGCCATTATAGTAGAACTTGGCACAGGATCGCAAGACCTTTAAGGTCAGAGATACATCCCGTTCGGTTATCTTTTGGCAGGATGACTTGTTGGTGAGTACAGCTATGTAGTTCCCAAGAGTCCAGCTAGGACAACAAGAGGCAGATGTGGCACGCTGACACAAACTCCAGTATTGTGGATGGGAGCGAACCTGAGAAGACATGATTTATTACGATCAAAGTGCTTAATTAATCAGTTTATAACAGTGCAAATTATTTCAGAAATAGTTCACCAACCAATAACTTTTCCACATACTTTTCCGCAAACTAAAAATGTCTAGGAATTAAACATCACTAAAACATTTATTTTTAGAAAAAAAAAAAAAAAAAAAATGCATACAAATTTGCAATACGAATTCTTTACCAAATCAACCACAAAAACATTTTTCCAAATGTAAGGAACAAAAAGAGTTATAATAAAACTAAAAATAAATAAACAAACAAACAAAAACAAACAAACAAACAAATAAATAAATAACACACACACATACCCTGGTATTGTCAAAATTGCACATGGATTTTATGGCCTGTATATTCCACAAGTTCTTCCCATCAGCAGAGGTGAACACAATTCTAGAGTAGCTGTCACCTGTAAAGATCCAGTTGGACAGACAAAAAAATAAAAAATCACTACACAGAACAAGTGTAGGTCTATAAACTCCAGATAATGACCAGGAGCCCACAGGAATACCTGGATATATCCTACTGCATGTGCACATGTATGCCAAGACCTTCCAACAAAGTCATGTAGTGATGATGCTGCTGTTGTCCTTCAGCTTTTCCCTCTTGATGTGGTACAGGTTTTACTCCAGATGCCCCTTCCTGATGCGACCCTCCCATTTTAACCAGGCCTGGGTCTGATGCTGAGTGGTTGGATGGATTCCAGCCCGGGAATCGAACCCATGGTGATAAGTGGGATCAGGCTGCTGGACCACCACGAAATCCAAAAGTCACGTAGTGATGTATGGCGTATTCTTTGCAATAAAGTCTATAGACAGACATGCATTATATCCCTAGGAACATTCTTACCAAGATGGTACAGGTTCTGTGTAACTAGCAGTAAAATCTGCTAACAGAAGATTTTACAGAAGTTTACTTGTTCCTCTGGCGGTTGTATATTTTTTTTGCAAGTACTGTGTCATACGTCAATGTGTGTCTTTGCAAGAAGTCTTGGCGTGCGTATACTGTACACACACAGACATGGAGGTATCCAGGTGTTTCACATTGGCTCTGGCAGTAAAAATTCAAATTCACATTATATTTAATGCCAAATAACATGACATCTTTAAAATCTTTACCTGGAACATCACAGAAGAAACTGTCTTTACTGAAGTCCCATTCTGCTTGTCTTTTATCTCTTTCAGAGTGATCCTCTGACCACCGATCCTCTTGATGACTAAAACCGAATGGCAAGAAAATTCAACATTGTTAGGCATCGATTTAACGACCAAACTTTGCTAATGAATAATATATGGTTCAGAGATAAACAGGCTATCATTTTGTTTCAAGAATTAAAATGACCCAATTTGCTTTGTTGTGTGTAACAAAGTCCTGTTAATTTACTAGAATAATTTCAACAGTTACTAACCACACAATTTCTGTGTGTAATCTTATTGCGTGACAAAATTGAGTGCTCCAAGCATGGCAACTTTCACTCACTCTAGTAAAGATAATGTTTAAATGGAGAAAAATATGGTGTAAGCTGTGGAGGTTGTGTTTGAAATAACGGTCTTGATAAGAATGAGCTTCCTTAGCTGCTTGCGTGGTAAGTACCTTTATGCTATAGGTTTTTGTCCTTTGACCTTGTGCTGCCCACCACATCTCCAGGCTTTGGGACTAGAGCATAACATGCCACTTTAACATGGTAAGTGTGTGTGTATCCTTTCATTACCCTTGTGCTGCCACCTGCACCCCAGTACCTGAACCTCCAAGCCAACTTGCCTTTGCAAAATGGCACCACGGTGAGCTTAACTGCAGCCCAGAGTTTGTCTCGACCCAAATTATTCACACTAACTATATAAACAACCTGCTAAACTTTTTTTGCAGTGTAGCAGCACACTATGGCTCATGACCTTCAGCTGGGCCCTCCTTATAACGGAGTCTGAGCCCCATTCATAGTGTTCAACCAAGTAACACAAATCTTGTCTGCTAGCTCCTGATAGATCGATCAGATTCAGACTGTCCACTAAGGGGTTTAAGCAAAGCTTTTCTTCTAACAGCAGGGAATAAAGTTGACCAACCAAAGCCCAAATCAACTCTCCTGTCCGGGCAGTGTGCCTAGTACTTATCAGATATGGAAACATGTCATGCTCCCATTTTGACAGAATACCATGGAGCCAACTGGCAGGACACTTTACAGCTGAAAGCTTTGTGCTTTGGGCAATCACTACATAGGGTCAGTGAATACTGATGGTCATGTTGCTGGGGTACAAATGCCAGTTGAAACTTTTAGACAGCTCCAAGGGTGTTTTTCTGATGCCTGCAAGCTGCCCTGTCATCACTGATAACTGTTTCAGGATCCTTCTACATTCATAACCCAAAGTGTTGGCTATTTATATAGATTTAGTTTTTTGAAGTTTGCTGCTTCAGTATTTAAAGATTATTTTTCCATGTTTCGTTTGTATACTGGAAAACAAAGATAAGCATTTCTTAAGTTTAAAAGCCTTTTATTGGCAAAAACATTAATATATACAGTATGCAAACAGTCATCAGTGTTGACCCTTCATCTTTATAACATTTGCAATTCACCCTGGCACGCTGGATATTAGACTTGGGGCCAAATCCTGAACTTGCCTTATTAGTTCTCAGAGTTGATCGCAATTTGTGGGCTTCTGCTTGTCCACTCGCCTGGCCACGGATCGACCACAGGTTCTCAATGGGATTGAAATCTGGGTAGTTGCCTGGCCACAGATTCAAAATTTCAATGTAATGATCTTTGAGCCACTTCATTATCACTCTTGTCTTGTGACATGGTGCTCCATCAGGCTGGAAAATGCACAGATCATCACCAAATTGCTCCTGAATCATTGGGAGAAGTTGCACTTGGAGGGAGTTTTGATACCATTCTTTATTCACGGCAGTGTTTTTGGGCAGAAATGTGAGTGATCCCACTCCCTTGGTTGAAAAGCAACATCACACACGGATGGTCTCAGGATTCTTCACTGTATGCACGACACAGGACTTTTATTTTCAGGACAATAGATTTTTCAGATGTCCCAAATAGTAGGAAGGGAGCTTCATCGGGGAAAATAACTGTGCACCATTCTTCTGCTGTCCAGAATTTTAGTCTGTCCTTAATGTTTTTCTGGGAGAGAAGTGACTTCTTTGCTGACCTTCTTGACACCAAGCCGTTTTCCAAAAGTCTTCGTCTCACTGTGCGTGCAGATGCACTCACACCCACCTGCTGCCATTCACACCGGTGCTTGGTCCTGGTGCTTGCTGGACACACTGGGATGTCCTGACTCCTTCACTTCACCTCTCTCCTTGATGATCCGGTAAATGGATCTTTCAGGTGCAATATTGTTTTTAGCAAGTTCCTTGCATGTGAGGCCATTTTGATGCAAAACAATGTTAGCTGCACATCTTTCTTTGGAGGTAACCATTGCTAAAAAGAACACAATGATCGGAAGCAATTCTTTCCTCCTCTTATAGTAATCATTCTGCTCTTAAAATCCAATCAGTATGATCGTGATTTCACCTGACTAGTACTTAATGACACTTTCAAATGTGCTGATGGTATGGTTAGAGAAATGGTGTTAGCTGGGTATATAATGGCAGGGCCAAAACTGGTGAAATTTATTTTTTGTTGTTTTTCCTTCTTTTTTTTCCAGGGGTGGTGGTGGGGGGGATAAATTAAATTTTTTGCCAATAAAGTATTTAAAATGCATCTGTTCACTCTGCTGCTGCTGATTATTGTGCAAACTTTGCAGAACACAACATCTGTACCTTCCAATACTTTTGGCCATGTCTGTAAGTCTCTGGAGGAGAGCAGGCCATTCAGGTCAGGTTACTCACATGTACTGTATTTTGAACCTCAGTCTCACAGAAGAGCTCCCCTAAATGACAGATTTTCTTGGTTTCAGTGAGTATAGTAACGAAGCTTGTAATCTTTTCCTTCATAATCCCTTAAGATCTCTCTGTGTGAATGCATACAGCATGCTGATCTAAAACGGGTGTAATAGAAGACAGCTGTTTTGCTGGCAATCAAGTCGGTAAAAAAGGGTGGAGTAATTACATATTTTAGCAATGAGCATGTTCTGGTGGTCAAATAATTCTGGAGTCAACATTTTGGCCAACTGTGCTAGCCAAGCAGGGAATAAACAAAGTAATCCCAAGTACTCAGACGTAAATCTATTAAGGTTTAGCAGAACCAAGCTGTGATGAGATCAGGCTACTTCACAAGCTTTCAGGTGGCAATAGGAGCACTGTTTAATTCTTCTAAAATAACATAGGGCGTCTAGAAGTGCGTCAGTGGAGAACTGTTCGGTTTAAAACCCGTAAATAATACTTTATGCCCCGAAATACAGCCCACGGCAGAAGTACTCATTCTGTGTAGTGTTATGACCTGGAAATGCAATGGAATTCTTTGGTATTATGTGTCATTATACAAAAATAGCTCAATCTGCAACATGACAAATAAAATGTAAATAAGGTGTGAAGATTCCATTCACATCTAAAGAAACATCATGAAGACAAAAGAGCCATCAAAATAAGCCCAGGACAAAGTTCTGAAAAATGTACCAAAAGAAGGCTTGATTATTAAAACAATCCCACATTTTGATCTTTTCATGGTGCATCATTAAAGAAAATGTGGTCCAATCTGTAAGAGTCTTGAGGTTCAACCCTCTAATGACCCTAAGCACATTGTTAAAGCTAAGCAAGAGCCGGAATATGTTATAAACTCCACTGAATCTGACAGTGCAATTGTGCAATTTTACCAGATCCAGATGTGCACAGCTGACCGACATAACTCGAAGGAATTGAGGCTATAGTTGCAGCCAACACATGTCTCCTTTATGAATAATTATTCAATAATGAAAGAAATAAGAAATAAATGTAAAAAAAAGAACGCAGGGGTGCTTTGTGAAGGTTAATGTTAGGATCCACTGGTCGCTAATCCTTTACTAGTTATTCTAGTCACTTAATATTCTAATGAAACGGACTACTTATAAGACCTTGCCTACGCATCATTCCACATCTATAATTTGAACAGTTTAACACGTACAAAAATGATTCTAAAAAGTACCTAATTTTATGTTTCCTTTATTTCAAATGCTCTCAGTTCATTTGGATGGATAGAATAATGGCATTGTTACCTTTTGGCCTGTTCATCTGCATATTTAAAGGGGTAGTTAGCCAAGGTGGCTTTGTAGCCTGTGTTTTTCACCATGTTGTTCCATGTCACAAGCCTCTGACCTATTGTAGTGCCCCGAGGTTCAAAGCCCTATGAAAAGAAACAAAAAATAGAGGAAAACTATATTTAGACAATAATACAGTATTAACTAGGTCAGTATAAATTCGTACATTATTTACACAAGTTTGTAAAACAATTCACGATTGTACAAATATGTCCTCGGAATTCTACCCTGGGGTGATTCCATAATTTCCGGGTGCAGTCGTCTCATCGCGTTTAGCCTCACACCTTCCGCATTAATTTAGCAGATTAGATTAGATTTGGCAGATTAGCAACTTTTGACATATTACACACTTCCCGAATGAAGAAATTGAAGATCACGCATGTGGTTTAATCATATATACACTTTAGTATACAGTATATAAAGTGTTCAAACCCCAAATTGATATTTAATATACGACCATGTGTGATGGTTTATAAGGACAATTCATTTGTCGTGTGTTAAAGACACAAGTTTTATCCAATGGAAAATGTGTTTAGAAATATTCAATAACAGAGTCGCTCGGCGAAAGATATCCTACGTGAATTTTTTTTTCATGTTGTAGAAGGATCGCAAGACTATGTATCAGGTCAAAAAGAAAATGTACAGCCTATACATATAGAATAACAACCTTCCCTCACTTTGTTCTCGGAATTTTATGTAACGAGAAATATACAGGTAAAGATTTGTGGCTTTAAATCAGTTGTAAACAGCTACTGTACATGAATCCAGTGGAAGGAATGAAGCTGCGTTTGGGATAAGCTGCAGAGATCTGAAGCAAGTCACGGTAGTCTAATCTAAAGATAACATGGAAATGAGCAAGCACCCCATTGCCCTCGGGAATTACATCAGGCTAGATCATCCTGTTGAAACAAGGATTAAAAACAAACATGTCTAACACAAACTAGTCAGTCTGATAAGATGTCTCTGATCAGTGGAAATGTCTAAACCGGGTTCAGCCCTGACCCTCTGGTTTAATTCTTCAGATTTACAAGCATTCATCTGCAAAAATACATGCTTAAGAAGTGAATTAAAGCTCTCGTCTTGAAAGAATAACAGAAATTCAAACGCCTTACCAGTAACGGATCTGAGAAGTCCGGCAGGTCAGGAACAAGGACGCCTACTAAAGTGCATACCACGATGAGTATAGTACACACACCGAGGACCACCACAGGCCAGTCTGCAATGAGCTCTGCGTAACTGGAGGCAGAAAAAAGCTCCTTTTACAGCATGCCATTACAGGAGAAAGAAAATACCCCTTAAGATTTAGTTCATTTAGCTTGAAAGTACTTTAAATTCGACTGAGGCCATTTTTGACTTGTGTTTTTTTTTTTTTAAAGTGAATGTTTGGTTCCTTTGGTCAAGTTAGGTAATTTTTACAAATACTGAAAATCATTTGTACAACTAATTTTGTCTTTTGATTCGTCTGAGGAAAAAAAAACAAACGATGATGTCTAGAATCGAGTGAAACATTCAGTGTCAAATGTGTCCTATGAAATTGACATGAAGCAGATCTTTACTCGTGTCTAATGATACAGAAGACAGACATAGCCACAACCAAACAGGGACTGACGTTCACTGGAGAACAAGCAAAGTATTAACAAACAAGTTTTAATGCACAAAGACAGAAGATGGGATGTGATGTTACCTTTTAGGGACTCGAAATGGTCTTGCAGGACTGCAGAAGAAGAAAGAAACGAAACATATGTGTTAGTTACAGCAATGGACAAGCGATCTCAGATTGGCTGCTACTTCAATTAATATTTCCATTTATGCCGTTTGTCAGACATTCTCATCATTTATAAACACTAAGCAGCTGAAGGTTAAGGGCCTTGCTCAAGAGCCCAGCTGTGAGCACAGATCATCTACCACCCCATAGGAACACCCATGATGATGAAGTATCCTGGAATCCTTATTGTGTTCAGAGAAACATTCATTTAACAATCACCCACACATTCCCCACCCAAATTTCAAATCACCAAATCACCCACACAAATTTCCTACAGTAATCATCACTGACACCGTATCAACTGATGTAATTAATCTAATTAAGATTTTGCAGATTTTCCGATCTGCACAGTAATATGCTGAATATTCAGTATTGAAGAAAAAGGCATCTTTTAGAACAGAAGGACTGTTTCAAATTCCAAGCTTGACCCTGGATGATAACTTCCTTCAGTGTAAACAATCAGCAGGGTTTTTCCTACATTGAAATTATTGAAAGCCTTATTTGATCTGTAATTGTGTTTTGTGAGTGAAGCAGGCTACTGACGGAGTGACAAGCACTCTCCGTCTTCAGTTTTGTCTTTGCTCTCTCCCTCGCCCATCAAAATCAACTGATCCTAAAGGTCAGGAGACCGGATCCATGTTTCACGTGGTGCATTCGGAGAATATTTTTGCTGAATTACCGCTGGGTGGGAATTGCAGTCAAAAAAAAAAAGAGTTGCCTTATCTTCTCTTACAACTTGTGACAAGCATTAAGAATTTAATTACGACGTACGTATTATAAGTGTTTATCTGAAGGCTTTAAGTCAAAGATTTAGGTTCTACTATATGAAAAACAAGCCATGATATTCATGTGATGATTAACCACATAGCAGATTATTCTGCATCTGAGCAAGTTAGCAAATGTCAATGGAGAACAATAACTCTTCTCTTCTTCTATGGAAAAGTACCACAATGGACAATAATTTCTCTCCATAACCTCATACAGAAATGTAGAGGAAAATGTACGGTGTAGAAACAAACTACCAAACATGATGGATGATCTGAAAAGAGTTTCAAATAGATTTGCTCTAGATTGTGTTTTCACGCTGTGTCCTACATTCCAAAAAAATATTTAAAAGAATAGATAGCCTAAAAGGAATTATTCAACAGATATAAATTCAATAATCCAAGCAAACAAGTAGAACTACCCTTTAAATAAAACAAACATAGAGCAAGCGATTGGTGGAAAAAATAAATGGGTCACATATTTGACCTTAGTGTAACCTTGACCCCATTTAGAGAGAGAGAGAGAGAGAGACACACAGAGACAGACAGCGAGACAGACAGACAGCGAGAGAAAAACAGAGAGACAGACAGAGAGAGACAGACAGCAAGACAGACAGTGAGACACAGCGAGAGAAAGACAGACAGACACAGAGTGAGAGAGAGACGGACAGACAGAAAGAGAGCGAGAGACAGACAGACCTTGCAGAAGAAAACTGTTTAAAATATTTCTAACAAAACCCATTATGTACCATTACATGAGTTCATGACTCTGTTTTACAAACACTAAGTCCAAACATGTTTATAGTTTATACAACTGTAACTTTTTATTCTTATCAGAAAAGAGAAATGGTTTGAGTTTCAATGCCAGAATGCAACTGCTCTTTTTCATCCATAGTGTGTGGACCAACCAATTGCCAGAATCCCCTGTTCTGTTTATGATGACTGTCCATGAGCAAAACAAACTCAGTTCTGATTGATGACTTGATGGAGTCAGCCAGTAATACTAGAGAATGTTTTTAACAAACAAACCCACCACAGAACATTTAATCAACTTGCTTTTACAATCAAAGCAGCTCCATGAAGTTGGAGGTTGGAGGGACAAACCCAAGTGTCCTGTGACTCAACCGTACTGGGATGAACTGGAACTGGTGTCTCCTCAACATCCCAATATCAGTGTCTGTTCTCATGAATCATCTTGTAGCTGAATGATTCCACACAGTCGTGATCCAACGTCTAGTGGAACGACTTTACAGAAGAGTGGAGCTGATTATTACAGGGACACATGGGTGTGATAGGCAAGGGTGCACATATTTTTGCCAATAAATTAGAATCGATCCATTTCTGGAATCTTCTCTGGTATCGATGTGTTTCATAAATAAAGTGCATCCATTCATTTACTCCTGTCTGATCACCTTGACCTGATCCTTTCACGACTTTCCTGAAGCTAAACTGAAACGATGAAACTCACGACCAGCGTTTCCGGTCTGTTAAACGATCCGCTGAACAAACTATATCCACTGTCCAAGAGATAACTGATAAAAAAGTGATATAAAGAATATTTAATGACCTTTACATTTGAATCAGTTGGCACACTAAAAGCCTCTGAGTTTTAGGTTGTTAGAGAATGTTTTAAAAACGTTTAAAGGTGGGGTGTACGTTGCTTGAAAAATGCTTCAGAAAACTGAGTCGGGCCGACAAACACGCAGCCAGTGAACAGAAAGGGGCGTGTCTTGCAATATGAGGCAGAGAGAGTGTTCAGTGCGCACGTGTGACATTAGCATAAAGGGGCGTGTCGTCAATATGCGGTGGAGAGAGTGTTCAATGCATATTTCTGACATTAGCATAAAGGGGCGTGTCGTCAATATGCGGTGGAGAGTGTTCAATGCATATGTCTGACATTAGCATAAAGGGGCGTGTCGTCAATATGCGGCGGAGAGCGTATTCAGTGCACGTGTGAGACATTAGCAGAAAACGATTGAAACTGTGACATGGCGGATAAAAACGAAAAGCGAAAAAATATTGTAATATTGGATCAGCTTTCCAGTTCTGGAGAGAACTGAATGTCTTCTGCGTGAAACGGAGATAAACCTTTCACAGTAAAACACACAGTACTACAAAAACACATTTGTATTACCTCAGTATAACTCAAGGAGTTCATTTATTGATAAAAATATCCCCTCGGCCAGCTGCCCCAGGAGGTTCCGCCATAATAGTTGCCTGGGTTACGTATGTATGTGTGGGGCGGAGCTATCAAAACAGGGGTGACACCCATTCAGGTTAGGGGACGTGTGTGTTTTGGTGATTTCAAATGTAAACATTGGCTTTCAAACATTGTACACCCCACCTTTAAATGTTGGTCAGCTCAAGGTTATCATAAATGATAAAAAAAAATTACGTCTAGAAACTCGGGGGTCGTTATATGTCAGATGAAGTGGGAGGAATTTTTTTTAAAGTCCTGAACTGAACAATTAGCTGATATTATCCTGATAACCTTATCATGAAGCTGATCACTAGGTCACTTACACTCTTTGGGTTTGAAATGAGGTTTTATGAAAAAAAATCCTTCTGATGAACTGCTTTAAAAAAATTGATTTATCGATTTATGAAAATCAGAATAAATGTGAAATATAGGTTTATTTTAATAAATGACCCCTGACTATAAAGAATATCTGTGTTATGATCTGAGGCCTGTGCTGCAGTTTGGCGTATCACAGGTAATAATGAGGAGTTTGGGGTGTATATACTGTGCAATATAAATAAAACAATATATACTTTGATAATCTTAGGATCCAGAGCTGAGTATCTAGTGAACAGATCATCGTGCGTGCGTGTGTGTGGAGAACAGGAGGTGTGATTATCCGATTCATGAGCGACACCTTGTGTGACTCCTGCAGTAGAGCAGGGAAACACTGCATCAGAAAGGATTAAAGGATTAAAAGAGATCATTAATAGTGAGAAAGTTGAAAGGAAATCACTAGCAGATTTAAAAATGTGTGTGTAATTAGAATATTTATTGGCCTCTGTGCTAATACAGTAAAGTTAGTCTGCTTTTTTTTTGGTGTTAAAACGGCAAAACCCTGCATGAGATATTGAAGACAGCGAAGAAGATCAGAGTCGGTCTTCCCTCGATCATAAACATCTATTCCACAGGTTGAAGCAGCAAAGCCAATATAGCATTTTGAATAACACGCCTCCCACAGCCTCCCACAGCCTCCCACAGCCTCCCACAGCCTCCCACAGCCTCCCACAGCCTCCCACAGCCTCCCACAGCCTCCCACAGCCTCCCACAGCCTCCCACAGCCTCACACAGCCTCACACAGCCTCACACAGCCTCACACAGCCTCACACAGCCTGGAAAATGGTACTGAAACATTGGGCCCCACAACCAGACTGTGTAATGGTTTCTTGCACAAAACAGACTCAACACCAGAACTGAACTGGACACACACACATTCAATATATGTTTATTGCACCACTCATGTAAACACTGTTTACACAATGTTTTGCACACCCCAATTCAATGCTGCCACCAACTTCTATTATATAAGTGTATATATTTACAAGAAATAACTTAATGTTTACAATCCTCTTATTTTGAACAAATGCTCAATTATTGAATATAAACTGCTCTGCACTGTTTTGTACATCTGCCCTGTAGTGTAGTGTATTGTGTCTGTCTGTCTGTCTGTCTCCCCTCTCTAAATGCTGTCAAGGTTACACCGAGGTCAAATATGTGACCTATTTTTATAGGTGTCTTGTCTTGCACTCTTTGCACACGATACACTTTGTGGCTGGAACAACTTACTTTAACTCCTAAGCTGTGTTGTTTCATGTAGCTCCATGATCCTGAAGAAACATTGATTCATATTCACGATGTACTTTGTCAGCTATGTAAGGCTGAATTGTCAAAAAAAATGATTCTTGACTTGACGCGAGTGAAAAAGATGGAGTTTGTTCAAAAGATAAAAACTAGAGCCAGTGCATGATGAGCAGATACACAGATAAAAGGTTGAATGGTGGGTTTGCTCTCACCCTCGTGCCGGTCGTCAACTAGTCCCTGCTTCAGCCGCTAACACACAGAGATTTAACCTTAACTGCAGCTTAGCCTGACGCTATCTCAAAGTGCTAAGTACAGACAGAGCTAGTAATTATCATGTAAAATATTACCATGAGAGTCTGAAATGTGCCCCCCCCCATACTGGAAATACAAAAAAAGTGTGTGTTTTGTTATACAGGTGTGTGAATTTTGTAATATAGGTGCGTTTTGTATGCAGATGTGAATTTTGTTGTGTGTGTGTGTTTTGTATATAGATGTGAATTTTGCTAAGCTGAGAAATATAACGCTGCACGATACAGAGACAAGTTCATGGTTATGACTTAGAGTTAAATGTCACATTCATTATAAAATACTTTTTATGACCTTCACAGCACTGAAAGGTCTCAATCCACGGTGTCCGAGTCACGACCGATTCTATGACTCGGTACAGAGAATAATGAAGGTTACGAAAGAGGATCGATCATTTCCCTATATACAACGTTCTCACTAGATACACACTGGTTTTGTTTTTTTTGTTAATGGTGCGCGAGATGTTTTATGCTCTCAAGTGTGTAGTACGTTAAAAAGTTTTGTTATGATGTCATTGCTATAGATTTCCCACTGAGACTCTCTCAATGTACTTACTTTAAAAAAAAAACAAAAAAAACTGTAGGATAAGATCATATCTAATCATCTGTTCTTTCTCTCTCACACCATACATGTCCTCATGCTGGACATGCTGCTGGTACCAGATTCTTTCTAATAGTTTGCCCTGTTACGTCCGTATGTGCTCCTTTCTCCATCTGTTGCTGTGGACCTACATGGAAACTTCCCAAAATGTCTTCAGTACATAGTACTGTAGACCTGCACCAAAGATCTGCTGTTTTATTCCTAACAACTACACGACCCACACTTTCCACACACACACACACACACACACACACACACACACACACACACACACACACACACACACACACACACACACACACACAAATTGAATAGGAACACCTGCTCAATTATATGGTCAGCCAATCAGATGGCAGAAACGAACTGCATAATTTAACAAGTTTAACCAAGATAAGAGGTCTCATGTAGGAACTTTTTTTATTCATTCAACAGAAAAGAGTAAAAAAAAGGCCATATTGTCTAGCTTAAATAAACCTGTTCACAAAATAAAGCAGAAATCCATTACCTGAATGTTGTCATGTTTGGCTGGTTCTGGAAACGCTCCTGCCATTGCTGCTGCATGCAGAATCTGGGTGTCCCCTGCACACAGCAAGGGCCCATGTGAAGAGCCCTTGAGTGCAAGGACCCCTGGAAAAGGCTTCCATCTTGCTGTTTCAAATCACAGCACTCAGACTCTTGAAAATGGCAACAAGCAGAAGAATGATGCGGAAGCGCTGCAGACAACAGCTTTGGAGAATTAAATCCTGCCAAAAAAACCGAGGACCGAGGCGATGAGGACGACGACTGGATAGAACAGTTCTGCTTGATGCTGTTTTGGATCAGTGGATCCGTTCTGGTCAACGTTCTCGCTTTCTGCTCCGTGGTCTCATTTGTCTCCAGTGTAGACTCTGTGACAGAGCTGGCAGGCTCACTGGGCAATGCAGCACTCATGCTTTGGGGATCTCCAGCATTATTGAGTGGCAGGTGGTTAATTGAAGCCTCCATCAGAGCCATATGGCCTTCCACCCTTCAACTGAAAAGAAAGTTATATGGTTCAGTTTACAACTTAACAGAGAAGACAGCAGAAAATCTTGCTCCTACTCAATCAATACAAAACATAAATGATTTACATTCATATATGCAATGAGGGCTGGGTGATTTATCAAGGATTTGAGATACAGTAAATGTCTGCATGTTCTCCCTATGCTTCAGAAGGTTTCCTACAGGTTCTTCGCCAGTTCAAAAGCGGTCGTAGGCTACGTCATGCTGCATCCATCCTAAAACAAACTTGCTTTTCTCAGCACCTTGATCTACATACTGAGTCCTCAAAGAAACCAAGAGTAGCTTTGATGAAAGACATGAAACAAAGCCATAAATGACTGTATTTACAGACGTTATCTGAGAGTTCAGGTTTTTCGCAGCATAATCAGCACGCTGGACTCGTGACACCTAGAAGCACGATGCTGAATATAAAATTACAAGAAATGCCATGAGGACCTGAAGTTTTCTGCTGATGTGGTCATGCTTCAAGGCAGACATCTTATCTTTTTAGCCTTAATCACACACCTGTACTGAAGGGCATTACTTACACTATAATTACAGAGATGATGAGAGCACTCTAAGTACTGGGGTACTTAGCAGGTAGGTTTTAAGAATATTCTTGAAACTAAAGTGACACGGTGTGGGTTTTTTTTTTTTTTTTTAGCTCTTCTGCGGGGAGTGCTGCAATGAAACACTGTTACTCATCCTGCTACAGGGTAATCCGACAAAAAATAGTCTGTGCATTGGTCTAGTACAGGGGTCGGCAACCTTAAACACCCAAAGAGCCATTTGGAACCGTTTCCCACAGGAAAAAAAAACACAGGGAGCCACAAAACCCTTTTGACATCTAAAATGAAGAGAACACTGCATATATCGTTTTTTTTACCTTTATAGAAAGTGTAGAAAAAACTGTAGTGCATTGCATTTATGAAATCAATGAACTGCTGCCGAGTAAACGAAATTTTATTTCTGCAAGCAAACAAAAATATTTTGAACAGTTTGAACTAACCTTAACAAAAAAGACGTTGGGTTGAAAGTTACTTTCAAACAAAATGTTCAATGTCTAATTGAGTCCTCTTCGTATTCGTGACATCAAAACTTTAACTCGCCGGCTGCAGCGAACCAAAACTGCGTCTGCTTCTGTGTGTCGGATTTGGCAAGTCGGCAGTTATGACGCGTATTTTGAGCGACAAACGAATTAAACACGGTTTATTTGAATGTTCATAATCATAATAATAATAATGAGCATCATAATCTTAGAATTTTTTTTTTAAACTAACTAACTAACTAACTAAAATAAATCCAAATTAAATATTTATTTTCCAAATCTACAGGGAGCCGCAGCAGAGGGATGAAAGAGCCACTTGCGGCTCCGGAGCAGTGGGTTGCCGTCCCCTGGTCTAGTAGATATACATCACTGAATACACTCTGTTTACTGGGGGATTTTCCAATTTTTATACGCTTTTCCGCTCTCTCTTTCTTATAATCTGGATCAGCTGCTGCATTTGTTCTTTCCCATATTCTTTACTTGCCATGACACTTCTCTTTGTGCGTGTGTGTAATGATCCTGTTTGCATTGGATCTGCAAGTAATCCTGATCAGGAAGGAACACACACACACAAAAAAAAGAAGGAACATCTGCAATATTCCAGTATGGCCAACTTTGACCTCATACAATCTGTTCTGTGTGCAAAGTTTATCTATTATTCTTCTGTCATTAGTCATAGTGACACTGATTTCCGGAAGGCTCTAGAATTAGAGATGTGTACACATCTCTTTGGTGGAAAGGTTTCTTATTTTTGTCTGTGGAAAGAAAACCGAGTGGAATAAATGCCACCCATTTAGCAGCTCTCAGAGAACAGGAGAGCTTCTGACCTCAGTATGGAGGCAAAAATCACACTTTACATTCTCCATAATAAAACAAGAAAAGAGTCGTTTAACAAATCAGCATTACAAGCTCTACATTAACAACAGATATTCCGGAAGCCCCGCCCCTTCCCCCTAATCTTATCCCTTATTTGGTCAGTGGAGAATGATTTGAGCTGGTTAACATGAAATAAACGCAATCATTAAATGTATGTTCGACTTAACTACCGAATACACGAGTATACGGATGGACCGGTTTACATTTTATTTCAGGAGAGCGAACTGGCCTAGATGAAAAAAAATCCACTGTGGAACGAATCACTGACACAGCAGCCAATCATAGAGATGACATGATAGTCAATTAAAAAAAAGGGCATCTACTTAAACTTAATAAAACGAAATAAACGATATTCATTTACTTAAGAGACGATCACATCAACAGACACACCAACCTATATAACATCAGTGTGTACAAGTACAGTTATCCAAACAATAGCACATTTCGGTTTGTTATTTGTTTGTACTTGCTAAAATATGCTATTGTTGTTATCAAGAATCATGAGGTCAACTAGTAGAAAAATCACACAACCAAACACGACCAAACTAATAAACACTAAGCCTCCTGATATCAAATAGCACATCAGGACGCTGTTATTTAACGTTGGACCTTCTTTTGTGTCTTGTGAATTTGTGTTTTTGGTAGTTTTTTTTTGTTTATGACTCAAATTGAATAAAGTAAGACAGTTTCACTAAGGATGTCGGTGTGTGAAAGAACTTTAAAAATTAAGCTCAAGATATGAACAATCTACCCATTGAAAGATGGGACTACTTTTTGTACACAGCATCTGTGCAGACTCATGTCTGGTCTCATGTCTGTGTCAAATAGATCTGGAAGAAGCTACACTTAGTCATAGCAGGTCTACTAGCTGTCTTGCTAGCTCACATTGATTTGTACATTTCTGTTTAAGGTGAAATGGGCTTTTATTTTATTTTATTTGCAATGTACACTGAGGAGTCACCAACACTACTATAGCAAATGTTTCCAACTGGGAAGTGAAATTTTACAGGCAGAACACAAACAATGGAGAGATGCACACAGTGAAAAAAAACAAAAAAAAAAAACAGTAGTGCGTTATAGGAAATATAGGCACTCTTGAAATACTGCTTGAGCAGTCTGTTCAATGGACTGGAATCAGATTAGAAGACCGTAATTAAATATAGCAAGAATTGGCAGCTATTGAAAGACTATAGCCATCACCTTCACACATATACACATGTAGTTACTTGAAAGCAGAGCTACAGCGCTATAAACATTTGGCTTATAATCCTTAATTATGTTATCAGTTATCAGTATGTGATGTTGATGTGGGGTCGTGGCTATAAAATGCCAGACAAGATGCCAATCTATGTACTAATAAACATCCCGTACCAGAACGCAGGTGTAACGTTTTTTTTTCACCTAGGGAATAGACATGTTCTGAAACAAATGGTTAAACTATTGTTTTGGTCATTTCTAAATGACTTAATATTTGTAGAAGTTGGAAGTGAAAATAGTGACGATTGTACCTTTAAAGATTGTGTCCCTTGATTTTAATTCTAGAAAGTAGACTAGAAAGTAAAACCACAAGAAAAAGAGCAAAGCGTCAGAAAGTTATTTAAACTAACTAATTAAAGCAAAGACGCACGTGTTGCGTTGTGTAGAGTAGTAGTGTTGTGTAGTATAGTGTAGGTGTTGTGTAGTGTAGTTTAGTGTAGTGTAGGGGTTGTGTAGTGGTGTGGTGTGTAATATAGTGTAGAGTTGTGTAGAGTAGTGCAGTTTAGAGTTGTGTAGTGTAGGTGTGTAATATAGTGTAGAGATGTGTAGTGTTGTGTAGAGTAGTGCAGTTTAGAGTTGTGTATTGTAGAGATGTGTAATATTGTGTAGAGTTGTGTAGTGTGGTGTAGAGTTGTGTAGTGTGGTGTAGAGTTCTGTATTGTGGTGTAGAGTTGTGTAGTGTAGAGTTGTGTAGTGTGGTGTAGAGTTGTATAGAGTTGTGTAATGTAGTGTGGTGTAGAGTTGTATAATGTAGTGTGGTGTAGAGTTGTGTAGTGTGGTGTAGTGTGGTGTAGAGTTGTATAGAGTTGTGTAATGTAGTGTGGTGTAGAGTTGTGTAGTGTGGTGTAGAGTTGTATAGAGTTGTGTAGTGTGGTGTAGAGTTGTGTAGAGTTGTGTAGTGTGGTGTAGTGTGGTGTAGTGTGGTGTAGAGTTGTGTAGTGTGGTGTAGAGTTGTGTAGTGTGGTGTAGAGTTGTGTAGTGTGGTGTAGAGTTGTGTAGTGTGGTGTAGAGTTGTGTAGTGTGGTGTAGAGTTGTGTAGGTTACACAGCGGATTTCTGGACCGCACTGAAAGCACGGATTAATAAAACGACTCTCTTCCACTCGGATTATTTACCTTCCAGGAGTCGACAAACTTTCACTACAAACACTGCAGGCGCTTCACAGCCCCGTCTTTTCCTCGCCTTTCATTTCCTTTCTTCCCTGCACAGCTACACTGAGGCGTTGATCTTTACACATCTCTTACTGTTACATGATCATATGCTGAACTATAACGAGCTCCACAAGAACACAAGATATAAATCATAAATCCTTACCTGGATCTTTGTTGCCAGAAATCAGAGTTGAAGTTTTTTTTTCTTGGTGGTGGTGTTTTTTCTGTCCAGCTTTTCCGTGTGGTCCACAAACAGCAGTAGATTTAATAAAGACAGAAACGGAATGATTGTTTTTGCATTAAAAACAGCCAGTAACACAGTGACAATCGCACCGTGTGCTAACGTTGCTGTTAGGGGTTCAGAACACGTAGTAGGCCCAACGACATGCCCAGCGACATTCCCCACAAGATCCCCACTGCTTTGTGATTGGCCGAATACAGCAGCTGTATTTTCACACGGGGAAAGTTACCCTTCCCAACCACTGGAGTGACCGAGGCTACACTGCACAGGCGACTCCCTCCCTCCTCAGTGAGCAGGCTTCAGGCTCGTCCTTCATCTCCAGCACCATGCACCTCCTCCAGGAACCTCCTGGAGCAGGGGTACACATGGAAGCACTACAGCCAGATCCCACCCACAGACCCTGCCCTGATTGGGTGCAGGTCTTCCCGTATGTTAACCCGCCTCAAACACATTCCCATTGGCTTCAGTCACTGATGACGTCATGAAGGGAAATCTGAGAGTAAGGAAGTGATCCTGCATTAGATGGATCCTTTGAAGCTCCCTGATTTTTCTGTCTCTCTATATACTGTCAGGGTATATATATATATATATATATATATATATATATATATATATATATATATATATATATATATATATATATAATTATTACTAATGTTTATATTATTATTGTTATTATTATTATTATTATTAGTAGTAGTAGTAGTAGTAGTATTTTAGTGGTAGTATGGGTGGTGGTGTTGTCATCAGTATTCTACATCTTCATTGGTGATAATTAATAAAATATTTTGCAAATGAATAATTACTAAATGATTATGACTCACAAACATTTTAATGTGCCCCCCCCACACACACACAGGAAACATAAAAATATTTCCAATTTAAAAACACCATAAAAAAGTTGCAGTGTGAGTATACCACAACATTTAAACATCAAATAGAAATTACAATAATTATATAAAAACAGTGGTATGGATATTCAATTCCATTTTATTGGTAAAGCAATTTTAAAAATGAACAGCTTTACAGATATATAAAAAATCTGTATAAAAAATAAAGTACAAAATTTTATTCATGTTTAGACCTGGAGAGGAACCAGGCACAGAAGGGAACCTTATCCTCATCTGGGTGATACCAGAGAGTGGGATTATAAATAGTGTCCTTTCTACAGCTGTATATATCAAGTGGTGTTGTGTAACAAGGTGTGTTTGAGCAACTTATAAATTAGCTTAAAATTTCTGAAAGTTCTTCCTGCCAATGCCAACAAATGTTCAATCCGACAGGAAAGCAGCCCAGATAACTGTCGTAAGCAGAAAAGTATCTCAGAACACACAGCATGTGAAACCTTGAGGCAGATCACCTACAACACATGAGAATCGGGTTCCACTTCTGTGAGCCAAGAACAAGAATATGAGACTACAGTGGGTACAGCTGGAAGATTGGAAAAACATCTTGGGGAAACAGACATAGTATATTAGCAATAAACAGATTAAGATACAGTTAGACAATGAATGGATGTATGAAATACCCCATATATCTCTATATATCAATAGCTTATAGCCAGCTATATTGTGCTGGCTTTGAGCTGCTGTTGCAGCAGTTGGTTTTGCATTAGGGTCTCCATCATCAGAATCAGAATCAGGTTTATTGTCCATGTGTGTTGACACACACAAGGAATTTGGTATTATGTATAAGTTTATTGTCAGTTCTGTACCAGAGGTTGATCCAAAATATGCTGCTCACCACATATTGAAGAAAGGAGGTTGGATTCAGCTTTATGTAAAGCTCAACGATGTTTTAGGAGCCAAGGTGCAGTTGTCTGCCATGTGTTACTCCCACAACTATTCACAAGTTATTTATAGCACTATATAAGTTCTCTGTAAGTAACCCTTTTTACCAGTACACTGAAGGAAATGGATTTATGGAACATTTTTAATCAGTAAAAACAACTGAATTATCTGATCTAAAATGAGTCAGTTGACTTTCAATGCGAGATATGTGTTTTTGCCTCTGTTGGATAACCTTATACAGAATTTTAGTGGTTTAAGGTGATACTTTAGCTGCTTATAAACAAGCACTTAATAAAATATTTATGATTCTGATTGATATCACCATTTTACTGGACCTGGCAAAAAGTCACTCAAACCTTTGGTGCTCTTGAGGGGTAACAGCTGAAATCCACAGTAAAATACTACATGTATAAAACACAGCCAGATATTATTGTACAGATGCTTTTAGTACTTTTAAAAATCATATTTTTAGGTTAGTAACGGCTTTGGGTCTTTCCCAAATCACATTCTTAACATATGCATAAACATTTAGAAACATAATTTGACATAGCTACCAAGGTAATATTGTTTCGCTGACCTCCATTCAGACACTTACTATAGTTTTATAGTGTGGCAGTAGGGGCATAGTTTATCTGTTTTTTTATGAAAGGAGTATAATAATCATCCACCTGTGTGTAATTAAAAAAGTTTGATTTTTAAAACGAGAAGTGAGTACTGAATGGTGAGCAGAGAGAAACAGTAGGGTGGGCAACTCAATGTCCCCTGACAGTATTCCAAATTCCTTGTGTGTGTCAAAATAAATTAACAACACACTGTAAAATCTAGGAGAACTTACAGCCTGTCTGTGTCCGAGATGAACAAATCCTTACACAAAAGACAACATAGAAGGAGCTGCTATGACAACGAGAACTTTCTGTAAACATCAAAACTGTGATAAACTGCATATGTTAATGAATTGTTTTTACATAGTTCCTCATTTTAACTTATACAATAACATAATTTTGCATCTTAAATGTCTTTGGGCACTACTGACCTTTCACAAACTGGACACAACCTCTTTCAGCTCCTCCCTTCTGACAGGTGCTACATTGCTTTGCTTATCAAAACTGCCAGACACAAAACCAGTTTCTAACCCCAGACTATCACCCTGATTAACAACTCACCATAATTATATTCCATGCTTCATATCTTCATTTCATGTTACACACAAAAGCATAATATTGTACAATATTGCTATTTGCACTGCCATACACGTCTTACACTTTATGTACATAACTGATCAGTCATATATTCTGTATTCTGTACTTGTACTGTCTATATTGTATCTCATCGTCTGTATTGTCTTGTATAGTCTGTATTGTCTTGTATTGTCTATAATGTATCACATCCTCTGTACTGTATCACATCCTCTGTATTGTCTTGTATAGTCTATATTGCATCATATCGTCTGTATTGTCTTGTAAAATCTGTATTGTATCATATCATCTGTATTGTCTTGTATAGTCTGTATTGTATCACATCGCCTGTATTGTCTTCTATAGTCTGTATTGTATCACATCGCCTGTATTGTCTTGTATAGTCTATATTGTCTTGTATTGTATAGAATAGTGTTATTTATGTCAGTACCTTTGAGAGTCACAAACAGCTGGAACCAAAGTCCTTGTCTGTGTCAACACATTTGGTCTGATAATAAACCTATTTCTGATTCTGATTCAGAATAATGTATGTGAATTTTTGTAATTCTTAAGGATGAGTATAAAAGAAAATAGTAAAATACAATCTTCAACGACTCACTAAGGCTTATGAATATAATGTGAATATTATACTAAACATAAAATTGTATCTACCAGTATGCAAATGAGTCCGTGTATTTGATTACATCTCATAATTTAGACCACATCAATTAAGGTACAATTGAACCTTACCACACTTTTTGTGAGGTAATCGATCATATCCACTCACTTTCATTGCAGTTTAATTAAATCTTAGGGGACGATAAAGCAGGTTTGAACCCTGTCCCTTTAATTTTCCTGCCTGTTTGTGTGTAACATGATCCAGGATCTGTTCAGCTCTGAGCTGCTGCAGCACCGCGGATGTGCTGACGTGTCCTGCTTGTGTGTGTGTGTGTGCATGTGTGTGTGTTTGTGCTTCACCAAGGCAGAATGACTGGACTCAAATCACGTTTTAATATTTTTATCCTATTTATCTGCGTATGTTTTTCCAAAGCGTCGGTAGATCGTCGGTTCTCTGACTTTAAAAGATGCGCCGATGACGACTGTAGCAGTAAGTCGATGTAGAAACAGATAGCTAAGCAGTTCCTAACCGTGACGTGAACTTTTTAACCATTAACCCTTGAGTCGAGGTGGAAAAAAACACGTGAAATACTTCAGCTAAAGCGTGTATAATTTCCGAGCTCGAGATATTTATATAAGCACGAGCGTGTTTTGTTTACACTTTAGCCGGTTAGCAAGTAGCTACAGCTAACTAAGCCTTTATTATGGACAGGCTTCTAGTTACTTCTATTAAATTACTGCCGCATTATCATGTAGATTGTTAGTTTAAACAGCTAACCAGTAAATTATTTATTATTAAACAACCACATTTAATGCTTTATTTCTGTTTAATAGGTCCTTATTACTCATTCACTGAATGTGTCCATCAGAAACACTGGACTGAAATGTATTTTTGTGTTGACAGTAAAATACAGCACATAAAATAGGTTAAAAAAATATATGCTTTAATTAATTAATTAACGAATTAAGGCAAAAGCTTACTGTGTTGTTGAGTTTGTAGAAGTGTATTTTAACCAGAAGTTTTCTTTCTTTCTATCTATCTATCTATCTATCTATCTATCTATCTATCTATCTATCTATCTATCTATCTTTCTTTCTTTCTTTCTTTCGTCAGTGCTTCTTTGCCGGGGGAAAGCGTCAAAAGACTTCCCTGGTCCAGACTGTCGTTTTCTGTCCTTTAAAACAGGAGAGACTATATATGTGTACTATAAACTCTCAGGACAGAGGTCAGATATCTGGGCAGGAAGTGTAAGTATGACGGTTAATCATTCGTCCGTGAAACAAAGTTCAGTATGCAAGGTGAAGCAATGCTAGTGCAATCTCTTACAGATGGTGTACAAAAAAATGCTCATTATTAGCCAGATTTAGTCTGGCTTTTAGCAGAATGGTCAATCCAGGAGTCTTCAGGAGTCTTTTGTAATCGTTAAGACCAAAAATGTTATATTTTTTGCAGTAAACTACTTAAATTTGTGAAATCACCAGCGCACACTATAATAATTTGTATGAGAGCCCTACTCGTGTTCACACACATGAATGGAAGATGCTGAATGCATGTTGTGATGTCACGCTTCGAGCCTTGGAGCAAATCAGTGTGTAAAATCAGCGTCATTTTAAATAATCGAGAGCTCCTCGGAATATCGTGAAGTTTGCTTTTTTTGTTAATTTTGTGTTCCTTTTTGCGATCGCAAAATCCTGGAGGGACTAAATGAGTATAATGCTTATTTGTTTATTTGTTTATGTTAATAAAACAGTGGTGGATTCTAGGTTATACTTTAATTATCAACAGTAGGCACAAATGACTATCAAAAGCATTTAACTAGAAAGATGAGGACAGGTAATAGATCCATATCAAGAAATGGCCCATGATATCAGAATTTACCTAAAGACCTGTTTTAATTTTTTGTTTTTTTAGGTTGGTAACAACTTTGGCTATTTTCCAAAGGACTTTCTGAACATTAATCACATATATACAGAAAAGGAAATAGAAGTACCAGCTGAGGTAGGTGTATTATTTGGCTGATTACTAACATAGTGTTACCATCACCCTTTAATGGTGTATCATCGGTGACACCTTTTATTTGTTTATGTATACCAATGCAGTATGAAATGATTTTCAGAATAGCTCATTGATAGCTTTATGAGCTCCAAAACGTTTTCTGATTTTCAATGTTTTCCAGGAAACTGATTTTGTGTGCTTTGACACTGGCCTTGATAAATTTGAAAGCTACGATGTTGATGCGCTGCTACAAAACTCAGCGTTAAATGAGGTCGATGAACCGAGCGATGAAACAGAAGAACTATCTCTCAGTGAGGAGCCTGCTAAGGATGGAGAGACGGAAGAAACCAGCAGAGACCTCATAAACTCCGACTCATTGCATACAGGAAGTGAAGATGAACACATAGATGACTCGGAGGATCATGACAACGTTGAGTTGCCAGACTCTGAAACTGCAACACTAGCGTCAGAAACAACAGCTTCATATGAAAAGGATAAAGACGGTGATGGTGACAGTGACTCTGCTGAAGGTGAAGGTGCTGATGGTGATTCTGAGATAGTCATTCCAGATGAACATCTAGCTAAGGATAATGGAGTTTTTGAAAAGAAAACTGACCATATTACACCGGTGGAAGCCTCCTCTCAATTGAAAACAACTTTAGGTGAAACGTTTGACGCTGTTACCTCAGATGATGAAAAAACACAGAAGGTAACCCCCTATGATGACGATGATGATGAAGATGAAAATCAGAGCAATGACTTAGCTGAGCAACCAATTGAGGTAGAAGAGGAAAGTCTGAAAAAGCCTTCACTGCTTACTTTTGAAGAGAGGTCACATTATCTTGAGGACGATGTTCCTGGTGCAGCTGAGTCAGAAGATAAACACGTGACATTACAGAAAGGCAAAATGCCTATCGGTGATGAAGCAACTAAGGATGGTGAGACAGGAGAAACCAGCAGGAACGTTGTCGAATCACACAAAGAAGACGACGACGGTGGTGATTTGCAAGATTCTAAAACTAATCAACTGCCAACGGAAGCAAAAGCTTCATATGATGCTGATTATGATCAGGAGCAATCTGCAGACAATGTTATTCCAGATGACCCTCCATCTAAGGATGATGGAGTTTTCGAAAAGAAAAGCGCCCATACCACACCGGTGGAAGCCTCCTCCCAATTAAAAACCACTTTAGGTGAAACTTTTGATGCTGTTATCTCAGATGATAAATACACACAGAAGGTCACACCCCATGATGATGATGATGATGATGATGGCGATGGTGATGATCAGAGCAATGACTTTGAGGTTGAGGAACCAGTTGAATTAGAAGAGAAAAGTGTGAAAAAGCCTTCGCTGCTTACTTTTGACGAGAAGTCTCGTTATACTAAGGACAACATTCCCGATGCTGCCATGTCAGAAGATAAGCAACCTCCTGCTTCTATTGATGCAACAAAAGATGAGGGTATGTGGTCTAATTTTGGGGACACAGTTTTTAAAATTGTAAGCGGAGGCGAGAGAACCGATTTACTTGAGGATGACGATGACAACGACGATGACGATGACGATGACAAGGAGGAGGAGGAAAATGCTCACACTAAAACAACTGAAAAAGATGTAGTTGACATTAAGACCATATCGGTTCATGACTCTGAAACAACTGAAGCAATGAAACCGTCCATTAACGACTCTGTAAAGGAGGACAGTCGGTATACTAATCTACAGGAACAAAACCCCGATGTCTTAAAATATAATGAAGAATTAGAGGAGATTAAGGGCAAATCTTTAGAGCCGAATGAGATGCTTATTAATGGTGTGGAATCTGAATCCATTCCTCCAACATCACTGTTAGAAGATGTAAAGCAAGTGCTGGACAAACCCACCGAAAAAACTATTTTAAAGCCGAACCCTAGTGAAATCATGACCCAAACATCTGAGGCTCTCGTCCGTGAACATGCTCTTGATGAACAAATACACAGAGTTAAAAATGAAATTATCAGTGTATTTGAAGGTGCACTGGAAACAGAAAAACTGCCCGAAGAACCTGACATTGAGGAGGAAGAGGAGGAGCATGCCGAGGAGCTGCTAGAAGATGAAAATGCTCTTTTATCCACGAAAACCAAGCTCAGCGATGAAGAAGAATCCATTAAAAACACCAGCCGTGAATCTCAGTCAGAAGAAAACGAATTATCCCCACCTAAACAACCACATGGCAACTTACCAGAAGCAGCAAATAAGAACATGTCAGAACAGAAGACAAGCCATGATGTCAGCTCTGACCCCGAACCAACATTAACAAGCATCTCAGACTCTGCAACTGATAACGGAAACGATAGAAAATCTGACAGACCCGGTGCTGATCCAGTCGTCAACGAAAAGCCGGAATACAGCGACAGGGTGCGGAGACTTACGCTTTTAAGGGAACACTTTAAGGATGATGAAATCGAACGCATTTTGCGCCATCTCAGTGTTAAAGACCTTTACAGAATTGAAGCGATGTTCAACGACTTGGATCATCAGCTACAGTCTGCCAGGCAGTCATACTCTCAGAACAGTGTGGACCTAGAAAACGCACTGGAGAGTATTCTGGAAGTGTCCGAAAACACCATACTCAATGAGATCGACAAAATGCTGGATGCTCGGGAGCAAAGGGCTCTGGACCTCGGACAGCAGCTCGACCAAGTCATGATCGATGAGGAAGCTGCTATTTTGGATGACTTTCAGGAGTTGGCTTTTTCTCTTCATCAGAAATACAGTGCCAGCGTGGTGTTGGTCAAAGAGAGCCAGTCTCAATTGGAAATGGGTAGGTCTGAGCCTTGGCAGTCATTTTGAAGTCATTTTAAACCATGATTTATGGCATGTGGAAGATTTTTGAATTGAGCAGTTAAGGGTTAAGGGCCCTGCATAAGGGCCCAGCGGTGGCAGCTTGGTAGTTTTTGAATTTAAAGTTAAGACCTTCCATTCAGTAGTTTAACAATGTTCACAAATACTCTGTGTCTCTGATCAGAATATACAGTCTACAGAAATCAGTAGTACAGCCATGCTTTTAACATTAACGTTCTATTATATTTGAACAGTAGAATCTGCGTATATATCCAATAACACAGACAGAATGATAAAACAAAATAAAAGACCTTTTTTTTCTCGAAATAACAGAATCATTTTTGCAGCCTACTATGATGACCTAAAGGTCTTCAGCTGCACACTTTATGCGAACTTTGTTAGGTGTGTGGTTCATGTTAGGTATTTTTCAACGTTAGACTACCAAAGCCTCAGTGCTAAAATGTTAACTTCAGAAAAATGGGATTTGTCAGCTCATCGTTCAATAAGGTCATTATATTTCTTATGCTTGTTGTGCAGCAGAGAACGTGTCTGAAGAGGTAGAAATTCCAGTGGAAACCATCCCACTGACTGAAGTCACCGAAACTCCAGAAGTTCCTCTTGAAGCTGCTGAGTTGTTCACTGGTCAGGAAGGTGAATCCCGTAGCCAGGACGTGGGCCCTGGGGAAGATGCAGGGCATTTCAATAAAAACGAAGACAATCAAGCAGCCTTGCAGGACACTACAGACATTCAGAGAGGCCCACAAGCGATTTTGGAGAATCCTTTGGACGTTTTAGGATTTGAAATCGACCCATCTTCAGGTTGGTGTCTGTTTGATTTTCTTATTTGTTTGATTCTTAACTTGGTATAAACCTTGGTATTGTTAAGAATATGTTTTCCCATCGATTTCCTCATCAGATTCACTGGACTCTTCAAGGGCTACTGATTTCTCTGACAAGCAAGCACATCATCAAGCAAGCACATCGACCTCGGATCACGCTCGGGACTTCTTTCTTCTTGCATCTGAATTTATTGGAGTGTATGCAGAAATTGTAAGTAACCTTAATCTATTTAGATTTTTATTTACGTGGTTTTCTAGATTTAATTTGAATATGTAGGGCACTGTTTGAAATTTGGGGATGATTCACTTCATCAAGTAGAAAATGATGTCAAGGGAAATCTGTTTATTATGGTAGTCCAGGAAGGTCATGAGTTATTTCTCTTTTTTACTTTTTTTATTTTACTCGTGATCTCATGATAGTTATTTTCCAATGATGTGTATAAGTAGCATACTAGAATTTCATCATTGTGGGCAGCAGCACGCTGTTATACTGTATTTTGGAATGATTCTGGAGATTTTGCTTAGGGGTTTTCAACCGTTCAGATGGCATCTCGTATGGTCCAAGTCCCTTGAGCTGGTTGGCAATGAAATTGTTCACCCATTCTCTTTACAATAGTGTCCAGGAGTTGTATTGTAATGTGACGGACAATTTGAGAATTGCGTAATGCTGACAAACAGACCGATAAATAAATATACAGATAGGTGTATGTACTTTATTCATCCAGAAGGGAATATTTGTGGGGAAATCCCTGAACAATGGATCTGGAAAAAAAAACGCTTGTGATGGTGTCGCAAACGGCAGCCACGGTGCTTCGCTCTCCAGTTGTTTTAGCGTTTTTTGTTCGTTTTCCCTGTTTGTCATTTATCAAACACTATCAGTTTTACCAGGGATAAACTGCTGAATATTTGGCAGAACACACCACAAAGTCTCCTACCGGTTTTTGTTTAATCGGACGTTCTTCTGAGCATTGAAGTTGGCGGAGCAGCGGGCGATGATTAGACGCTTTAGGACGAGCAGACGGGGGAAGCGAGCTGGTACGCTCATGAAGCTTAGACAGCACGGATTTTGAACGACGCTGCCCATCTGGTGAATCTCCACATTCTACCCAACAAAAAGGACAAACTCCTTCTGCTCTCCCGGACAAATAAGGATTTTTCCCACTCTGCTGCACTGTGTTTCATGGAAACCTGGCTGAATGACCGGAACAGCTATGTAGAGCTACGCCAAAAAGTTGGAGGATCAGTTCACTTTTAACGACTCCGCTTCAGTCTGGAAAGGTCTGAGAGCCTACTACAAGGCACTATCCCCCAGCATTGTGGTGAATCAACAACGTGCTGAATAGCAGCTGGCCCCCATCATCACACATATCTTTAACAGATCACTGAAACTGTGTGAAGTCCCTGTCTCCTTCAAATGCATAACCATCATCCCTGTACCAAAGAAAACCAAGATAACAGGAGATAACCACTATAGACCTGTGGCACTGACGTCTCTCAGCATGAAGTCGTTTGAAAAACTGGTTCTATCTTATCTGATAGACTTCACTGGACCCTTTCTGGCCCCCCTGCAGTTTGCTTATCGAGCAAACAGGTCCGTGGATGATGCAAGATGTAATGCAGTCCCAAGTTTACTGCAACACCTGGATAAATCAGGGACGTGGTAGCCTAGTGGTTAAGGTGTTGGGCTACCAATCGGAAGGTTGAGAGTTCGATTCCTACGTCCACCAAGCTGCCACTGCTGGGCCCCTGAGCAAGGCCCTTAACCCTCAATTGCTCAGTTGTATAAAAATGAGATGAAAAATTTAAGTAGCTCTGGATAAGGGCATCTGCTAAACGCTGTAATTGTTTGTAGGCTTTATTTTGGTCTTTTGACACCATCATTCCAACACGGCTCCAGACCAAACTAAACCAACTCTCTGTTCCTAGCTCTATCTGTCAGTTGATCACCAGCTTTCTGACAGATAGGCAGCAGCTAGTGAACCCTAGTGGAGACGATAGTGGACATCAACACCCTCTCAAGCAAAACAAGTTTCATCATCTTGAGATCCAAATGTTATAACCATGATGCGTGGCCTTGTTGACCATCGGTAGTGTTTTGTGTGTGTGTGTGTGTGTGTGTGTGTGTGTGTGTGTGTGTTTTCGCGCCCCCAGCCACCATGTTGTGACGTCACGTGTGTTTATGTCAGAAAGCTCGTGCAGAAAGCCGTTTTCCCGAGTTACAGTTCCGACTTGACTGACCGTTTTTTTTTTCTACATTCGATTGCAGCATTTCTAAACAGTACTTTGTTCGGCTGTATGTTGTGACGTAACGAGGTTTTTTTTTTTTTTGGATGTCGACGTGTGTTAGTGTCCGGGTTGAAGTACAGTGCGATTTGCAGGGCAGAGATAAACGTGTTATACGCTGTATATGAAGCTCTTAAGACCATCTGTTTGAGCTTCCTGAGCTTTACGACAGTGTCGCTCGTCTTGACTTTCAGTTTCAGGAGCTGTCAGGTTTGACGTTAGCTCATAGCCGGCTAGTTCGGTTAGCGTGTTGTGTTCGTGTGGCTCAGTGTGAGTCTGGGAACGAGACATGGAGTCGGATTTAAGCGACACTTCTTCTCCATATGGAGAGCTGCTGGACCTGTGGACCACAGTTTCTGTCGTGTTTCTGTCAGGATTTCAGGAAGTACGTGTTTCACTGCTGCTTGTCACAACAACTAGCTAACAAGCTAACAAGATAGCTATCAGAAACCGAGCTACATATCAGGAGTTTATAGTAAAATGACTTCCCTGTATCAAATGTTTATTTTTAAATATTACTCGAAGGTTTATTCATATCTGCCAAGTGATGAATGTCAAGAAAAGTGTTAATCACATCAGTAGTCTTACTAGAGCTCGAGTTTTGGTCTATAATGTGTATCTCAGTATAACATACTGCATTAGGGCTGTGTGAGTGTGTGTCTGTGTCTGTGTGTGTGTTTCAGTCTGTGTGTGTGTCTGTCTGTGAGTGTGTGGCTGTAGCTGTGTGTGTTGAGGATTAGCTTAGTTCAGTGGTTCTTAACTGAATTTGTCTTTATTTACACAATAACTTGATTTTAAACAGGACAAAAGATACTTGACACATAATCAACACTTTCAGTTATAATCAATACAGCAGTATTTAATAATGTATGTAGTGTGTAAATGTACTTTTTATTGCCTTAGATTTATTACAACAGATGCTCTACGGTGTGTTTACTTTTAAATAGAGTTTAGGAGAAACAAAACAAAACAAAAACATTCCATAGGTTCCACTTGAGTTCGAAATTTCTTAATGACTGCTTTAAGCGTTTATAACAAGATTAAACACAATTTAAAGGTCAATTTCGAAATATTTTCTGCCATTCGGTCGTTTTTATACTACTTTGCTTACATGTTTTGCATAGGATATTGGAAATGTTTTTATTACGGGAGATGTAACGTTTGAAGAAACGTTTTGATCGATCTTCTGCCAATATTCAGCTAATATAAGGCTTATCATCCATTGTTATCCATTTTTAGACAGATTCAGACATGCTTGCATTATTAGAGTACAAAAAAAAAATCCATTCTAACCCAACATTAAAGAATGAATATTGAATGGTTTATTCTCATTCTTCAGGTTATTTCAGTCCTGTTATTGAATGAAGTGAAGCGATGAATTACGTGATCTCTGTCTTCTAGCTTATTGCTGCTTTGCCTGAGGAATGGCAACCCGGTCCTACGTTCCACGGTCTGCCCTGGAAGCCTGTGGTCGTTTCAGCCGTGGTGGGAGTTCTCACAATAGTGGTGTTCATGTGGAGGACCGTTCTTTCTGTAAGATATCTCTTAATGATCATTAAATGTTAGAAGGGATAAGCAGTACAATGTCAATCACAGTGATATGATATTTTGGTGCAGAGAGACCGGAGTGCAGCCGAGCACCTTGACATAGTAATATTGTTTATTTTATTAACAAAACCATATTTTAATTAGAACACTTCATGTGAGCGACAAATGCTCCAGAGTATTTTTACAGAAAAAAAGTTTTTATGCCAGAAGATTTAGATGCATGTCGGGTCACCTTTTTGGGTAAAAACGTGTCTCATTTTGTATGATGTCTAGCTTTGGTGTGAGTGAAGCACAAAAAGCTGAAAGCACCCCAAAGCATGTATTTGCATGCACAGAGCTCCATGTTTTGTAATCAGCCGGTAAATGTTTTATTGCCGACGGTGCATGACATAACACTAAAGTACCAAAGCAGAAAACAAGCATTGTTACTGTACATAAAGCAACAGTTCCACAAATGTCTGATTTTCTCTGCGACTTATTTCACAGTGCGGTGAGTTGCAAGTGAACCAGCCAGAAACAGACAATGAGCCTGTGAGACAATAAAATTAGTCTCCGATCAAATTTTCGTCATGTCTCTCAAAACATAATTCCCTCCACATTTTCCTCATAATTCCTTGTTTCAAGAAAATACAAAGTCTTGTGGTTATTTTCATGAGCAGGATCTCTACAGGTGAAAGGTGGTGTGCTGTCTGCACCTCATGGGCAAGAGATTAAACAAGTGATCACTGGCATGTGAAGCCATGTATTGTGCTCTCAGCATTAATCAGCACGTACACAAGGGCCACAATGTCCGTCCCTAATTATTATTAATAGTGGTTTAATCTTTAATCTTTTCTTTTTTTTGATCATTAATTCAAAAATAGTTCTGATTTAATCTGAATCTAACCTCTCTCTCTATCTCTCTCTATCTCTCTCTCTCCTCAGGTCAAAAGCAGGATGTATCTCTGTAAGTATTTCGTCAACTTACTCCTTGCGTCACATTGTGCAGCATCGACCAGATTCTCACCACAGAACTTTTTTTTTTCTGCTTCCTAGTAACAGAAAAGCAACTCGCAGGGAGGATTCAGCAGCTGATCAACGAGAAATCAGAAGTCGTCAACAAAATAACTGAACTAAACAATGTGGTAAAATGTTTTGTTTTATAATTCTAGTTTTTTTTTTTTATTCTTTATTTAAAAAAAAAAAAAAAAGAGTTGTATTTTAAACAGCAGTACCGATCCGTCACCGCTTGCTCTCTCTCTCTCTCTCTCTCTCTCTCTCTCTCTCTCTCTCTCTCTCTCTCTCTGTATTCATTTAGATTAAGCAACATGAAGAAAAGCTGAACAATTCAGAAGAGTCACAATCATCTCTAAAGCAGGATTTTAACGATCTCAAGGCGAGTCTTCACAAAATTCTGCTTGTTTTTCTATTAATATTGTTTTATTCCATAGATTTTTATTTTTTTTTTTTTAACTTTCACATTGTGCTTTAGACACATTACGAAGATCTCAACATGCAGAAGGAGAAGCTGTCTGTTCATTTCGCTCATCTCTGTGAGAAAATTGCAAATGCGCAGGAAGAGAACAAAACTCTGACAGAGAAGGTACTTTTTTTTTCTTTTTCTTTTTTTTTAGTTTTTATGTTTCTATGAAAAATAGGTCTTTGCTGAAGTGTGTGTGTGTTTTTGCAGATATCTGCAATGCATCAAGGAATTAACGACTATCAGAAAACCCTAAAAGTGTACGACGAGGAACGCTCAAAGGTTCGCTTTATATTTAAATTATTACAATAATAATACATTTGTTTATTCTGTGCATTAAGTCTTCATGGTCGAATATCCAGATCGATCAGCGTTGTTTTCTTTTCTTTGCCAGCACAAACATAAAATTAGTGTTTTCTTCTCTATCTCTCTAATGAATTCTTTAGGTTCAGATTCTCATGGATGAAGCTAAAGACAGAGAAGATGCCCTGAAGGCTGAGGTGCTGTCATTTGAAAAGGACAACTGTGCCCTGAAAGAACAAAAGAAATCTGTAAGTTCTAGATCACACTCATTCATACGATATATCATACGATTTCATCTCACAAACAAAAGTATTTGTGTCGTGTGTTAATTCCTTCTGTGTCTGTGTTTCCCTCACAGCTGTTGCAAGACGCCAAGGACTGGCAAGAGAAACACGGAAAGCTGAGCGAGGAAATCAAGGTTTACCATCAAAGGCAAACGGAGCTGGAGAACGCCCTCGTGCACAAAGCAAACGAAATTGACGTAAGAAGAAATGTTTTAGCTTGTGCAACATCTATTCACTTGTTTAACAGCACAGCAGAACCATGACGGAACAATACACGGTTGTTTTCTCTGCCTTAGGTTCTGTCCGGATGCATCGCTGAACTCAAAAGCCTCGAGTCGTGTAACGACACAGAGCCGGGGAACGGTAAGATGACCTGAGTGTTCTGTGAGTCTGGGCTTTTAAAAATAAATAAATAAAAGGATTTTGTTTAATTGGTGCATTTTCAAACTGTTTTATTCAGACAAGAACGGTGATCCACTGAAGCTGCATCTTAAACAGATGATGGATGTCTCAAGGGTAAGTGCGTATAGAAACGATCGCTACGTGAATGCTTTGTGTGGTGGTGGTTTTTTTTTTTTTTTTTTTTTTTAAATAACTCTTCTGGGTGTTTACCCCTCAGATCAAGGCAACTCTTTCAGTCATCGAGGATGAGCGGAATCGCTTGTTTGAAAACTTCATGGCTGAACAGAAAGCCAGACAGGAACTCGAAGGTATCATACCTGACTTTTCCATATGCACTCTATACATTTAATACACTGTGTGTGTGTGTGTGTGTGTGTGTGTGTGTGTGTGTATATATATATATATATATATATAATTTTTATTTTTTTCCTCCTCTCACTCTGTCTCTGCAGAGAAATTTCAGAAGGTCATCCGTGACCAAACAAATCTGAAAAATGAGAAAACCCATCTGGAGAACCAGTACAAGAACCTCCAACAGCGACTAGAAATTACAACTGAACTGTACCACCAGAAAGAAAATATCTTACACCAGTAAGTATCCACGTCTTTCTCGTTAACTAAATGGCTGCTCGTGTGTATTACGGATACTCTACTACAAAATCGAAAGTTTACGCCTCATCGGAGCCGTTTACATCAGTATCAGCAGATATACAAGTTCGCTCTAACGTGTGAAAAATATAGAATGCTTAATTCTAGAATAAAAAAAAAGTGAGACATTTATTTTTACTTTAATTCATTATGCACATCAGAATTCCAGTAGGTCAGACTCTTACATACTGGAAGTCTGCAATCCATGTAATGTCTTTTAGAAGCTTCTGATTGGATGTTAGGAGCTCCAGTGCCTTTAATTTTGAAACCATGCGAAACAGATTTCTTGCCACACCAACCTTAACGCTAATGTTCATGTCACAGGAAATTGACTCAGGAAGAGATGGAGCGCCACGAAAAGGAGAGCAAGCTGTCCGAGGTGGACGGCCGAGCCTTACAAGCCGAAGAGGAGCTGAACCGACTCAGGCAGAAAGTGAAAGAGATGCAGGAAGAAATGCAGCAAAACGAGAGATCTCTTAAGGCCGAGGTCAGCCATTCGCTTGGCTTGTTTGGATGTGCTTCTGTGTGCTGATTGGGATTTTTTTTTAACGTAACCTCACTACCATAAGTTCTTTATGTTTTCTTATCTAATGTGTCTGCTTTTAGATTGCTGTTCAGGAGAAGAAAGCCCATGAGAACTGGGTAAGAAGTCTGGGTTGTTGGAGGATGTGTGTGTTTATATATCAAGCTCTAAGTGTTGTCTAAGCAGCGCTGGTACTGAGTATAGCCTTGGTTTTGTGTGTTTCAGATAAAAGCCCGTGCTTCTGAGCGATCCTTGGTAGAAGAGAGGAGAGAATGTGCTAATCTGCGTCAGAAGTGAGTGGACTGGTCTTGGTCTTGTAAAATATCAACATTTGTTCATTCTGTTCCTTTACGAGCTTGTTTTGTGTCTCAGGATCGTGGAGTGTAGCGACAAAATGTCGGATTTAGAGCATGCGCTGTACAAGTCGGGTCCTCCGGACCGTCACATGCCCCCCGCACAGAGAGGTAAGCTCGACTGTTAACCCTCATCATTTTCCTTGTCCTTACTCTTATTTTAACGGATCTCATATCTGCTTTGTTAAAATGACATTTTGCTGTTTAAAAAAAGCGGATTCGTACGGGCCTTCCCCCGTGAGCGGTGGTGCTCCTTCTCCACCTTTAATGATGGAGGATCCGGGACGCCCTCCATCCGGTTCCATCGGACGAAGGAGTGAGCCATTCGGTGTGTTGCTCTACTTTCCGTTTCTATCTCTCTTCATCCTTTTCTTTATACCACTGTGGCGTCTACATGTCACGGCACGCTAACGGTGTGTCGGATGAAGTTTTCTGACCAGAGCAAGTTTACACAGCTGCCTCGCAAACCCTGAAACTGCTTGAGAGCGAGCGCTCGTGTGCCTAGACGATTAGGATCGCAGAATATTCGAGTCGTGGGACTAAAAGAAGATAAGAGTGTCGGAAAGTGTTAAGTTCAAGACTAGATTCCAGACATAAAAGGTGGGTCAGGTCAAGCCAGAGCTGCTCATCACGTGGGAGAACAGCAAGGATGATGACACTGCTAAGGCTTTCTCACGAGGCCTCGTATTTACAGGCACATTCTTAATTATCCGCACATTCGCAAAGCCACTTGAACCCAGGAAGCTATTCACCTGAGAGCTTAAATTTTAAAGGTTTAAATTTGAAGATCTTAGATGCAGCTGTGTGAGGATGGTGTACAATATGTTGTAGCTCAGTGGTTAAGGTGTTCGACTACTGATCAGAAGGTCATTGGTTCGGATCCCAGGTCCACCAAGTTGCCACTGCAGGGCCCTCAATTGCTCAGGTGTATAAACCTGAAATAAAAAATGTAAGTCACTTCTGGATAAGAGTGTCTGCTAAATGCTGTAAATTTTACCCTGTTACCCTCAAGGTGCTGAATGGGGGAAAGGGTATGTAGTTGTACACAGTTGTACACATGGAGAACATATCAGTGGACATCATCCCGGTTTCTTGCTGTTTCTGGCTTTCAATACTCACCCACTACTTTTTTTTTCCCTCCATAGTGGAACACATTCTGCTTATCATTCACTTTGCTTTAATACACAGTTTTTATTACTAAGGTGCAAGTATTGTCACTTTGCCCCCTGTGCAGTCCCTGGTGTCTCCATGGCGATGGCACTCTGACCTCCCTGCCTACAGTTATATTTATCAGCTCTTATTTTCCCAGGATGACTTGGGAACACGCTTAAAGTCTCCTGACATATTGCGCAGTTGTAAAACATTTCCATGAGTACATCTGCGTTATGTAATTTATATATTATAATCTCACAGGCGTCAAATAGCTCAGAATTTACAGTATACAAAAAAAATGTATAGAACAGGTACGTTTATCCTCCTGCTCAACATGAGGAATTTAACATGCCCTGGTGTCTATCCCATTAAGAATTTAAAGCAGATGCAGGATAAACTTGATAGATATATATTTTAAAGATTTATTACAAATCTAAAAAACAAAAAACAGGAACCAGACCAAAACAAACCCAGAGCACTGTGTGTCATACAAATCAGCTTAATAAACAAGGTTGTTTCTCTCTCTCACACACACGTCTGTCTTATAGTTACTAAAGAAAGAAAGAAAAGAATAAAAGTTAGTAAAATGTTAGGAAATGTCATGTTCACTGACGTTCATCATGCAGACGATCTTTATTTCTCTTAATATTCCGTGTCGTCGACCGTGTGCACTCTGACATTCAAAACATTGACTTTATTTAAATTTAGTATGTTGTTTTTTTAAGCTTTAATTTGAGGGGATTTACATCCAAATAAGGTGAACTGCGCAGAAATTAGAACAAAAGAAAAGAAAAACTCATTATACTAAAGTTAATCATTTTTCTTTAAGATACGTCAGTAAAAATCCATGAAAACGCTTTATTGAAATAATAAAATCTTGACTCACACCTTCACTGTTCCAGGGCCACGACAGCTTCTGGACAACCACGGACGCTCCGGGGACCTCGGACATCCGCTACCATTTCGGCCAGGTACGCGTTTTTGCAGAATGTTTTTGACGAATTTCCTTATATAAATATGAAGGATAATCCCATTATAAATATCTTTTCTTCCAGAAATGTCCCTCCCTCGCACTTCTTCTCCTTGCACACAGGACGGATCTGTAAGTATTTGGGCCTGTTACCTGGTGATTTTCTATATTTTGTAGGTGATATCGAGGAAACCGTAGTCATCCTGTAATCTCTATAGTCACTCTATATGTCTCTTCCTCTTGTTAAAAAAAAACAAAAAAAAAAGCAAAACCCTCCAATAGATGCACAGGCTGAGGTCACAGTTCAGGCCTTCACTGATCCTGCAGAGGCAGTGAGTACTTTGTCTGAGTGTTGGGGTGGTTTAAAAGCAAAGGGATGGGTGAATGATCATGGCTGATGCAAATTCCAAAGCTCCCAGCACCAGGTTACTGATTTTGAGGAACATGTTTGTGGATGACTAACCAAACGCTTTTTTCCCCTCCCCTAATAAACGGTGAATTCAGATAAATTACATCTCAAGGTGTTGAGAGTATTAAAAATATATATATATATATTCATAAAACAAACAAAGGAGCATGTCTTACCTTTTTGACTAAACAATTTTTTTAGGGCATTTTCATTGGATTAAGCCTTTATTTCCAACCTCTATGACTCCAATTAAGAACGATCAAAAGATCTAATCTTCTCCAAATTGATATCCAGTCTTGTTTTCTTATTTGGTGCTACATTAATCAGGTTTTATTTATCAGGCAAAAAAAAAAAAAACTCCTGCCATGTTAAACTCTCTCAGTTGTCCTGACATTCCAATCTACCTGAATTCACCCTGTGTCCTGAACCTTCAGACTGGCATTTAAAGAGTGATTCAGAACAATGCAGAACGTGTGTCTGAATGCCGATTCCGTCTGTCTTTGAAATCACCGGTGTAAGATTTGATTACTTAAAGCCGTGGGATGTTTAACACCGTGCTCACTGGTGCTAATCTGCAAAGGGGTGCTCAAATGCATGGCCGAAGTTATAATACGCTTGGTAGAGTTTATAGACTTTTCTAATCTGTGGTATAATCTGAAAAACATTCTACTGTTCATGTTTTCAGATCTCCCAGAAGTCTCAGAGACAGGGCTCATTTCTCCCATCGCCGATCAGGGATTCTCCTGTCCCTGCTCCACACATCCTTCCAAAGGCTTATGGTCCCCAACCAATGGGTGGACCACTTCCTCCAATGAACGGGCCACTTCCTCCAGCGATGCGACCACCCAATGGACATCCAGCCATGATGCATCCTGGACGGCATTTTGGACCTGAACATCCTTTCAGGACACCCCACATGGACTCCTTCAGACCTCCTTTCCCCTTGCGCCCATATGGACCCATTCCTGCACCCTTTGGTAAGCTAATTAGTATACTTAATGAGTAAGGATAAACAAGCCTTTCAATTTATGTTTGACGTCATACGTTGTCAGTAGACGGCAGAGGCACAGATATCCAGATGTAGATTTAGATGCAAGCAAGAGGTCTTCCTAATAGAGTAAGGAGCCTTGCGAGGAACCAGACTCAATGGTGAACCCATCATTTTCTGAGTGAAATCATTAGTCTAAAACAGCTGTATAGTGTAAAGTGCCTCGGTCCAGAGTGTGTTGAAGTGATGTTGTGTTTGGATTTTTGAGTGCTCCAAGGGCTCAGCAAGATGTCTCACAGTTTTTCTTTGATAGTTTCCATCATGTCTGAAGGATAGTTTAAGGGTATTGCAGGCACCTTGTTGATGGTGCAATACACGCTGACACCATTAGTATCTGGTTCTACTCGTAACTGAAAGTTCTACACACAATAAATTGACTCTACAAGAATGTTGAGGAGACTTCAGTACCAGTTCATCTCAAAGGTGTTCTCTACGGTTAAGTTGCAGTCAGGGCTCTTTGTAGTAACAGTTTGGGGAAGAACCACATATGGGTGTGATGATCCACGTATTTTGGTCCACGTATTTTGGAGTATTTATAGTGTATTAAGTCTGAAACATTAGTCGGTGAGAAAGGAATGAAATAAATGTGGTTTTCTTTTTTCTCCCCAAAGTGCATGGGCCACCTCGGAGAGATTTCCCCTCCATGGGTCCACATCCACCATCACATGGCGTACACGACTTCCCGCCTAATTTCGGCGGACCTCAAGACTTGCCTTTTCAACCCCGGCCGTTCCTTCCTGGGCCCCCTGGCGCAACAGTTCCACCCTCTGTTGGTGCTCATGGACCTGCTCCACCTACACCTCTTCAGCCTAGAGAAGGCCAAGAGATGCCACGTGTCACCAGTGCACCACCTGAGCAGAGGGCTGTACAGGATGCTCCTACATCTACAGTAACACAATCGTGAACAATGAATAACCATGAACCATTAAATGAACCCACCGAGCTCAGTGCCGGACATGACGGAGTTCTATTATTTTCCTACGTCTAACATTTCAACATGCGTAACTATTATTTTGGTTTTTGTTTTTTTTTGTTTGTTTTCTTTTTAAGCTTATAGAATGAAAGGGTTTCCCACACTCACTCCAGGCTCTGTCGCAGGAATCTTAAATGTGGAACTGTTCTGGAAATCTGTATTAAATAATCCTGTAACAAAAACACACTTTTCTTATGGAAATATGGAGTGTAAAAAAACCTAATTTGGCTGTTTTGTTTGTTCAGTTTGTGGAGAATGACCACTTCTTAACCCTTACGGATGCTTCTTGGTGAATTGTGAGATTTTTTAGAGACTATCGAACTATTGTGCTTCTTAACATGAATTAAAGCAGAGCAGAGAATTACATTTGTTTGGCCAAAGAATTAAGACCTCGGGCTGTTTGACCCCCAATAATGAACAGATGCTTAGCTGATATTTTGCTTTTGTTGCTGAGATGCATGATGCAGCCTAAATCAAAATGCATTGAATACACATTATGCACATTCTGTTCAGAGGCATTTAGCGTGTATTTTGAGTGTTTTTATGATTTCTTTTCCTAGTGAAAAGACCCACTTGCTGTCATATTGACAAACTATTTGTTTCCTTTTCATCCCTGTACAATAAAACGATCATGAATCTCAGTAGTCTGCTGTCTAACTCATGTCAGAAACTCCTAATATTAAAGCAATAATGTAAATTTCCATTTTTTTTTTTTGCTCACTCCGTCCGTGTTAACTGCAGCTAAAAGTCGTTCATGTCGTGTATCGTGCACCTTCTTTGAAAGTTGGGAGCTGATAATTGTATTTATTTTTTCTGCAAAAATAGTCACGATGCTCACAAAGTGGTAATTTCACGTCTTGTACATGAGCTCGTCCTGGAAGGTTGTGAAATTATCAGATGCCTCGATAATGAACGAAAGGATTAAATTAGATCAAACGAGTTCTCTTTGACTTAGTGCGCTCTTTATTAACCATTACGCTTGGGCTTTTTTCCCCACGATTGCAGTACGACTGTGGTATATACAGTAAATATTACGACATGCATCACAGTGGGAACTTATTCGGTTACACGTCATTCATAGAACCACAGATGCATACAGTACAGTCACCGTCCTCTGTATTAGGAACACCTGATCATTTATGTAAAAGTAAAAAAAAAAAATCGAGACAAGAACTTGTTCAAATTGTGCAGTTTTGAGACTTTAAATAGTTTATTTGGATAAGAACATGATATGATCAGGATTAAATGAAAAGAGATTGCAGTGTATAACAAGACTTTTTATAAAAGCTATTATTGCACACTGGATAAAGTTTACAGGCATTTATTAAACAACTCAAATATCTGAAATGTTTTAATATTATATTCAAACATTATTCTGTACACGTCCCCTAGAAATACAGAAGGGTCATATAAACATTTACGAAAAAGATTTATGAGAGATACGTAATGTTGGAAAACACGGATCGTTATTATAAAGATTGTGTTTATGAATATATGCGATATGGCCAAAAGTATTTATTATTTATTTATTTATTTAACACTTTCCTTGAAAGTTCCTTCATAAAAGACAGAACAAGTGTTTTCACTTTAATAGCTACATCATTGTGTGAACTAGAGCGTTGAGTTTGTCGTTTAATCATAACGCCTGAAAATATGCAGAGAATGAGGTGGAGACTAATTTTAATGACTTAATTGTGACAGCAAGAATACAAAGGACAGATGAGGTTTGGAAACACTTGGATACACCCCACATGGAAAAGGTGGAAATGTCCTGGATGCGGTCGGAGTGTTGGACAGATCACATGGCCGGGTTCCTTCACCTTAACACCCCATAAAGTGACGGATCAAGACTCGGACTGTTCACTGATGTCGTGCGTAAATACTTAACGATTTTTGAGTTATCCAAATGTGGAAAATGAGAGTCAATCTGCAAGTACACCAGCGGAGAGTGGTGTCCTGAAGGCAGCCAACCCAAAGGTACAAGCAACCTGGCTTGGGTACTGCAGATCTGGACCATGGTGAGCTCTAGTGAAAACTAAAATGACCTTGGCCTTGTTAGTTTCGTGTGGCCTAGTACACCAATAAAGTATGTGGGACCATCTTTCGTTACACAGCCAACTTTATCCCAGAATGCTGTCTGGCACCAACAGGGAAAACCACAGTTGTAGTGGCATTGGCAAAAAAAGTTGTAATGCTCTTTCCTGAGCTTGTCCAGATGTGGTACACCAATTCTGTATGCACATATCACTCCATTGATGCCGCACCACTGTACAGTTCCAAAAGGTCATTTATTCTTAATATTATATTTGTGTGTTGTATATGTGAGTAAGGTACCTGATTAGTTGGTTAGATGAGTTAGATTAGTGAACATGCCTAGTTACATAAACAACCTAAATGTAATTGAATAGCCTGGTTAATGTGCATAGTTACTTCATATTTCATGAACTTTCAAGGCGTCCGGATGTAAAGGCAGGGCGGAAAATTTTAAAACTCTAAACCGTTAAGGATCTGCAACTAAGCATATGATTGGTTCTGTTATGCTTTGGGGTTGTGTGGCAGCCAGTGGTACAGGAAACAAATCAGAAAATCCTGAAAACAAATGATACATCATCAGTCAATAACCAGAAGCTTCCAGCTTCTACAGCTGGACAACGGTTTAAAACGCATCTCAAAATCCGACACGAAAAGAAGCCTTTGGTCTAGCCGTCACAACCCCCCCTGACTTTAAACGTGTAATACGGTGCGTGCAAGACGGAACAAGAACCGTTCTGCATGAGACAGCGGGTGAAAACTCTTTAAACAGGAACACACAGACTCCTAAAGAAAGATAGCTACATTAAACATTTGCTAGTTGTGATAGTGTTATTAAGTGCTGAGTTAGTAGAGAGTCCAGACTTGTTCCATAGTGGTAATAAACAATGGACACAAACACTGTGGATGCTTGACCATCACATGGACAGATCGCAGCCAGTATCGATGTCTTCGTCGACTTATTACATTCTCCTTGTTTCCATTAAACCTACAGGCAGAATTCCAAAGCATAATGTTATGTTCTTATGGAGGCGACAAGGCAAGGTCTCTTCAGACGGATTAACAAAGGCAAAAACGAGTAAAACGTCTGCTGTTCCTCACAATCCTGATGATTTTTCACTGGCTCGTATTCTGCTCAGTCTTTGTGTAGAGTTTGATGCAGGTGAAGATAAAGTGGCTTCTTCGTAAGGAGATTAAGTTTCTTCCTCTTGAAATCTGTCGGCTTCTTGTACCTAAGACCACGGTGTTAGACAATGTTAGACATGTCAGACTATCACATACTCTAGACTGTGGCACATGTTCGGTATCGTTACTGAATTCTTTTCCAACCAAATGATCAAAACGATAACGTTAAAACAACCAATCGAATGTACAAATAATAATCTTATCAGTTCAGAGAAATGCTAGCTGTGATCTTTATACACTCACCATTTACTTTAACAATTGCACGTTTATGCAGTGATCTCATCAGCCAACCAATCATGTGGCAGAAAATCATACAGGTCAAGAGCAGAAATCTGAGATGTTCCTCAGCACAGAAAGATGAAGTCTGAAAACAGTCCAGTTGTGTTGTGTTGTGATGTTTTGTGCAGGTGGAGATGTTTTTCTACGTTTTTACAGAGTTATTAAACAGTGTGAATTACTATAAGCCTTTCTGGAAGCTCAAACCAGTCCAACTGTTTTCCTCTGATCTGATGTTTGTTTTCTTGATCTGTATGATTTTATGCATTGTGCCGGTTAGAGAACGGTTGAAATTTTTATCGGATTATTTTGTTACTCACAGCTCGATCACGATGGGGCCAGGTTTGATTTCATCCATCTCCATGAAGGCAAAACACTTGGTACTGGTGAACTTCTTCTTGGGCTTGTAGTGTTTGAATTCAAAGAAAATAGCAGCCCCTATTACAAAAAAGAAACAAAATCCCCATAAGTTTGTGCTCTAGAAGCAGCATTTCCATTCACTGAGTGTGTAGCTACTAATAAACTGAGTCAATACTACAATGAGAGGGGGCATGGTGGCTTAGTGGTTAGCATGTTTGCCTCACACCTCCAGGTTCGGGGTTCGATTCCCACCTCCGCCTTGTGTGTGTGGAGTTTGCATGTTCTCCCCCTGCCTCGGGGGTTTCCTCCGGGTACTCCGGTTTCCTCCCCCGGTCCAAAGACATGCATGGTAGGTTGATTGGCATCTCTGGAAAATTGTCCGTAGTGTGTGTGTGTGAGTGAATGAGTGTGTGTGCCCTGTGATGGGTTGGCACTCCGTCTAGGGTGTATCCTGCCTTGATGCCCGATGATGCCTGAGATTGGCACAGGCTCCCCGTGATAAGTGGTAGAAAATGAATGAATGAATGAATTCTACAATGATCTTCTCAGACTCCAGTCATGACCCGGTTAAATATGAATCTGATTCAATTTCATTTCATTCATGCTATTTCTAACAGACACTGTGATAAAGCAGCTTCACAGGAAAACGTTCACTGGAAATGTTACTGAAGCAGAATTTTGGACAAATATATTCAAAAGATTATTTTTAGCACTAAAAAAATTTTAGACCTTTTGGTAGTTTCTCAATATGTTTCTGGATTTCCACATCTACGTCGAAATGAATGTACGTATCTTCTTTGTGTGTTGAGACTGGAGTGTCCTGAACAGGGTTTAATTCGACTCCATCCAGATCTGTAGCAGAAGAAAAACATGATTATATGATACGAGGTAAGAACTCTAGAGTTAAACGATCTCTCGTCTGACGGAATTCGACTCGTACCTCGGACACTAATCGTCATGTAAGGTTCGATGCATTGTCCTGCATCTTTTAAACCGATCTTCTCAATTTTCAGAGTCAGCAGTGTCATCCCAGGCTCGGAGGGAAGCCGAGGTAATAAAGCTGTAAACAAGAACTCATGGTTTATTAAAGCTACACCTTCAGGTCTGTAAAAGAAAAAGATAATCCTGTAGATCACTGAACAACTGAACAGCCTCAGAGTCTAAACCTAGCTAGTGAAGACGAAGACACATTAAAAATGTCCACAACAATAAATCTGTTTGTTTGTTTGTTTTCCTTAATCCGATATCTTTTTGAAGAACTTAGCTGTTAGCTAAGATATTAATAGTATTTGAGGCATGTGGGAAAGATTGAGTTGAACGGACGTGAGCTTCAACAAACAGTTGGAATTATGAGGGGATTTTCCAAGTTTGGGGGCATGTCAGCAAAAAAAAAAAAAAAACACGGTGGAATCAACAGTAAATCAGTTTACGTTAAATGTTTACTCGTTTCCAGAACCAGAGTTAGTTATTATGTGTTTGCTTTATGACATGTATTAAAATGTGCTGTATTTTGCTGTATTTAATTAAGAGAACCTCCATTTTGCTCCGACCAGAGAGACGATTATCGAAAATTATTAGTATGCACTAAACCAACCAATCAAATCAACCAATCAATCAATCAAATCAGTGTTCAGTGTGGTTTCTTAATCTATTAAAATATAAGTCATAATATTCCTCACCTCATTTGTCCTGCATGTGTTTAATTTCCATCATACAGTAAGACGAACAAAATTCATACATTCAAACATACCTGTGTATGTGAATATATAATTATTTTAAATAACACCACAACTGTCCAGATGTTTCTTTCGCTTGTCTGATTCTCATGCTGATGAAATTCAGTTTAAGGTGTGTGAAGCCTCTTCCCGCTCTTATTAAATATCGAACACTTCGGTGAGTTTTAAGTTCTCGTCTCTTTACTTGTGATTGTCTGGTCTAATAACCAACACGCTTTTTCTTCAGAGAGAAATGATCGAGTGTTGAACTGCCACTAAGTGTAGATATTTACACGAAGCGGTACCTGCTGCTCTGGCAGGAAAGGACTGGATTAATCCAGTCCCCGTTGCCGTGTCCAGCTCCTCTTCGACATCTAGGTTCTCTTCCTCACCTGGTGCAAAGATTTTCCTAAGAGCAGAGTTAAAGTCATGAATTAATGCACATTTTCACACTCTTTACCTCACAACTTAAAAAGCAACAGAGAAAAGAACGCAGCTCGGGTCTTAAGTTTACCTCAAAGGCACTGGTTGGACATCGAAGGGGAAATCTTTGTTGTAAGTGAGAATATTTTTGATGACTGTTGGGAAAAATAAAGACAGAAATCAAAGTCTAGGCAAAGATGCTACTCATGGGTCAATGTGATAGTTGTGTTCGTTGTAAAGTCCACAATTAGGACGCTACTCGATCTAGACGTGAGGTAAAATGTTTGTATACGTTACATACTGGGTTCCAGTTTCTTCAGGTCCTGTAAGGTAAATTCCTCCTGGGACTGTGTGCTCTGAGCAAATGAAAAGAGAAAGACGCTGAAATGTGGGGGTTTGAGGGGTTGTAGTAGCTCTGTGCATTAAATACACACACATGGAACAAACCATTGTTTTAATGAAGCTGGTCTGAATAATAAGTACACAGAATATCTATAGAATTGAATTAGGTTTAGATTTAAGTCTAAGTTTAAATAAATTACACCTACACAGTATGTTCCCAGTGTTAATAATGATTAGCAAGATTTTTTTTTTACACTTCCCAAAAGAGGCTGGAGATCAGGAAAAACCAGGAGAAGACTAGCAAATCTTTTTTCTTTCGGTTCTACTTAGTTCTGAACACTTCTGGAGTTTATGAAATCTAGGTTTGCCTTGTATTGTTGTAATGGGCTCAGTCAGTAAAGTGAAGGAACACCTTAAATGTTTCATAAAGTTTGCAGGCGTTCAAATCAAACAGCATATCTCAATTGAATGGAATGAACAAAAATGTTTACATCATCTGCCAGTATGGTTTTTACAGCCTGTGAACTAAGACGCTTCTGTAATAGTGTGTGTGTTTGCTGTAGTGGTACCGAGACGAGAAAAGTTTTCACGGAAATGGTGCACAAAATCAAAACGGCCTCAGGTTCCTCGGTCAATGTCAAATGGTCCTGAGCAAAACCAATGAGTTTAATGACCACGAACACATTGATTCGTCTTAAAAGTCTTCATTTATCTTCATTTACGAAGGTATATAAAAAGGTCTGTTCTGAATGCAGCTATAGATGACACATTCAGGGCCATAGATATTAGCTGGTGGTTGTTATTTTAGTGGTATTTCTTCCACAGCATGCTGGAGTTGAAATGAAATAATGAAAAAGAGCTGAAAGTGCAGACTGTTCGTTTTACTCCGTTAAGAGCGATGTGATTTGACACAGATGAAATGATCACCAACCTGTAAGGATGAACTTCGCATCTCCAGACATGCTGCAATTTTCCCCAGGGTTTTCTAATAAAAACAGTGTTAGATTAGATTAGTCTAGAAATATACTAAATCTGATCAAATCCAGCAGTATGTTACTTCCAAATTACCTTTTGTTCCTCTGTGAAATCCTGAGAATTTGGAGACTGAACCTCTTTCTGCAGCTGCCGTGCGAGTCTGACAAAGTGTGCAGAAATGCAGCAGTTAATAATCTGTTCGACTAACGGATGAAATGAAATGAAAAACTTTTACATTTACACCCGAAGTTTGGCACAAATGTTAACACGCTTGCTTTATCTTTGATAATCGTTGATGAACAACTCCCTAGCAACCACCTGGAACACCACAGCAACAGCCTAGCAACCACATAGCACTGATGTACCATAGCAACCATCACAGACATACCATAGCAACCATCTGGATTCCATAGAGACAGCCTAGCGATGCCCCTGTGAACACTTGGAATACTATTGCAACCACAAAGCAGTGCTTTAGCAACCATCTGGAATTCCATAGCAACATAGCCATTGTAAACAATTGAAATTCCATAGCAACCAGTAAAAGTAACCTTGGCCTTTGTAACCATCTGGAATTCCACAGCTGTAATTAAGCGTGACCCTTGAAACCATTGGTGATACCATAGCTAACACCCTGGCAACCAATTAGAATAGAAACCAAGCTTTTATTTGTCACTTATACGTTAAAGAATAGTCATGGATTGTTAGGAAGTTGGTGTCAGAGCACAGGGTCAGCTATGATTCAGAAGCAGAGAGTTAATGGTCTTGGTTAAGGGACCAACAGTGGCAGCTTGGAGATGCTGGAGTGTGAACATCATGAGCTACATCTGCTCACTTAGCAACACACTAGCAACCTGTAAGGATAGCATCGCAACAGCTTAGTGACCCACCGGCAATCACTTGGGATGTCATAGCAACCACCTTGCAACACCAACGCCACCACTGGCCCGTGTCCTGGGAACGCTGTGCTTGTGTACAGCTTTTTTGACTGCCGTGCATGATTTATTTTAAGGTTGTGTAGACCAGACATGATACTTAGGTCAGTACGTAGTAACCGCTGTCTCTGCTCAAGCAAGAAACATGAACCTGATTGGCCTAATGGTGGTGCTTTAGCACAGTGTAATAATTATTCTTGCTGTAACATTTGTTTTGTGAAACATAAGTAAGGAAACAGGAAATGTGATTCATGCTATTTTGCCCTAAATAAGGCACACTATAAGACCAAAAGTATGTGTACACCTTGACCTTCAACCAGATATGTGGTTCTTCCTCAAACTGTTTCTACAAACTTTAATCCACAGAGTTGTATACATTTACAGCATTTAGAAGATGCCCTTATCCAGAGCAACTTACATTTTTATCTCATTTTATACAACACGGTTAAGGGCCGTGCTCAGGGGCCCAACGGTGGCAGCCTGGTGGAGGGGCCATGCTGAGGGACCCAGCGGTGCCCGCTTGGTGGACCTGGGAATCAAGCTCACAACCTTCAGGTCAGTAGTCCAGAACCTTAAACACTAGGCTACCACATCCCCAGTATATAGAATGTCTCTGTACACTGTAGGCTTACGGTTTCTCTTCAGTGGAACAACAAACCTGCTCCAGTGTGACAATGTCCCTGTGAACAAAGCAACCAAAATGACATGGTGTGGAGGTGAAGGCTGGAGTGAAGAACTCAGGTGTCCTGCACAGAGCCCTGACTCTGACTCAACCCCACTGAACACCTCTGGGATGAAATGGAACTGGAGACTCCTTATCATCTAAACATCAGAGTCTGATCTCACTAATGTAGACTCTTGTAGACGATTCTCACACATCCACCATCCAACATCTAGTGGAGAACCTTCACAGAAGAGTGGAGCTGATTATTATAATAGAAGGGAATAAATCTGTCAGTCTGCTTTCGAGGAATCGTCCTCACAAGGGAACTCATCCTCTCCTGATTGAAACTGTATCCTGGGATTATCATTTAAAATCACCGTAAACGCTGCATGTAGAACAAAACAAAGTATAATCCATGCCAACCTGCTGAAGGTAACTTACATTTGGTACTCATCAATTGCCTCCACCAACTGGCCCCAGGAATCAAAGTCCGTGCCCTTTTTTAAACTTGCATGCCATTTCTGGACGGTCTTGGTGACATCTGACATCTTCTACAACTGCAGGAGCCCGTTTCTTATTTACCATCGCGGGTCAGATGCTATTTCTCAGCATGCCTTGGTGTTAAATATCTGTCCGCGTGCACGTGAACACAAGCCGGTGCTCGCGCTACACCCGGACCAAGCCCTTGTGCGCGTGCAACCGAACTTAACCGAGTCCTGCACTCACAGATCAAAAGTTCTCTGAAGTCAGAATCCTATATTATTTATTTTCACCCTGGTTTGTTTAGACGTAACCCTTAAGGCGTGAATGACCGTGTTGATTAAAAAGAATCGTTTTCAAAACCATCGTTTGGCTTGAAATGGCTTACCATTTCAAAATAAAAGTCCACATCGACGTTTAAAAATGTTTACACATTTAATTATATCTCATATTAATCTTGAATTTTGTATTTTAAAAACCTTTTGTTCAATGTTTTTGTTCTGTAAAGCTGCTTTGTGACGATGTCAATTGTAAAAAGCGCCACATAAATGAACTCGAATTGAATTGAATCGAGTATAGGTCTGTTCGCTTTTCCAGCTTCGCATCAGACTGCATCACACCATTCTCAAGACCTTTAAATCCTTTGTGAAAGTAAGTGCGCACGATATTTTTTTTTATATAAAATACGGTTTATTATGTACACTTAGATTTATACTCTTAGCGTGTATATATACTGCTAAAAAAAACCTTTACACGGTGGGGATAAACATAACTGCTGTTTATAATGCGTATATAAGTGGGACGCAGGCGCTCGAAACGTAGTCTAGTTTCTGTACGTCATATTTTTATTGTAAACACACAGACTTTTATTTTGTAGCTTGTGTTAGCCAGCTAACTACGACGAAAGAACTATATTTATATATATTTTTATATTTGTATTTCCCGTATAGATTTAGAGAGAGAGGGGAAAAAGTATATTAGTGAGGTGAATAAAAAAAAGGTACAGAACACGTCATATATAAAAGGTAAAGGAATATTTCCGCTCTGTTTACTTCTCGTTCTGTGAGCGGCCATATTGATATGACGTCACTCGTTTAGTTCCTGGGAAGGAATTTCCGATTTATGGAGCGTTTTCTTTGTTTTATTTCCCCTCCTAGCGTTTCGAGTTAACGTCCATTACGTCACCGATTACACGCGCCACCAGGAAGAACCTTCCGTGTTTGGGATCAGCTGTGTTGTTGTTTTTTCCCCCCTTGAAGCAGTTCCGACTATAAACAAAGAGGTTTGACGGTTCAGGTGAATTTGTTTGTTCATGACTGACGTTTTTAAGCAGTGTTTATTGTTAGCTTGGCGTGTTTAAATGGACGCTGTTGTTCATGCTGCGTAGCTAACGTTAGCTTCGTGTATAATGTACAATAACAAAAACATACAGAAAGGATATAAGGATATGATACACATATGTTGTCATGACAACTTGTATATTCTGTTCAGTTCACTTAAACGTGTTTGTTATTGTAAGCTGGGTGTTATAAACAACCCAAAACAAACACTCATGAGTACTGAGGTATTTGTGTCCGTGTTATATGATCATTAATAGTGATAAACATGTCGTCTTTTCAGCACAGGTGTGTAAGGGGCTTCATCATGACACACTGGTTTCACAGGAATCCTCTAAAGGCCACTGCGCCGGTGTCATTTAACCTGTATGGAGTGGCCTCCAGTCCTGCTGCTAATAAAATCTGCAAGTAAGTCCTGTATGAGTCCTTTGGTGATGGAAATGATATGACTTTTGCTTGGTAAACATGTGATTCTGAAGAAATCTTGCTGATTTGTGATACAGCGATCTGAGGACAACGAGAGCAAGGCTTTTGGACATGTTTACAGACGCTACGTGCACTCCGGAGACCATGAAGAAAGCCTCTGATGAGTACTTTTCTCTGTTACAGGGTTCGTGTTGTCTCCTTGAATTATATCCTATTTATCTAGCAAGTAAACCAAAAACATGCATTTTTTTGCTCATCTTCTGTTGGGATTCGGCTACAAGAGCCGTGTCTTGGAGCGGGATCGTTGTCGTGCTGGAACAGGTTTCTGTTGAGACGTATTGTTGTAGAAGGACCATATATGAGTGTGATGGTCAGGAGTGCACATACTTTTTCTCACCTGTTAAGTCAAGTCAAGAAGCTTTTATTGTCATTTCATCCATATATTGCTGACGTGTTACACAGTGAAATGAGACAACGTTTCTCCAGGATTATGGTGCTACATAAAACAAAGACAGAGCTAAGGACTTAAGTAAGTTAGTCCTAGACACATAAAGTGCATCTGTGCAACCTGGTGCAAGATAAAAAAGACAGTGCAGGACAAAAAATACAAGACATTACACAAAAGACAACACACAAAATACAATTAACAAAACCAGTGTCGACCAAGTGTTAATACCGTATGTTCAATCTGTTTGGTTTGTTTGTTTCGATTTGGTTTGTTTCGGTGATTTTCGGTGATCAAACATTGTGCACCTCGCCTTTAAAACCCTTGATTAAAGAACGATACTATTATAGGACTCAGTGTGAAGTAACCTGCTGTGCAAATTTAGTTCATTTATTTTTGTTCAGCTTTTAATATGAGTATTATTCTTGTTTTATTGCTTGACGTGTAAATAGGGTTCATCGTTTCTTTGGATGGAACCACGAAAGAGAACAAGCTTCGCTTCATTCAGAACTTTAAGTGGACTGACACTTTGCAAGGAAACATACCAAGGTAATGAAAGGGGCAGAGAAAGATTTACAAGAAAATAGTGCCTTAGTTAAAGCCTTTTTTTTAAAAGTAAGTTTAAACACGTTTTTCCTGTCTTGATCAATCATTTTTTGTAATTGTAACTAGCAAATAATCTAGGTTTGTATTTTTTTTTTCTTATTTAGCGCTCAACAAGATGCTGTGTTTGAGCTGGTGTCCATGGGGTTCAATATTGCTGTTTGGCATACCAAATTTGCATCCAGGCGTGCGGGAAAGGAAAAGTGGGTATATTAGTGTTTCTTTTTTATCTTTTTTACCCGAGTATGAAAGTGGGGGCTGTACAGTTCACAATAAAACTGGAATCATGATTGATTTTTAATTTAAATATATATGTAGTAGTAGTAGTAGTAGTAGTAGTAGTAGTAGGTAGGTAGCTTCCTTCATGCTTGAAGGGGATTTTACATTATTATAAATTATTCATATGTAAGACTTCTTACATTGTAGAAAACATCTGTCAGTGCTGTTGATGACTTGAAATTCTTAGGATTCTTAACAATAAAAGCTTTTTAGCTACGAGATCTTCATGAGTGCACTGGACACTAGACACTGAAACAGATCTGAGGTCACATGGTACAGTGACTGAGCTCATTGATGTCAGTGAATAACAGCGCTCTTTGTTTTATGGAAACCTTGTGCACATACACAGCAGAACTAATGCTCTTTTTGTGTAGTTCTCCTTACACATAATTAATATATTTAAAATCTTATAAAATCCTAGCATCACTGAAGATGAAGCAAAAGATGTTCATAAGAATCTGAAACTTGCAGCCGGAATTTTCAAGTTCCTGAAGGTAAATGCTTCGATGTTTGTTACCTTAACAGAATGTCTAAACAGATGAAAATGTAGATGCCTGATCGATTCCTTCCTTCCTTCCTTCCTTCCCTTCTTCCTTCAGGAGACTCAGATACCACGCCTCATCACTCCAGCAGAGAAAGGCAAAGACTTGGAGCCCAGAGTGATTGACACATACATCGTGCAGAGTCAAGCGGAGGCTCAGGAAGGTGTGGAAACTTCTTTTTGTTCTCTCTATTTATTCTCTCCACCTCCCTACTATCACAAGAGCAAACAAATCATCGGTATTGTATTTACTCTCTGTTTCCATTTAGTGACCATCGCCCGTGCCATTGAACTGAAGCACAACGTCGGACTTATTGCAGCTTTGGCACTCGAGACCGCAAACTACTATCAAAAGGCTGGTACGATTGAGTTCGATACTAAAGAAGATACTAAACGCTTGATTCTATTTAGTACCAGGTATATTCGATGTTTCCTTTTTTTTTCCCCTCTTAGATCACACTCTGAACACTCTGGACCCCGAGTGCAGCAATAAATGGAGAAAGTATTTGCAGTTAAAGCAGCACTTTTACATGGCTTATGTAAGGCTTTATCAGTGACAACGCTGCCGGTGGGGCCGCAGCTTTTCACACAAAAGATGATGTCATGATGGAGTTCTGATGTGTGTGTCATGCATTATATCATTCTAATTATAATCCCTTGCATCAGGGAGGGTTACAGTGTGTTAACACCCTATTGCACCATAATCATACATCTTGGCATCATAAGCATTGTTATTATAGATTATATGTAATGTGTTGTCATGTCAAGGAGATACAATGCTTACATTCATTTATTTATTTATTTATTTATTTAATTAATCGATTAATTAATTGATTAATTAATTTCTTTATCGCAGGCACATTGCTACCATGGACAGACTCTCCTTGCTAGTGACAAGTGTGGTGAAGCCATTCGATCTCTTCAAGAGGCTGAGAAGTGTGAGTACCTCCAGACTAGAAAGCGTAGAGTACGGTAGAGTTAGAGTTACGGCAAGACTTTAGAATAAACTCAACTGAAACGAAGATCTCTATGAATATATTTACTGGTCGGAACTTTAAGCTGTCTTTAAATGTGTATGATGAGCAAGTCGGTAGTGTGTGTGTATGAAATAAATGTACCTCAACAAAGTGGCAGTGGAACATTTCACATTTACGGTATTTGACAGAAAGCTTAATCCAGAGCGGCTTACAAAGAAATGAGGGTTAAGGGCCTTGCTCAGGGGCCCAGCAGTGGCAGCTCCATATATTCAAACTCACAGCCTTCTAATCAGTAGTCTAGTATTTATTATAGTATTAAATCTTCTTCTTCTTCTTCAGGTTATCTGCGTGCAGAGACGCTGTGTAAAGAATACCGTCAGACCAAAGGCCCGGGCAGCACTGCCAAACCCTCCGAACAGCTCTTCTTCACGAAGCTCGGTGGACTGATCAAAAACACACTGGAGAAATGTCAGCGGGAGAATGGCTTCATGTGAGATTGTGAACACACACAACCATCAACACACAAATATTTTCACATGTTCATGAAGGTGCTGTTGCACCGAGCGCTTAGAAATGCGAACTGCTGTAAGTGGAAGGGTAAATCCACAGGGGTAAATCTTTGTGTGCCTCAGGAACATTTTCAATGCAGAGAACAAAACAGGACAGGACCGTTAATGAATTGATGGTTGCCAGATTGATGTAATTTCTGCACATCAGTATAAGCGTGAAATACTCGTTTCCCTGTCCTGATTTGGATTGGTGAGAATCTTTGGACTAGTTTAAGGTATTTTATTCTAAACCATTACTGCCACAAAAGTGATAACCAAAGAGAATTGCAGCACTTGAGGTTCCTGCTGTCAGCTTTGAGGATTTTCGGATCATTTGTCGTCCCTGATGATGATTTTTAGTGCAAACTGACTTAAGTGAACAGGTCTTGGTTAGATGGTAGACTACTAATACCACATCCACATGAACCTGGAAGTTCTTTTGAAATGTCTGGTTTGTTGAAACGCAGTAAATTGTAAGAAGTATTTTTTTTGACAGATATTTCCATAAAGTACCTGAAGAAGCACCTGCTTTGGAGCTGAAGGCAAGTTACGGTCTGGCGGAGCCCATTATCTTTGAACTTCCTCCTCTCAGCAGCCAATGTACTCCTGAGGTCTACGCCACCTTCGATCTCACCAGAGGGCCGAAAGACGACAAGGTATAAATCAAACAAAAAAAATATCTGAAAGACATTGAAATGCTGGTTAGATCTACTGATGTATTGATTCTCTGTAGGCAACAAAACCCAAGCAAGAGGAGGAGATTAAGCCTGTGAAGGAACCTGATCTCAAGCCCCAGAAAGACACTGGATGTGTGATCTCTTGAGCACTTTGAGGAACACCTGAGCTCAATAGTGTAGATACAGTTCTGGTTCATTAAGTCTTAATATGATGCCTCAAATCATGGCTCATTATTTATAGCTGTATGAGATCTGCAGTACAGAGGGTGGAGGTAATGCTCATGTCAACGTAACAGATTAAATTTACCTACCGTATTATTATTATTTTTATTATTATTGTTTCTGCAAAATCATTCATTTACTCCATAAAGTGATTTTATATTTCTAGTCAAGCGTGTATCGAGGTCCACCGAAATGCTGAAAGCCGGACACGCCATATCCGTGTCCGTTTTATTCAACATTATTTTCTTTCACTTCTTTCTTCTAAAACTACTTGTAAAGGATTGATTTGTTGTTTTGATCTCTAGTTGATTTGAGTCCTTTGAGATTTTGATGTTCGGGTATGAAAAAAAGGGTCACTAATCTGTAGAGCGAGTAATGTCGATTAAATTAAAACATCTACATTTTCTGCATAACTTATAAGAAAAATAATCAATCTGTAAATTGAAGCTGGTTATTAAAATATATTATAAATAAAGAAAAAAAACGCATGTTTTATTTTAATATTTACGGTTCATTAAAAAAAATACCAGGGATGTGAACATATATAATATCAGGAGTGTGAAATTCTATTCATTTGGCACATGAAAGATTTGGGGAGCTCTCAGAACAGCCAAGCGTGAAGTTAGGAAACTGTCGTTATGGCAAGGAAGAGAAAGAAGGTTTCAACAAAATTTCAGTCAGTGTTCAGTAGCAGTGCCTTCGCTGTCTGGATCAATGCAGCGATTTCGAAAGACAACGATCATAAATTGAATTCGTTGTAAATCTGCTATCATGGATGATTATATTTCTAACAATTATCTCGAAAAATTCCCACAGTAACGTTACCCACACGTTGAAGAATCCATGCGGTGAAAAACCGAGGTTTTTCTGAGAGTGTACTGTTCCTAATAAAGTGGCCAGTGGATGTATTTTAATCCCCAATGGTTCTGTAAAAAAAAGATGAGATGTCTTATAAAATGCAACTCGATTTGAATGTTATCTAGTAACACAAACGTGCTAAAATGTTCAGCGTAAAACTCACTGTCATGTATGTAATGCCTTCATGCAGTAAAATGTTTAAGTGTTTTTGAGAATTGTTTTATGTAACGTTCACATTACACACACGTTTACTGACTTCATAATCTGGAGCTTCGGTCCTGCAGCTTAGTTTACACGTATAATAATAAACAACACTATCCATTGTTTTAAAATGACCAAAAACCTGTGTGAAGTCTACATTGTGATATTTTTATTCCATACACATATCATTGATATTAAAAAGTCTACATTGTACCCCTGCTGTTCAAATGGCAGAGTTTTATATTTATGTCAGAACTTTTTCCCACTCTCAGTGTTTAGACATCAGTATGCAAGAGTTCACTTTACAAGCCTCAGATCAGCTCCATCTCAGCAGCCGCGTTAGTCAGCGGGCAGGAAGAACACTGACAGGTCCCTACATCAGAGAAGGAACACTAGATCAGAAGGAACATTAGTTCAGAAAAAAACACTTGTTTAGAAGGCGCACTAGATCAGAAGGAACACTAGACCAGGAGGAACACTAGACCAGAAGGAACACTAGATCTGGAGGAACATTGGATCAGAAAAAAACACTAGATCAGAAGGAACACTAGATCAGAAGGAACATTAGTTAAAAAAAAACCACTTGTATAGAAGGAACACTAGACCAGTAGGAACATTAGATCAGGAGGAACACTAGACCAGGAGGAACACTACATCAGAAGGAACACTAGATCAGAAGGAACATTAGTTGAGAAAAAAAAACACTTGATCAGAAGGAACACTAGATCAGGAGAAACACTAGACCATGAGGAACACTACATCAGGAGGAACACTAGACCAGGAGGAACACTAGGCCAGGAGGAACACTAGACCAGGAGGAACACTAGACCAGGAGGAACACTACATCAGAAGGAACACTAGATCAGAAAAAAAAACACTTGATCAGAAGGAACACTAGACCAGGAGGAACACTAGATCAGAAGGAACACTAGATCAGGAGGAACACTACATCAGAAGGAACACTAGATCAGAAGGAACATTAGTTCAGAAAAAAAAACACTTGACCAGAAGGAACACTAGACCAGGAGGAACACTAGATCAGAAGGAACACTAAATCAGGAGGAACACTAGATCAGAAGGAACACTAGACCAGGAGGAACACCCGATCAGGAGAAACACTAGACCAGGAGGAACACCCGATCAGGAGAAACACTAGACCAGGATGAACACTAGACCAGGAGGAACACTAGACCAGGAGGAACACTAGATCAGGAGGAACACTAGGCCAGGAGGAACACTAGATCAGGAGGAACACTACATCAGAAGGAACACTAGATCAGAAGGAACATTAGTTCAGAAAAAAAAACACTTGATCAGAAGGAACACTAGACCAGGAGTTACACTAGGCCGGGAGGAACACTAGATCAGGAGGAACACTAGATCAGGAGGAACACTAGATCAGGAGGAACACTAGACCAGGAGGAACACTAGACCAGAAGGAACACTAGATCAGGAGGAACACTAGACCAGGAGGAACACTAGATCAGGAGGAACACTAGATCAGGAGGAACACTAGGTTACGTACTATTCAGAAGACAGGACACAGACTGACCCAGCTTCCTACATCAGAATTCTTTCTAAAATGAACGACTAGTCTTATTTGTATTGCTGTCTTTATTTTATTATTATATTCTTTAATGTAAAGTTTCTTCACTGTCACCAATATGAAACAACTGGATTAAACAAAAACGTGTGTATATAACTTTATTGTTACACAATCCATGGTTTAGAAAATCAGAGACAGTTTTTTATTTATGTATGTATGTATTCATTCATTCATTTATTTATTTTACCTTAAACTAGGCATTTGTTAATGGGATCACTGCTGCTGCTGCTTCGTAGCACTTATGGGACATTTATTTTGAAAAACAAACCCGGAAGTAGGTTTGAGTTTACGTTTGAGTTGACTAACAACGTGGTGCCTGAGAAGCGAGGAAACGATCACAGCACGTTTGTTTTTATTACTACACACAAGAAACACCTCTTATATAGTAAAGAAATAGTAAACTATGGATAATCTTCAGCTGCAGAATCCAGAAGCAAATAACGATGACATTTCGGAGGATGAAGAAAGTCAGACGACAATGAAAAGGACGAGTTTGTTGCACGTCTCTCCCTCTAAAAGTAGGTTGGAAGGAACCTTTAAGTGTGTAAAATAACCTGGAAGAAACGTAGAACATGTAGAAAAGCAACAGATTGAGTCGTGTTTACATTGTGATAGACAGTCACTAGGACCTGTAGTAGCTCCTGTGGGCGGGGCTTAGCGTACCATAAAGAATAAACAAAATAATGGTTTTATTTATAATACATTTTGTTAATTTAGTGTAAAAAAAAAGCACTAGTCTTGCAGTTGTAAAAGAAATCATATTAAATATTTCCCCTGCTGCCTGAGTCACCTCAGACAAACACATTTAAATCTAAATAATATTAATCTTGAATTTTTGTATTCTAGTAATCTTTATATTATTCTTAATAATAACCTTTTGTTCTATGTTTATGTTCTGTAAAGCTGCTTTGAGACAATGTCGATTGTGAAAAGCTCTATATACAAATAAATACATTTGAAGCGAATCGAATTGAACAATAATATAGAGTCGAACATCATGGATGTTAATATTTCCTCCAGTTGTGTCCTTTCTTACAATTGTTTGATGTCGTTGCAGAGCATTGTAAAGAAACTGGTTTTCATAAAAGCACAAGATTGTGTCTTGATGCCATTAGAGATGCCGTTCTTCATCATCGCTGGCAGGAAGCTGCACAATATATGCAAGTTTACGCTGAAACACTGGAAGACACCACGGCTGGCAAGCAGTCGATCGCCTGTGAGGTAAGTGTGAAGAAAGAAGAGGTTGAATGAGGCTGAACTTCATCTGGATTTCCATGTGGTTGCCTTTCTGTAGAGCTGTATTAAATGTGAAATATTTCTTTATGCTTCTTTCCAGATTATTTGGAAACTTGGCGCTGAAGTCCTCAAGCATCATCCACACAAAGACGTAGAACAGTTTAATTCTTTCTACGACCGCATGAAAAACACAGGAGTGAAAAATTATGCAAAGGTTTGATTTTCATTATGTGTTGTGTATTTCTGAAATTGTAATGATCTTAGCTCATTTACTAGTACTGATAAAAGTCCTGAATCTCAAGACTGGTTTAATAAAGTTAATAAAGATGAAGTAATAACTGACAGCGAAATATTCTGACATGTCAAACGGCGTGAAGGTGGATTTATCTGTCCACGATATATACAGAGTATAGACTTAGCGAAATAAAAGGAGGTCGGATTTAAAAAATTATATTTGTTTTGAGCCTTTATTCATTTTATTTGTTTTCTTTGCTTTTCTTGTTTTGTTAGGTCTGTCTGGAGCAGGCTTTCCACCTCCTGTTGCATGGCCATATTCAAAAAGCCAAGCAGCAGCTTTCGGTCGCCATGAGCTGGAGGTACGGCAAGCAGTCTGCCAAACAGTCTCTGGAGTTAAAACTCATCCACGCCTACTGCGGCTTTATGGATTATTTAATCTGGTCTTCGAAAAGGTCGTCTGTTTCTGATGCAGGTGTGAAGTGTGTGTGTGTGCTGGAGCTCTCTGATCTGTCCCCTAAATTAATATATTAACTCAATCCAACCATAGAGCTGATTAGATCCATAATAGTTTCATTGTTTGCAGGTAAAACAATTGTTTGTGTGTGTAAGTGCGTGTGTATGTGTGTGCAAGTGTGTGTGTGTGTGGGTTGGTGTATTGTTCACTGTGTGTGTGTTTACATATCAATTTATTTAGTAATTTATATTAATTCTAAGAGCATGAATTTTATTTCTGATGTCATTTTGGCTCCTGGTCATTTTGATGTCAGTATAGTATTTTAGCAAAATAATATTTCAGTAATATTTTAACAGTTTTGTGGACCTGTCCCTTTATAAGATCTGGACTAGTTTCTCATTTGCTCTTTCTTTTCTTGTCTTTACCAATGTCCTCTTCTCCCGATTAACCTCATGCTGTAATAAATAAATCCTTTACTTTCTGTTGTTTTTTTTTTGTTTTTTTTTTATCAGAGAATTGTGAAAATAATCATGAGTTGCACAGCTACTTCAGACAAGCCTCTGTGACCCTGCAGGAACTCATCAAACATCCAGGAGTGTGGGACCCTTTCGTATGGGGTTGTATTGATGTGAGTTGATGCAATGCTGCACATTTGATTTGACTCAAAATCTACATTCATTAAATTTGTAAATTTTGATGAGTATTATTCGGACAGATGTTTGAATTCTACAACGCTGAAGAAGAAGTTCTGCAGATGCTGCAAAACTATGCCAATAACAAGGATTTTCCATCAAATCCCAACGCACACGTTTACTTATACAAGCATCAGAAAAGACATAAAGCTTCAATAGACGAACTTCTTAGCACCCTGAAGGTAAAGTGTCCGTTTGTAGATGTAGCGGCTTCTGTAAAAACACGAACAAACCTCATTTGTCAACAAATTTATTTGTAAATATTTGTAAACAGTTTGATATTCATGAAGGTTTGATTGCTGCATGTCGTTAAAAAAGAAGAAGAAGAGAACTAACTAAAATAAACCTCGACTTGATCGACTTCAAATCATCTAATCTGCTTGAATTACTGCACTTTAATATCTGGGACGTTCTGTAGATGTTAACCTGCTTATTTTTATTACATTTAAAGCATTTAGCAGACGCCGTTAAACAGATTTAATTTATTATTTCTGAGGGTTTTCAGAGAATTCTTGTTCGTCTTAAACTGTCATTGTCTTAAACTGTTTCAGGGTCTGCACTCGCTGGTTCCCAGTCATGAACTGATGCTGGATTATTGCACTCTGTTGATTCAGTCAGGTAAATCTATCTTTTAAACTCTACCTTATAGTAGAACATGTTTTTAAAGATCAGCTTAAATCATACGTGGCAGCTGAGAATAGTTTTGGACATGCACGATTGACGATAAAATGCCTTCATTTGTCCCCTTTAACAGAAGAACAGAAAGATCTACAGAACGCTCTTAGAGTTGCTCTGAATCTTCTAGAATACTCCAGCTGGAAGACTGACATGGACGCGTGGACGTGTCTGCTGAAGGTTCTCGAATGCATCAAACATAAGTACGGACAAAAAGCTGTGCAGAATACAATGACATGGATGACATTTAATCAACCTAATGTTGAAAATATGATAACAGCAAAGATATACAGAGAAATTCCTAATTATTGGAACTGTTTAGAAGCTGTTATGGTAGAATGGAAGCATCGCACACGGTGCGCCTCGTTTATCAGTCGTTTAGTAAAGTATCTGTTGCATTAACAACTTGAAATGTTCTGACCAATACACTGTTTTATTAGGGATTACAATACCCTTATAACAGAAGAGATGGAAGGAAAAAGAGAGCTCTGGATGAAAATGCATTTTAAAGCCTTCCACAACAGGAAGGATTCTAAAGAGAACGAAGCACTTGTGGAAGTCAAAGTCGAAGCAGGAAGACTCTTGGGCATATACAGTAAGTATGATCAGTGTTTTTTGAATTGGTCTAATTAGTAGAACAGTAATATGCTGTAGATGTTGACTGCAGTGGTGCTGTATTAGAGTAACTGACACTACAGGTTTATTCGTCTCTTTTCATTTTCCCGCCTTTCCTGGTGAGGGGGTCATGGTAGAAACAGGCTGAGAAGATATGTGTTAGCTTAAGCCGTGCTCACACCGTGTGATTTTGGCAACGATTTGGTCGCCTGAGACAAATTTTTAAAATCCTATAAGATTTCTAGAACACTAGGGTAAAATCTGTGGTCTTTGATGGCTGGATTGACACAGTCACCGACAGCCGACGAATGGCCGCTGCGATCAGTTTTTACCTCCAATGAAGTTCTGGTAGTGCCAAAAGTATTCTGACACTTGCCTGCAGTGTGTCGTCTCCTACGACGAGGGTCAAACCAAGAACCAGTAGGAGCATCGAACAAGAGGACGCAACAACATCAAGATTGACATCAAGGATTGTCATAAACAAAATTAAGTAATTGCAGGTTGTTATCGTTTGCTGCTACCTGCCATTTTAGCGAGAGAATGTTAGTCTGAACGCGTCACAGATCAATGACGTAAAAACCCCAGACAAGTCTTCTCGTGTGCTTCTAATTTTAACACCTCCTGACTGTTGTACAGTCTGACATGATGACAACTAATATCCTACAGTGTGACACGGGGATCATGTTCATACAGTCTGATAAACATCAATTGGGAAGGATTATGAAAAATCACTTTATTGGTTTAGGCATTCTACTAACAATCAGAACCTTGGAGTTCGAATCCAAGGTCAAAATAAATAAAATAATTGATCGAGTGCATAAATAGGATAAAATAAATCATCTAGTGTGACAGACTTGAATTTGGAGGAGCTGCTGCTGACCTGGAAAGAAAAACGTAACTCCAAGGCCCCCAGACTGGAACTAGTGAGTCTTTCCACAACAACCTGAGGACGGTTTCTGAGAAGGAAATGGACCACCCCGGATCCAGATCTCCCATACTAACACGGCCAGTGTGACATTCTGCATTCTCAAAGCCAGCTTCTATTCCCAAGGTCTAATCTGAGACTGTCCATCACATACCTGCCTTCTAGCTACCACCAGACCTGACCCTCACCCCTCATATTCCTCCTTGTAACACTGCTCCAAGTATCTTTGCCCCTCCCAACATGAGCATCAATCTTCCCACTATAGAGGCAAGAAAACTACAGAGTGAGGAACAATTTCCCGTTTGAGCACCTGCTCTATTTTCTCCAAGGATGTTGAATATGCCAAACTGTACCAGATTAACCCTAAGAATCGAAATCTCATGGAGGCTCCCACTCTGTTGGGGGAAAAAGTTCCCAGACTGCGACTAGTGAAAATCTCCACAATCTCCTGAGGCTGGATTCTTGTGGAAAACCCAGAGACGGAAACAGACCAATTCCTGATCCAAACCAATTCATCTCGCATACTATCATGTGCAGTGTGAGGTTCTGCATTCCCAAACCCTGTTTAACAATCCCTAGGTCTAACATTTAATGTCATACCTGCCATCCAGCTACCATCAAAACCTTACCCTCACCTCTCGTATTAGGATAGATCTTTAAGATGTGTTGCTCAACTGTGTGCATCATGCTCCCAGGTGCCAGTTTCAGTGAAGCACACAAACAACTTCTCTGAACAAAACTGGACAGAAATCCATACACAAATAACTAAAGCACAAAATCTAAACACTTAAAATGTTCCATGTGTCAGGATCTCGGTATACGATGTACACATGTGGATCTACCTGTAACATGTTTGTCATTTCAGGCAGACATTACAAGTACGCGTACATGCTAAAGAGGAGAACCTTGTTCAGAAGACAAGACGAGGGAAAAAAGGAAAAATCAAGAAAAAAACATGATTTGAAAGTAAGATTTTAAAATATTGTGAAATTTCCCTACAGAAATAATCCCGCTAGATATTATTCCATTGCAGTTTTAAACGATTTGTACTGCAGTATCTGGACACTCAGGTGTTTTCAATATTTAAAATCAATTTACAAAAAAAAAAAAAAGCACAATGGAATAAACAAAGTATATTTTATGTGCTGCTTATTCTGAAATTTTCCTGAATGTATTCTTTGTTCCTCTGAAGTATTGAAGTATAAAATATAGCATTGTTTATAACCCCTGTTTATGTGAAACGTTCAGTCTTGCTTTCTCAATATTAAATTTTTCTCTTCACTCATGCTGACTGATGGTTTAAGAGCAAAATCTGAGCAGATCGAAACTTTTTTTTCATTTTATTTGTTTTACTTTTTTTTAATGAACAGCTAAAGAGTCCAGTTTACTCCATCTGAAAAGTCTGCAGGAGGTTCTGTGATGAAGTTTTGACTTCCTGTAAATGAAGAAGCAACGATTTGCTCTTCGGTGTCATAACTTCAACTATAAGGGTGTTTTTTAACTTGTATATAAACGAAATCTTTAATAAAATATTGTTTTGAAATCAAACTGAAATGAAACTTTTTTTCCCCCATCAAAGGTTACAAAGGGTTACAAATATATTTACCTATTTAAGAGAAATCAATTCAATTTATTTGTATGTTGTTTTTAATAGACGTTGTCTCAAAGCAGCTTTATATCATAGAAACGGAATAAAAAATTTATTTGGATGTTAGATGTCGGAGATACTATTTATCTCCGACATCTAACCCTAATGATCAAGCCTGAGGTGACGGTGGTGAGGAAAATCTCCCTGAGATGATTATGAGGAAGAAACCTTGAGAGGGATCAGACTCAGAAGGGAACCTCATCCTCATTCGGGTGACACTGGACAGGAAATAATGTCCTTTCTACAAATGTTTATAGTGGAGTGGAATTATGTAACCTATTTCATTACAGACTTAACACTAATTCCTTCCTGTCGAGGTCTTTAAATGTTCACTGGTGAAGACTCGAGCAATGGCAGTTCAAAGATAGTGTAGTAGTCTCCGAGTGGCTCTATCCACAGTAATCCAGACAAAATGCAACAATAAAAATTTTGAGACTCCAACCAGGGGTAGATTGTCAGGAGGAATCAGGTAGGTCCGGAAAGAAGAAGCATCACTATTATAATTTTCTCTTAATAATACTCTTTCATGCAGAATGCTTTCAGTTCTGAGATCCTGAGGTTTTGTGTGTTTTTTTTTAAATACTGTGTGTAAAAAAGATCAACTAATATACAAAAGTCCTGCTAAAAAAATCATGAAGTGATTTCTGTACATTTTGTAGCTACAAATGTAGCTAAACATTTAATTGGCTATTTCTCCGTAGATATTTTTTAAATTCTCATCATCAAGCACTTAATACATAAGAATAAATGCTTAACATTTTAATCAAAGAAATAACTTCCCAAAATCTTAACTGACACGTGAGGAACATAACGTGGTCTTCTAATGTTGTCCACCAACGTCCAAGGTTGTACAGAGTGACTGTACAACATGAATTATGATATCCTTCCACACAGATAAGTCTTTACTGCTTTTCACACCATGCTACAGATTGTACACATCCCAGGAGATCAGCCATTGATGAGATGAAATGCTCAGATGAACCAATACAATTTGGGATTTTTTCCCCATTCTGATGTTTGATGTAAGCATTGATTGATATTCCCTTTCTTCATAGCATAAGTACTGCATTATCAGAACTGTCAGTCATCACATCATCCGTGTATGTTACACACTTCAAATCAAATTTATTCACATAAAATTTTATTTGTCACATACACATACATACAGAGTACGACATGCAGTGAAATGCTTCTTTCATCTGTCCGGTATTCAAACATAAGGAATACAATTTGGGATAAAACATATAACCAATAGGAGGTAGATAAATAATAATAAAAAAGTATGAACTATATAAAAATAAACTATATAAAATATAAGTGAAAAATAATGTATATACATATACATAAATGCATTTTAATTATTGTTCTTAAGGTGTCCATGTGCAGAATGGTGTGTATAAAGTGTATAAAGTGGTACTGTGCTGTGCAAGTCCAGTTATAAAGTGACAGTCCAGAGTTAAAGTGTCAGTGCAAAAAGGTGTGCAGAAAAAAACAGTGAAGGGGAAATGTACAGTACCAGATCCAGATCTAGATCCAGATCAAATCTAGGTTCAGATCTATATCTAAATATGTCCGAGATCCGTGGCCTTTTGTCTTAAACATTTAATTAGCTTTTTCTCCATAGTCTTTTTTTTTTATTCTTATCACCAAGTTCTTAATACATAAGAATATATGCTTAACATTTTAATCAAATAAATAACACTACTGCTGCTGTATACTGTACAAAAGCATAATATTACGCAGTACTGTTATTTGCACTTCCCACACTTTATGTACATAACTGATCAGTCATATATATCACATCTGCATTGTCTTGTATAGTCTATTACCTTGTATAGTATAGTGTTGTTTATATCTGTACTTTTGAGAGTCACAAACAGCTGGAACCAAATTCCTTGTGTGTGTAAACACACTTTTCCAAATAAATAAATAAATAAATAAATAAATAAATAAATAAATAAATAAACAGACAGACAGACAGACAGACAGATAGATAGATAGATAGATAGATAGATAGATAGATAGATAGATAGATAGATAGATAGATAGATAGATAGATAGATAGATAGATAGATAGATAGATAGACCTGATTCTTGTTCTGATTCTGATTGATTTGATTTGCACTGCTGCCACATGATTGGTTGATTGGATAACCGCATGAATGTGGATGTGTTACTAATAAAGTGGTAGTGTAAAAAAAAAATCGCCAAACATTCCTTTCATGCACAGATTTATCTCCCAATAGATCACGTGGAACACGTGCATTGCGCGTGATCATGCGATCATGCGATCCTTCTGTCATACCGTGCAGATTTACCGATTTTCAGTTTTGAATTTCTTGTCCATATCACTGTATGCCTCCATACACGGGACGCTGAGTAAGCACTGCTCCCTGATCAGGCCTCCTCCTCCTCCTCTTCCTCCTCCTCTTTTTTTCTGGGCTGGTTTTGCTACATAACCAGTAGAAGTATGATTACAGGATCGATGAGCAAATCTATTGGCTCGATCTGGTGCCAGTCCGAATGAGAGTCTTATCTGTATCACAGGAGCAAAGCAGAAAGTGAAAATGCTCTGAGGAAACGCTGCTAGAGCTGGTGGAATGATCTGAGGAGTGGGACAGCAGCATCCCAGACGCCTTTAAAATGTCAGAGAGGATCTTTTAGTGTCCAGAAAACACACCAAAGGTAAGTTGCATAGAGTGTGTGTGTGTGTGTGTGTGTGTGTGTGTGTGTGTGTGTGTGTGTGTGTGTGTGTGTGTGTGTGTGTGTGTGTTTGGCAAGTGTGTTGTGTGTAAAATCCGAAGAAATTTTGCATCTCATGATAAACCAGGAGAGAGAGAGAGAGAGAGAGAGAGAGAGAGAGAGAGAGAGAGAGTGTGTGTGTGTGTGTGTGTGTGTGTGTGTGTGTGTGTGTGTGTGTGTGTGCTGCCTGTCTGTTTTCACAAGTGTGTGTGTGTGTGTCTGTGTGTGTTTGGCAAGTGTGTTGTATAAAATCCGAAGAAATTGTGCATCTCATGATAAACCAGAAGAGAGAGAGTGTGTGTGCGCTCGCGCGCGCGTGTGTTTGGGGTCGGATGCAGGACGTGTGTGTGTATATCCTATTCTCAGCACGTCCTCATGCCGAGTTTTGGAGAGGGTTGTGCTATTTTTAAACAGGTCCGCAGCCTGAGTAGTTCATGAAAACAAGGATATACACTCACCGGCCACTTTAATAGGAACATCATTCATGTACTTTATTCAATCAGTCAGTCAGTCATATGGCAGCAGAGTAATGCGTACAATCAGACAGCTCATATTTATATTAATATATTTATATTACATTATTAGGTAAATCTTTACATCAAACATGAGGAGGAGAGAAATTGTGTGAGTTCAGTGGACTTAGATAAACAGTTTCGGTAAGTTTGTGTGAACCCACTCTGGAGCAGCACCTCATATGGTCTTGGTGTTGTAGCCCATCCAAATCAAGCTCCGTATGAACGTTCAAATGTTCACAGTACACTTTAAAATGAGAGAGTTTGAAGTCTAATGAAGTTTAATCCCAGTGACATTTACTGCCTGAGTTTAGTATTTCACAAACTGCTGATCTTCTATGATCTCCAGGATTTCATGTTAAATCTCCGTGCAGAAAACAATATCCAGTGAGTGGCAGCTTTATGGTTGATAACACCTTGTTGGACGTCTTATTTTTCTATTAATGTGTCACATCAATTAATAATATTACATCTCTCTCTCTCTCTCTCTCTCTCTCTCTCTCTCTCTCTCTCTCTCTCTCTCTCTCTCCAATTATACATAAGTTGTGCATGCTTTTTAAATTTTATCTTTTCTATTTTTTATATTAAGGTTTGTTGTACTATGGTCAAACATCAGTATTGCCACTTATTGTCTAAACCATAAGAGATATTGTTTTATTATCACAGGTTTTTGTCCTATTAGCCATGCCCCTCCTACCCACTTGGCTGAAATGTCAAAGTCCACCTGTGCATGGTGAGAAGAAAAGCAACTCAGAGTCCATGACATATGGCACCTTCAGGTGGATGGGCTACAATGGCTGAAAACCACATCAGGTGTCACTCCCTTCAGCCAAGAACAAAGACTCACCCAAATGGGACAGTTCAAGCGATGAACACATTTTTGCCAAGTTGTGTTGTGTACACTGATGTGGACATCATTTAAAGCTCTTTACCTGTATCTGCATGATTGTTCTGTGCTGCTGCTAGATGATTGGCTAATTGCATATTTGATGATTGGGGAATTAGATATTGGACATCAGTTGTTTCTATTAAAGTGGCAAGTGAGTTTATTTATGGTCTTATTCACCACTTTCCAGTTTATTTGTTATTAATTTGTGGATCATTTAGATCAGGACTGTCTACTCTTATCCACAAAAGGCCGATGTGGCTGCAGGTTTCCATACCAATCAAGCAGGAGCCACATCTGATTCCACCTGTTTATTCAGTTGATCCTGGCTTTCAGTAGACTCCTGTGTGGCTTCTGCTTGGTTGGAGTGAAATCTGGACCCACACCTGCCCTTTCCCGATAAGATTGGAAGACTGGACTCCTGATTTAGATCATTGTCATTCCTCACCTCTTCCTCTCTTCCCCCAGAGTGGCCAGCTGGGTTCCTTGTTGTCTGCCAGCTTTGATCTGTGGTTTACCCATGCCTCCAGCCTCCCTCGATGACAGATTTGTGGTGCCGCTCCAATTTTATCTGGACACAACCTACCTGGAAGCCACCGTGGGCACCATTGTGGTGGAGATCCAGGTGACCAACCTTATTTATATGCCCTCATCCAGCAGCTCTACCCGTTCCCTTACGTGTGGATGCAACACTGCCAGCTGTTGCACGGTGAGCACCTACGAAAAAGACAGCCAGACACAGACCCTGACCCAAACACAGAGCCAGGTCAGTACCAGTAGCCCCAACTTGAATTCCGGAGTGAACTATGGTGGGCAAGGAGGTTTCTCCAGGCCGACGGTGGGCCAGAGTGAAACCTACAGTGCACCCAGTCTCACTTCCGCCACACCCAGAGGTGGTGTGCGTATCATCCACCAGAATGAGCTGGCTCAGAAGATGACACATTATCTCACAGGTCATCCAGTAGGACCTCTGCCGATGATAATAGACTGTAGACCCTTTATGGACTACAACAAGAGCCATATCCGTGGTGCTGTGCATATTAACTGCTCAGACAAGATCAGCCGCCGGCGTCTGCAGCAGGGCAAGATCACTGTGCTGGATCTCATTTCCTCCTACCTGAGCAGAGACTCATTTAGGGGGATTTTTTCTAAAGAGATCATTATTTATGATGAGAGGACACAGGACCCAGCACGACTTTCATCCTCTCAACCTCTGAGTATAGTTCTGGAGTCTCTACACAGGGATGGGAGGGACCCAATGGTTCTCCAAGGTTGGCCTCTTTTTATTGTTGTGATTCTGGATTTTATTTGATTTTTTTATTTTATTTTTATTTTTGGTAATTATCTTGGTAAGGTAGTAGTCTTCCCTTGCTGGAAGAGCCAACAGTATCTATTTCACAGTTCTGGGAATTTGAACCTAACCCTCAGGTCCCAAATGTTGAACCACCAGCTCATGATAATTATGACAATGACAATTTATTTATATAGCACAATTAATTACAACTTCCGTCGACCAATGTGCTTTTCATTAGGTCATTAAAAACAGAAAAACACACAACAAACAAACAGAAAAATTCTAAAATCGTACAAATGTCTCAACAGCTTCAGAGCTTTTGAAAATAAAAATGTCTTTAGTCTGGACTTAAAAATATTATAAAGAGACCAATTGCAATTTTGAGAACACAATTCTAGGACATTATAGTAGTTATGATATGGGTCTAGTTGGTGGTTTGTTTTTTAAGGACTAGCTTCTGGTTGAGTTGCTCTGTCATCATCTTGTTTAGAGTGATAACTTGTTAAAATGGTCTATGAAGCTAGATCAACTAGAACAGTGCATATGCTCTCCAAACAAGCTTCGAATTTTTTTCTGCATCCAATATTTGAATATTTTCTGTTTATTTCTGCCATTAAACATGGGCCATATTGATTGCTATTTTCATCAGAACGTCTTGCCACCACACAAGTACACAGATGTAGAAGGTTTAAAGCTTACATAAGATGGAGCATGTGCAGCTCATGTGTACCTTGGAGGTTAGTAAAATATTTACAATTTATATATCTGTCTATAATCGACAATGAACATGCAGGCGGTGGGCAGAAAATATTAGAGTACTGTGAACATTGTTAACGTAATGAAATCATATCGACTGTAAACAAAGAACTATCCTTTAACATTAGGCTCTTTTTTGAACACTGCCATGTTTATCACATTTTTTGGCTGGGATAGCCAGCACTGAATTGAGAGGCTGGTGCATCTGTCAGTTTGCCGCTTGCTGAGCACCACACTGTGAGGCCACACAGGGCCGTCATCTGTTCGCACATACGCAGTGTTGTTTTTTTTTACATGCATTCCTTCTGTTTTGTTAGCTGCTGATTTTTGTTGTCTTTTCTCCTTGTTTTTTTTTTTTGTTTGTTTGAAATTGATTTAGATAGTTATATATTTATATCTCTATATTGGTTGCAAGGTGCATTATTTTTGTATAACAACAAATAGTTCCGGCTTTAACATGAGCAATATTTTAGTATTGTTGCTATAGCAACAGCTTATACACAGGGACTTGTACGGTGGATGCTTTATGGGATCCAAGACTTATAATAAACAGACTAATTATTCAGTTAAACGTGCAAGTTGGAACTAGTAAAAAAAAAAAAGTCTTTCCCTCCTAAACTGAGTTATTTATCATGCTGAATTTTGAGTAGAATTTTTAGTTTTCTGTCGTTTAGAATAAGCAATGTAAAAAAAAAACATTTCAGTTATATTGATATACTGCTTTCAACAATGGATATTGTTAGGTGCGGGAATCAAAAGCACCCAAACATCCCAGTCGTGTCTGAATCTTGAACTCTAACTAGAAGGCTATTTCATAACTGCAAGGCTTTTATAAGAGAATCGCTGACCCTTGCTGTATCTTTCACAACTTTTGAGGTACCAACAAAGAGCCTTTTAATCTTTTAATTGAACCAGGCATGACGGATCTTAAAATAACTGAAGTTTGCTCAGATGCTGTGTTATAAGACCAAACAGTGCTTTACTGGTCAATAGCAGTATTTCTATATCAATATGAAATTTGGCTGGGAGTCGATGTGGGTTGGATAAGAAAAGAGTTATGTGGTTATATCATGTTTCTTCACCCACTGAACATCTAGACAGCAGACAGTAAGAAATTTACACATTACACAATAATCCAATTAGTGAAATCAGTTCAGAGGTATATAGCATCTAATCTGGTTAAATTGCCATCTATATGGTTAGTTATTAAGTTGTATACAAATGTATTAAGTACTGTACTATAAGCTACTATATTTTGATGTGCATGCTCTTTATTCCACCACAGTTCAGCAACCATAACCTGCTCTACGCAACAACACCACAACACCGCATTGGATTAAGCCAACAAATCACTGCGTTGGACGTTGTCTTCACTAATTTAAACACCCCTAAACTCTCAGTAACTGACAAATGTGTATCATTAGCTATTTTCTGAATAAATATCATTAAAAACGTATCTTCGTCTAAGATTACCAGCTATGTATGCATTTTGTTTGCAGTGTACACCTAAATAAAGCTGCTGGTCTACTACAACCAGAGCTATTTCATCACCCATTCAAACGAGAGTGAAAACGAGGTTCTGCTGATTCATAGAGTCGGTGGTAGGAGTGTGTTAAGGAGGTCGAGGACAGAAGATGTAGAGTTCTGTCTGAATTTTAAGTTACTACAAGGACCAGACCGGTTAGCATCCATTTATAGCTCATTTGGGTGAAGGTTTGAAGACTGCTGACTGATCATTGGACATTTTCATGTCTTGAATAGAAAACCAACTGAGGAAAACAAGTCTAATTAGAAACATTAGTTGGGTAAAGTGTGGATTTATTAAGCAGAGGTGTGACTTGGGAAGACCAGTTGATGAATAGGTTTTGATGGAGATTGTCTGGAGATGTGTGGATGGTGGATGGTATTGGGTCAAGTAAGACTTTCTGAGCATCATGAAGTAGAGAATGGGTTTAAATACAGAACAGAACATGGAGAACAGTTTAGATTAAGCTCATGACATTAATGCGGGTCATTCAAATCAGCATGCATCTCCCATATACTTACAAGTACTGAATGTGTTCCTTACAGGTGGCATTTCCAGTTTCAGACAGACCTATGAGGACTTATGTGAGGACTCCCTACAACTTCAGGAGGGTCACGATGGTGGTGCAGCTGTTGCTCTTTCGGGGGCACTACCTCACACGCTGCCCTCCAGCCCTGACATTGAGAATGCTGAGCTAACAACTATTCTGCCCTTCTTGTACCTGGGCAATGAGCATGATGCACAGGACCTTGACCAAATGCAAAGGTTGAACATTGGATACATTCTCAATGTTACCACACACCTCCCACTATACCTCTATGACCTTGGGATGTTCAAGTATAAACGCTTACCTGCCACCGACAGCAACAAGCAGAACCTACGTCAGTACTTTGAAGAAGCATTTGAATTTATAGGTATGGATTTCATCAGTCAATTCACTGGTAATACCGTGAACACGATCACATATTAATCATATCTTACATGCTGCACTGACAAACCAACATAAAACCAAATACAGTATCTGTAAATGACTTAAAAAAAAAAAAAAAAAAAGACTACAAGCTGAAATAAAGACCCAAAGATTTATGAGCATAAACTACATAATATTACATGAATCCGGGGTCCAAGCACTGACTATTGTTATTATTTTAATTATTAACTATTTAAAGATCGCTGCTACTTCTTGTTATTATTATTATTATTGTTGTTGTACAAGACCCCAAAAGCTAATTTTTGGCTACGTTTCATCCCACAACTCGAGATTGGATTATCGCAAATCTGTCATTCTGGTTTAATCTGTTTCCTAAGATTCCTTTTGCCAAGTGGAATGGTTAGGGTTAAACTGAGCTTGTTGGTCCTGGAGCTTCATCTTGAAGCATTATGGGGTGTTACTCCTAACCTTAGAAAGTGAGGAGAAATATGACACACTAGCCAGGGATCTTGGTGATAGTGGGCTGGTTCTCCCTTCTACACCTGGACGATTGACCGATCCCTCATGCTGTTGTAGGTTTTTTGCAGCTGTGTGTGATGTTTTCTAATTAATATAATTTGGTCCAAATAGTCTTTGAGCAAGATAAAATGGATAATAAAGTGCAAACATCCCACTGGGTGCAGAAGGCTAACATGTTATGACCAGGATCATGGTCTTTTTGGACATGAACTGCCAGTTCATGTTTGGATTCTGCTGAAAGACTAATAAATGAAGAAGTTGATGAATGTTCACAAACGTTTAAATGAAGTATGGCTTTGCCACACAAAATACTAGTTTGCGTGGCAAAGCCATACTTTATTTAAACGTTGCTTGTATGAACAGCACACAAACTGTTCATTATAATCGTAATAAAATAAATGCCAAAAGAGGAGATTCATGTCAGCTATGGCAGGTAGTTTTCGGATTCCTGGTTAAGTGTGGAAGAGTGGACAGTTCCTACGGTTAATGTTATTAGTGAATATTTAGTTTTGTTCTCAAAAACAGTGATGTCCAGGTTAAATACTGAGATTTCAACAGTATTATTCAGACAGCTTAATAATACTGAGATTTCAACAGTATTATTCAGACAGCTTAATACTGCTTCTAACCAGAGACAATATGAATTACGTTCAAGTTCTGAATAACCAGCTCCACCCCACGCTCACATCTCACAACAATCTAAGCAGCCATTCAGTGACAAGTAATCGTCAGGCTAGTTTTTAAACGGTTCTCTTTTCATCAACAGAAGAAGCTCACCAGGCAGGCAAGGGACTGCTCATTCACTGCCAGGCAGGTGTGTCCCGGTCTGCCACTATTGTCATTGCGTACCTGATGAAACACACTTGGATGACCATGACAGATGCCTACAAGTTTGTCAAGATGCGAAGGCCGATCATCTCGCCCAACCTCACCTTCATGGGCCAGCTCCTTGAGTTTGAAGAAGATCTCAATAATGGAATCACTCCTCGCATACTCACGCCCAAGCTGATCGGAGTAGAGACCGTTGTATAGATTTGATTGATTTAAGCTTTACGAGCACATTCTCCTCTTTTTCTTTTCTTTTTTTTTTCCCACCGGAAGAGTGTCTGTGAATGGGATGCATGGCTCAAAGACTCAAGTTATGTTTTATTTATTTATTTTTTTTATTTAGCATGGATTTTGGAAAATGCATGACTTCTTTGTTCCCTAAAGCTGCCCGTTTGGTGTGTTAGTTGTTCTTGTACTATTTTTATAGCACCACGATGACATTGACCGTGATGAGCCTGAAGTGGCTTCACTGTGCAACGCTATGAGTGAAATGCAAGTGGTGGTTCATCTGGATCCCAGCAGTAGGTGATGAACACCTTCACAGGTCTCTTTGTTCAAGATATTTTTTATTTGTTTATTTATTTATTATTATATTACTAATATGTTCAGCTTAATGTAAAGCCAGTGTTCTTGGCATGAACCTTTTATTAGATACATTTTTAGTTTTTTAACAATATGGAAGATTTCTCTCTGTATCTCATACCAAATAATTGAACAAAGGCTGTGGTGTATGTTTATGTGTCAGGAACTTGTGTGCCAGAAATATGTCCAAATAAGAAATCTATGCTGCATGAACACCCAAGACGTGAAGATTCAGTATAATATTCAGTATAATCCTCTTTAAATGTTATATGATATTTATCATATACTGTGGATTTGAATTCCACTATCAACTTACACTGCTCTTAATATCAACCTAAAAGGAAACCCTGTTTTAAACCCTAGTTTGCATTCATACACTCATTTACATTTTTTATTATTTACCACTTTTTTTTTTAAACATTTTTCTTTATCCAAATGACACATTTAAATAATTTCAGTATTCAAATTTGTCTGCTGTTTTTTTTTCACAGCTTTGCCTATAGTTATCACTTGACTACATATCCAGCAGGTTTCTACCACGTTAACACTGTGGCAAACAAAGTTGTACACCGTAACAAAGTTACACCTGCAAGCAGTACAACACACTTAGAAATACAACCATAAAATACAGGAAATAGATGCTTCAAAAAGACCCCCATGTAAGGTGACGTTTGGACTTGAGACGCTGTACTGTTGTTATATTGTAGGGCTATATCAGATAGAGGAGTGTATAATGCTTTTTAAAAAAAAATCTTATTCAAAATATATAATGCAAGATCTTTTTTAAATGTATTTTGCTTCTGCTTTTCTTTTCATTTTTTTCTTTCTCTTTTACCGGTGTTAGACTTGAAACCTGGTCCTTTAAGAAACTACTCTAAAATGATTGCCTACTCAGTACATAACGTATACTATAAGGGTGTATAAAGTATATACAGTATAATATACCCTACGTTGTTCTTTCAGCTGTTACCTGTTCAGGTAATCGCCACAGCGGGTCATCCGGTTTACAGCAGATGCTCCTTATACTTATGTTTAAATTAAGATTTATTTGTATAGCGCTTTTAACAACTGACATTGTCTCAAAGCAGCTTTAAATATCTAGATTATATATTAAATCTACTTTTTTTTATCCATTCTATTCATTTTTCAGGAATTGATGTGTATACTGTTACTTCTTTAAATAAATATTTATATGGAGTGTTTATGTGGGTTTGCTGTTTTATATACAGCACTAGAAGATATTTTATTTGTGCTTGTTATCAGCTCATTGTGTCTCTTTCTGTCCGAGCATTACATCATTCACATCTGTTCTGGTACCCGCTCAAAAAAAAGGTGCTATATTAACGGAGGCCTTCGAAACCTTATCTGTGATATGCTCTGGTACCTTATTTTCTTTCCCCAATGTTCCAATAGTTATTATTGTTTTTAACCTTAATAACAAAGCTTCGGTCCTGAAGTGTTTCTGTCATATGATTTGGAAATAAAACAAGGAACAGCAACAAAAATTGTGTAGTGATCTACTGTGATTTTTTTTTTGCCTGTCTAATACTGTTGCTTGTTTTAATCATTTGTTGGTATATTTTATTATTATTATTAGCCACATTAATCATACTGGTGTGTACTTTGCCCTGTGGGCCTCTGTGTGCTGGCCCATGTTTACAAAGGTCGAATTCTCTTTATAATATCAGACCCCAAAATAAACCCGGTGAGATGTCGGCCTCATTATCATCATCCTGTCAACACACTGCAGACCCACAGCACCAGAATAGCCTCGGTCTAACACTGCTGAAGCACTTTGGACAAGAGTTTCATAGACATATTAGGAAAAGCAGTCGGCACACAACACACAGCAAACGCCCTGTCCTTATCTCACACATCTCCAGTTAACGACAGAATTATTGCATGAAAACCAGCAGAAATGTTGAGATAATTCTAATTTTTTTACCTGAAACGCAGACGTTATATAGCTTAAAAATAAAAATATTTAATCCCCACATTAAGTTATGCTAAATGACTGCTGTTATACACAATTTAGGTATGTTGTCAAATACGGATGAGGAGACTGTTTAAAGTTTGTAGTCAGAATCTTTTTTAAATGGTTTTAACCAAGAGTTTTCTGTTTATTTCTGTATTTCTTACACAAAAACAAGAAATAATCACTAGGGAGTGAATATTTTCTAGAGACCTTGTATAGAAATGGCTGACGGTGATCTAAGATCAAGTGATGTAATCTGCTGTGATGTGTGATCTAGTGATGAGATTCTACAGTGATGCAAGATCTACTGTGATCTTGCATCACTGTAGAGCTCAGATTAATGTAGATCAACAATGATGTGATCTAAAATTTTGTAATCTACAGTAATGTGTGATCTATAGTAACAAAATCTAGTGATACATCACAGTAGATCTCGCATCACAATAGACCACATCACTAGATCCCACATCACTGTAGATCTCACATAACTGTAGATCTCTCATCACTTTAGATCTCAGATTAATGTAGATCTCAAATCACTGTAGATCTCGCATCACAGTCTAGAGTGATGTGAGATCCACAGTGTTGCGAGATATACAGTGATCTGAGGTCTACAGTAATGCGAGGTCTACAGTGATGCGAGGTCTACGGTGATGCGAGGTCTACGGTGATGCGAGGTCTACGGTGATGCGAGATCTACAGTGATCTGAGGTCTACGATGATGCGAGGTCTACGATGATGCGAGGTCTACGGTGATGCGAGATCTACGGTGATGCGAGATCTACGGTGATGCGATGTCTACAGTGATCTGAGGTCTACAGTAATGCGAGGTCTACAGTAATGCGAGGTCTACAGTGATGCGAGGTCTACAGTGATGCGAGGTCTACAGTGATGCGAGGTCTACAGTGATGCGAGGTCTACAGTGCTTTCTGTTTGAGCTGTAAGAGAAACACAAAAGCGTACACAGAACTTTCGGTGGCTTATTACCTTTTGTAGCCACTTAGCATGGTAACAGTGATGAGGAGTGAGAAACGATAGAACATCAAGGTGCCTCACATTTTAGGGAAATATTTCTGAAACCACAACAAAAGCTAAAGAACAAGCCTCTATTAGAGAGGTTCATTTAAATCAGGTTATCAAGCTAAAAGGTTCAGAAACTGATTTCCTGACAGTCCTAGCATTTTGCTGAATAGATCATTTAGCGTCATTACTCTGACTGGACAGAGGAAATGAAGAACAAATCACTTTGCATAAATCATTTATTTATGACATTTGTGATGAATTGTTTGTCTCACTTATTTCTGGATACAAATCAAGTTCATACATTTACACTCAGAAGCGCTAATTTGTAATTAAAATGATTTTACACAAAGCTTTTTAAATCAGTGTCTAAAAATGAGATTAAACATACAAAGGGTACAAAACATTTACACACCCATGTTACACACACTGAACAGAAAAGATAAAAAAAAAACAACAACTGATAACCTGTTTGGATAAGTTTACACACCCTTTTGTAACAGGGCATGTGCCTGTCCTCAGAACAAAACTAACACTTCTCATGAAAAAAAGTAATCAATACACAATTTGATTCAAAACCCAGATCTTAATCCTATTGAAAACCTGTGAAATGATGTGAAGACGAGTGTGACGGAAAATCCACTGGCAATCTGATTAAATAAATGCTTACTCTGTATTACAGTAAAACTACGGGTGTACATACTTATGCAACCATTTTATTTTAAAGTTTTGTTTGTTTTTCCTTTAAAATTTCTGTTCTTTGTTGCTATAATAGGACTAAAGGTGGAAAAAACAGCTCATAAGATACACCTCAATTTCTTTTAAACAGGGGTGTGTAAACTTTTTCTACCCAACAAACAGAATAAATCTGCATCTTACTCTGACAACCAATCCAAAGTTTTATAAACAATATTTTTCACAGTGCGGCCGTTCGGATTTGACGGCAAACGAATATTAAATATGTTAATTTTATCGTACTTTTAAATAATAATCCAAGAATTTTTGCTTGAACATATTTTACTTTTTTACCAAAGCTCCTAAGACCTAGAATGTTTTTGGGTAAAAAAAATTAAATTAAATTAAAAAAATACAATTTTAAATCGCATTTTACAATATATTTTCTTTTAAAATTCAAGCAACAATGACAAAACAAACACACAAAAAACAACAAAAAAAACATATATATTCCCTAAAAACACAATTAAGTCAGTGCTCAAAAACTTGTTCAAACTCTGAATATATTAAAAACGTAAAATTGCTCAAGAAAAAAAAAATGAAGGAGAGTTCTCCTTTCAAAAAGAAAATGAAAAACAAACAAAAAAAACCGAAGACTCAGAGTTCCATCCCTTCTTCACTTTCATAACAGTCTGATGGTGCGTCTGTTCCAAAATAACGGTCCCCAAAGTTTCCTGTAAAAGAAAAGACGTTACACCTTTGTTCATTTTTAGAAGTTCCTCCTGTCACTCATCATACAGACACGCCCCTTCACCACACCCACATCTGTGACGTGACATACAGCTAAGTACGATGACCCAGACTCAGAATTCGTTCTCTGCATTTTACCCAGCCAAAGTGCACACACCCGGCGCAGTGAACACACACCCGGCGCAGTGAACACACACCCGGCGCAGTGAACACACACCCGGCGCAGTGAACACACACCCGGCGCAGTGAACACACACCCGGCGCAGTGAACACACACCCGGCGCAGTGAACACACACCCGGCGCAGTGAACACACACCCGGCGCAGTGAACACACACCCGGCGCAGTGGGCAGCCATTTATGCTGCAGCGCCCGGGGAGCAGTTGGGGGGTGGGGGGGTGGGGGTGTTCGGTGCCTTGCTTGCACCTCAGTCCTGGCCAACCCGATACTCGAACCCCCATTGCCATCATTGCCTGTAGCAATAGATCACACTGCTTCACACATGCTTCTCTCTCTCTCTCACTCTCCTTCACTCACAAACACAAACAGTTTTAACCCCTGTGTGGTACTTCGCATGAGCACAATCCTGGGTTAATGTAGATTATTCACACTTCACCCGGGTTAACATTGAATCCTAGCTTTTCATCATCTTCCCCTTGTTCACACTGTACGTTCCTGAGTCCTGCTCCAACCTTCTTCTAATCTGCTTATGTGTGTCTCAACAGTCCTGATCAGATAAATCCACTTTAAATAACGGCTTGTCTCACACTTTCACATCAACGAGGAAGAAAAATTCAGGTCTGTGCTTCTGCATCCGAGCAGGATTCTGTTATATACTTCACAGCTTTAGCATCTTTTTTTTTTTTTTTGCTCTTTTTACATTTGTCATTTAGTCCAGTGGTCCCCCCAACCCCTGGGCCGTGGACCAAATGGTACCGGGCCGCCCAAGGAACATTAAATTATTTCCATTTTATTTACTGTGGTGTATTTCTCTCAGGTTTGTGCGACTTTCCATGGACGAGAGGTTAACCGGAAGCTGAGAGACGTCACCTAAATCCGCACCAATACCGCGCATGCACAAAATATCATGCTTTCGAGCAGGGTTTAGGTGACGTCTGGAGCTGAGCGGCTGCAAGCGGCAGTGGCGTTGTAGCTTTGTTGGAGAGAAGGTGTGTATCGCTCTTCTCTCTGTTCACCGGTACTTTCTCATGTTTAACACTGCTTGGTGTACGTGTATATTGTGTTTGCTCAAATTTAACCCACAAATTAACAAAAATGAGCACGAAACAGACTTCGTTAGAAAGTTAAAAACTCTGCCGGTGTTCTGGATTAAAGTCATGGCGGAATACCCTGAGATTGCCACCACAGCACTTAAATCCCTATTGCCATTTCCGACATGCTATCTGTGTGAAGCGGGGTTTTCTGCAGTGACGGCAACCAAAACATAACAGAATGAACTGGACATAAGCAACACACTTCGGGTGTCATTGTCTCCTATTACCCCAGATGGAACCGTCTCGTTGCAAAGAAACAAGCTCAGGGTTCTCATTGATTTAGCGTTGTAGTGAGTTAAAAAGGCATGTTTAAATACATTAAAATTATTTATTTTAATTTAATTGTATAGCCACCCCCCACCCTCAGCGGGCCGGGGTAAAATGATCAAACATTGACCGGTCCACGGAAAAAAAAAGGTTGGGGACCATTGATTTAGTCGACCAGCCGTTTGATCGTCTATATCTTACTTATATTGTTTGAGTGATGCATTTCCCCCTCGCTCTAGCTTCCTTCACGTTTAGTGTTTTACTCCTGATCTACAGATGCGTTTTTGTTAAGGGTCCAGGTTTTCATGCACTGTTCGGATTCTGATTGGATGTCTTACACTATAGCAGTTCAGCAAGGTGATGTGGGATTAATTCAGTGTGTGAAATCTTTCTCTACCCAGGATTAAAAGAGGGGTTTTGAACAAAAAAAATTCCCGGGATGTAACCCTGCATTTACACTAATGACTGACAGGTCACAATGGACTCTTCTGCTAATGCTGTCCACTGGGGTTGTGTATTACACAGTATACTACAGTATACTTTTCTTTAAATATACTCAAAAACGTGAAAAACCAGTAGTTGTGTGTGTAGATGCTTTTGTATTGGCTCTGAGCAGCACAAGCTAACTGAGCTAGCTCCAAACCCTCTTCAGAGACACCAAAGAACTTCACTTTTTTCTTCAAAGCTTTAGTTTCATTTATATCATCTCTATACATGTCCTGTATGAGGTGTAAAACAGAATAAAAATAAAAGTTGTGTGCCTTTTTTTAATCCTTTTTTTTCTTCCAAAGCTAAGCAGGACCTAGAAACTAAATTTAGCTAAAGTCGTGTAGTGTTACGTGACTGTATTAACATATCTAATTTGCATAAAATTGAGAAACTTGCTTAGTATTCCGATACCTTATGATACGTTCTTAAAATAAATAAAAAAAATCAATCAATCTTAACCGAACGTAAATCCGAGTTACAAAGCGTTCAAGCAGCTGAACGGAACTAGCCATGCTAGCATGTTAGTCAGAGATGCTAGGAAATAATTAGAAACAATAAAAGACAGTTTTAATTTTAAGCATTTAGAGAGATGTCTCGCTTAAATCTGATGTTGTGACGATCCTGGCTAATGCTAACGCTAAGTGAGTTAGCAGAGTTGTGTGTGCATGGGAAGGAAGGAATTTTTTTTTGCTGTAGTTTTAGCTTGTGAAAGATTCCTTTAATCATGTAGACGATCTTACCGATGCCTGGGATGATGTGGAACTTGTCGTTGACCTTCTTGTCCACAGCTGTGGTGATGATGCGTACTTTGGGAAAGGCGTAAGCGACGGAGTGAACCCCCATCTCGGCCATCAGCAGAGACAGAAGAAAGATTTTATCCTCCTCAACATCATGGTCCTGAAACCAGGGAAAAGGAACACGAGGGTAATGTACAGACCTGAGAGATTCTCTGTTTATTTTGTTCCCAAAACTAATAACAACAAAAAAGGGCTCGTACAAGTAAAACTCGAATGGCCATGAGAGCAGCTGCCCCTGTGGACACGGTGCTGTCCATGAGAATCACATAGTCCTCACTGATGTCCTTCGGCAAGCGCAGGTAGTGGAGCTGAGAACGAGCAATTAGATCAAACCGTCATCAGAAAATATCAACAGAATGGAACTGAACAGAGGTCTAATCTACAAAATGATGATCAGACAGTACAGTCAGACTTGCAGCTACTGTACCTCGGGCTCCCCGGTGTCATGGTTCGTCTGGATGAGGATTTTTCCTAGTCGAATGTCTTTACACACCGCCATCAGGGCCTGCTCCATAGTCTCGCCTGCACGGAGAATGGACACTCCAGTGATCTAAACACACACCACACACACACAACACACACAGATTTAGAGCTGTTTTTCTGCAGTCACCTGAACTGAGCCTCAATAAAAATCTCCCCCTGAATGAGGACAACGTGACCGCATAAAACCGTAAACATGAACAAAGAACTGTCCTTTTCCTCGCATGTTGCTTATGTGACACACTCGTGTCTGTTTGTTCTCTACATCAGAATGATTCGGCCGTTTGTCTTCCCACAGACTGCTCGTGTACTCCTTCTGTCTCTTGTCATATGGAGACTGAACTGCTGCAGCTCTTTCTCGCAGGTCCTCCTCTGCACACAATTCGTTCTCTGCAAATGATGGAAAATGCAGCTACACGACTTCTTTTCAGTTCGCTGCTGCGCTCCTCTGCTGGCTTCCAGTAGCTGCACTCATCAGATTCAAAACACTGATGCTCTCCTACAAAGCCCTCTTACCTCAAAGCCCTCATCACTCTTTACACTGCATCCAGCTCCCTCAGATCTACCAGAGCTGCTCGACTCAGGGTAAGAGGTAGGTATACGTAAAGTCGAGTCACTGGGTGAAGACCAACATATTTATTTCCCCATTTCCCCTCATGTCCGACGGTGTCTGATCTAAAGTGTGGCGGCAGGATTTCGCTCTGATCGAGCATCTGATTCACTCGCACCGGATTGTCACGGATCTCAACACACTCGGCTGTGGCTTCTGATCGGTCCGGATAAACCGGAACATTCCGGATGAGATTAGACACGTCTGATTTAAACCGAACTAAACGGAGTAATGGAATAAATAAGCAATAAAAGCAGATATAATACAGTGAGAGAGAAAAGAAGAGAAACAAAGATAAATCGATTTTTTTTTTAAATCATAAAAAATTGTTTTGAAAAATAATTTGTCCAACAGTCTGATGTCCAACAGTCCGATGTCCACAGAAGAGAAGATTACATTTAAACAAGCAGCATTTAAAAAAAACTGTCCAATTATAATCCTCCTCACGGTTACATTTATAACGTTGCTTTAGGATTATTAAATGTTTTTCCCTTTATTTTTTTTTCTCTCTCAGTTGAAAAATTGTGTCAAAAATAAATAAAAGTACCTGAAAAGTACCTTAAAATAAATAAATAAATAAATAAATAAATTCATTATTAAAATTTTCTTACTGCTCTTGTTTATCTAACAGTTAACTAACAAAAATATAACAGGTTTAATTCCACCTCGGTGTGTAAAGCTCTGCTCCAAAATCCAGAAAAATCATAACCAGAAGACTGATGGAACTAAACTGAAAACATGACTAACCCTTTTCCCGCCGAGACGTTTCCCCTCATAGATGGTCCCTTGTGGTGTTTCAACAGACACTGACTATGGAGAGAGAGTGTGAGAGAGAGATGACAGAAAGAGAGAGAGATGTCAGAGATAAGAGAGTGAGAGAGAGAGAAAGAGAAAGAGAGAGAGATAGAGATGACAGAAAGAGAGAGAGAGAGAAAGAGAGGGGTGAGAGAGAGAGAGAGAACAGATTTTTGAGAGAGAGCTATATACATAAATAGAGATATGTTCAGAGTAAGAGAAGAGATAGTTTCTTCTATCTATAAGAGAGATAGAATACACACAAACACAAATATTTTATCTACTATAGATCTCGAATACTCTCTTTGTTCTCTCTCTCTCCCGCTCTGCTCTCTCCGTATCTTTTTCCCGCTGCTTTCTCTCTTTCTCTCCTCTCTTTTTTCTCTCTCTCTCTCTCCTCTTTCCCTCTCTTTTCTCTCCTCTCGTTCAGCTACTCTCTTCTCGCTTCTCTCTTTCCTCTTCTCTTCTCATCTTTTCTCTCTCTCCTTCTCTCTCTCTCTATCTCGTTTCTCATCTCTCCTCTCTCTCTCTTCTTCTCTCGAGAGAGAGAGAGAGAGAACCTTCATAAATTAAATCTGAGAATTAAAACAGTAATTATTATTTTGAACAATTTATTTCCTGAGGTTTTAAAAGCACTAACCTTCAGCGGTAAGAAGGAGAGAGCGTGCTCAATCAGGAGCCTCATCAGCCTCTTAGAGTAGAAAATAAACTCGTCGCGGTTCGTCTCCTTATTCCTAGACGAGTGAGTCGCATGGTGAGAGAGAAAAAAAAGGAGAGAGAGAGAGAGCGTGTAAGATAGAAGAAGGTAGAAAAGGAAAAAACAACTCTACAGCACTCCAAGTGTGTGTGTGTGGTGCTGCTGCTGCTGCTGATCTACCTGATGATGGTGTGCATTCCCCGAACCTGTGGTGTGCTTTCCAACACGCTCAAGGTGCTGGGTAACGGCTGACCCTGATGTGCTGAAGCCAAGGCAGATCTGAGCAGCACAAAACAATATAAATCAGTTTAGATTCTCTCTCTCTCTCTCTCACACACACACACACACACAGCATTGTGTCACACAGCAAAAAAAAAAAAAAAAAAGGAGAGATTACAGAGCTGTTGTGCCGAACGAGCAGAAAAACCAGGCGCCAGAATTACAAAGAAAGTTTAAGACGTTAACAGCAGAAGATGAAGAAGAAGGGAACAATTTTACAGCCTGACAACAACAAGGTTTGACTAGAGAATTTAATTTGCACTATTCCTGGATTTTACCATCATCATCATCATCAGCAGCATGTTGCAGTGTCCAAGAAACCAGATGGTATTTTATTCATTAGATTTAAGGAGCTATTTTTTTTAGTTCACATTAACTTATCTTTAATGACTATTTGATGCAGTGATGATGAAGAGAGAGCTGGTAAGAGACAGAGAGCGAGATGTGTGTGTGGTTAACAACTACTAATAGGAGTGAATAGTGTAGAAGTCGGCGTGCACGAATACTGAATTTCTGACACGGACGGCAAGTTTCCTTCCATTTCCTTCCAAACTAGCTAATCGGCGCCGCTCACTGATAAACGTTATCGCCACGGCGACCGACGACGTGTCGACCTGGTCGAGAGAACGGTGCGTGTGAACGGTGAACAGTAACATGTCAGCACTGAGAATCGTGTTGTTTCTTGCTCTTGTTAGTTGCCAGGATACGAGAAAGTCAAACGAACTCAAATGAGTGCAAAATTCAAGCACTGGGGTTAAAATAAGTAAATAAAGAAAAATAATAGTTTTTAATTTAGAGTTTAATTCCGAGATGCTCCACAACAAACAAACAAAAAACAAGAGAAGTAGACAAAGAAGGAAAACAGTGGGATGCCGGAGTTGTTCCTCACATATCCCAGCGGAGTTTCCTCTGAAGATGACGAGACATTTAGTGTGATAGAGAGAGAGAAAGAGAGACAGAGAGAGACAGAGAGAGAGACACAGAGAGAGAGAGAGAGAGAAAGAGAGACAGAGAGAGAGAGAAAGAGAGACAGAGAGAGAGAGAAAGAGAGACAGAGAGAGAGAGAAAGAGAGACAGAGAGAGAGAGACAGAGAGAGAGAGAAAGAGAGACAGAGAGAGAGAGACAGAGAAAGAGAGAGAGAGAGACAGAGAGAGAGAGAGACAGAGAGAGAGAGAGACAGAGAGAGAGAGACAGAGAGAGAGAGAGACACAGAGAGAGAAAACCCCATTAAAGCTCAAAAGACATTCTAGGCAGATGCAGGAATTATTGTGTGTGTGTGTGTGTGTGTGTGTGTGTGTGTGTGTGTGTGTGTGTGTGTGTGTGTGTGTGTTCAGAGTGGGATGTTGAGGTTCAGGTGATGTTTCAGTGGTTATGAAATTCATCTCTATTCCTACTTTATCTCATGGGAATGAAATAAGCGTAAACATCGAATGACTGAAGGGTATTTATGAGCCGGAGGCTGAAACACCACTGAATCATTCCCCTCACTCACAGTAATCACAGCTACTGACATGCCACAGTGAGGAAAGAGACAAAAGGATGTAGAAAAAACAATCACACACTCGTTAAAACTCTGACTAACGACGGGACACAGCACAGTCACGTCTAATCTATTAATCCTAATAATTACGGCACAGACACAACCTTTAGTCTCTTACATCTCTACAGGTGTGTGGCAGGTAACCGGGGGGGGGGGGGGGGGGGGGCACACACAAGAGAGCAGAGAGAGAGAGAAAGAGAAAGAACATAAGAAGAGAGAGCGAGAACAGTAGGAGAGGGAGAGAGAGAGAGCAGGGGTTAGAGGAGGAGAGGATATAGAGACAGAAGAACAGAAGGAGAGAGAGAGAGAACAAGAGAATAAGAGAGAGAGCACAGAAGGAGAGAGAGAGAGAGAGAGAACACAAGAGACTAAGAGAGAGAGAGAGCACAGAAGGAGAGAGAGAGCACAGAAGGAGAGAGAGAGAACAAGAGAGCGAACGAGAGGTATAGAGAGAGAAGGTTAGAGGAAGAGATAATATAGAGGGAGGGAGACAGAAAAACAGAAGGAGAGAGGGGGGGAGAGAACAGAAGTAGAAAGAAATAGAGAGAGAGAACAGAAGGAGAGAGAGAGAGAGAGAAAGAGAGTGAGGGGAAGAGAGTGTGAGAGAGAGGGAGAAGGAGAGAGAGAGAGAGCGAGAGAAAGAGAGGAAGAGAGCGAGAGAGAGGGAGGGAGGAGAGGGAGAGAGAGAGACAGAGAGCAGATTTAGTGATGGAGAAGCATGGACAGATCGTTGGTTGAGAGCCATACCTCACTGTGATTTCACGCTGTGGTAAGTTAGAGTGCATTCAGGCGAAGACGTTTCACGAGGGTTTCATTACAAACACACAGGGTGTGAAGAGAGAAATGAAAACAGAAAGAAAAACAACTCATCAAATCAAATCGTCTGAAGGAACACAAGCCATTCAACACTCAGCTCGTCATCACACACCGGGGATCGTACCAGAGAAGATTAAAAAAAAAAAAGAAAATATGGTTATTAACGTTAAAAATACATCTAATACTTAACATCAATTCTAATTCGTTCTTTCTTTCTTTTTTTAAGTAGAACGTAGTTCATATTTAATGTGTGGTGTCGACGTGACCCAAGCATGCGTAGGGCTTTTATTCTGTACGGTTGGGAACTAGCTATGTCAGTTATTCTATATAAAAAGCTCTCGCATTTTACTTCAGTCACACATCTATTTTTTTTTTTTATTTGAATTCTTTTTTATCCGGTGGTTCGATACCTGAATCTACGAGCTGAGATAAAAAATAAAAAAAAAACACTAGCGAGGTTTGTATACTACAGAATGATATGATAAAGTCAGTGTTAAAGCAAGGCATTAAAACCAGGCTACAACAAAACACACACATGCACTTCACAAGGCACGGAGAATCCTGCCTTACCTTCTCCAGCTGGCTGTGGACATGCTGCACGATCAGCTCCAGGGCTACGAAGTTTTCTCCACCTTGCGGAAGAAGAGAAGTCCGGGTAAGAAACAAAGCTCTGAATAAAAGTCTACAAATAAATTCATAGAAATAACTTGATTAAAAATTATTAAAAAATATATAGAAATTGAATAAAATAATGATTTTAACACATAAAAAAAATAAAAAGTTTTTTTAAAAATTAAGCAAGTAAAAATATTCTTCATTCGTTTTCAGTTGATCTTCGGAACTGTAAACTAATTCATAAAAACCTTTCAAAAGGTCGCTTTCTAATTTTAAAGACTATTTCTGCTGAGCAGCAAAATGATCTCCTGCTTTCAAAAAAAAAAAAAATTGGAATAATCATTTATTCATTTAGAATCAATGCTGATTTCTAAAAATACTGGCAACACCACAGAAAAAGAATCATAATTTCTAGTAGGTCTTGATTCACTCCTCCATCCAGAACATTTCTAAAATAGCCTTGAGTGTGGGCTGATTTCAGACGGGTTTAAATCTCTCAGCAGAGGCTTTTTATTCACGTTGTTGTTATGAAACCAGTGACTTAGTGTCAGGGTCTTACTGTCTCCCTTCACTATATTTAGGCTTTTTTAAAGAAGATTTAATACTTACACTAAATGGCCAAAAGTATGTGCACCCTGAATATGACACCCACGTGTCCGTGTTGACCATCCGTGTGTGTGTGTGTGTGTGTGAGAGAATTTCAGGGGTGCACATACTTTGAGTCTACATAATCTACAGTGGAGATTTGACTGATTTTTACTCCAAACTTGTTCAACAGTACAAATGATTCTGCCTCACAATTTAAACTTAAAACACTTCTGACTCCCTGAAGTGACTCGTCATGAGCAACTTGTTAAACTACAGTAACAACAGAGAGAAAAGTTAAAGGAAGGAAGCACTGATTAGGAAGGATTGGAAGGAAGCTTGAATACGTGATGAGCGCTGACGCTGTTTAACATTCTAACACAGTTATCCACTTGTACAGCACATTAATCTGTGTGCACGTTACCTCTCGGAACCACAATATCTGCCACCTGGACTGTGGGTTCGATGTACTGCTCAAACGCAGGTTTCACAAACTTGTTGTACTGCTTGATGACACCGTTGATGTCACGGCCACGTTCTGTAATGTCCCGCTTCAGTCGTCTGACCAGCCGAATGTCCGAGTCGGTGTCCACAAACACTTTCATGTCTAACAACTGAAAGAAGAAGGAAAAAAGCGAGCATACATCAGGGAAAACAGAACGATATATAAAACGACAGACGTTATGGCCGTATCGATTCACTTCTATGCTATCTGCATAGCACTTTTAACACTGTCTCAAGTAATAATAAATAAATAAATAAATAAATAAATAAATAAATAAATAAATAGCCACAGTTACCATGGCGACAATGCTTGGGATAAACCTGCTAGGTGTCTAGTTAGTTTAGAAGCGGAGCTCAACTTTTGTACGGATTTGTATTGTAGAGCTGCTTCATAAAACTGATATACATCATAAACTATTCTTTTATATTGTTTATTTATTTGAATTCTTAGTTCTTATGTATTTACAATATTGTATATTTTCTACAATGCTGGTATTTGAATTTGTTAACTGCAGATGCGTTTGCTTGCTTTTCTTTTCATCGCTGATTTTGTACTCGCTCTCGTGTCGGCTGCTTCGCTGCTTCGTCGCACAACTCGTCGTTGGACTTTACGGAGCTTTGACTGACCCCTAAATTGAGTGAAGCTATTTCAGATCATCCATTTATTTACCCAATAAACTTACCTTCAAAAGATCCTTATTTGCAAAAGCCAAGATTCCCTCAAATATTACAACATTGGCCCCGTAAACAATTTTCTGTAAAGAGAGAGAGAGAGAGACAGAGAGAGAGAGACAAAGAGAGAGAGACAGAGAGGGAGAGACAGAGAGAAAGACACAGAGACAGGCAGACAGATGAAACAGAGACACAGACAGACAGAGAGAGAGAGAGAGAGAGAGAGAGAGGGACAGACAGACAGACAGAGAGACAGCGAGAGAGAGAGAGATAGAGAGAGAGGCAGAGAGAATCACATTTAATCTCCATGACAGAAAAACAAGTGTTGCTATAACTTATATGTAAAAAATAATAAAAAACATGATCCTCTTGTTAACAGTGCAAAATGTTATCGTCGTCTTAAATAAAAAATAAAACCTGATGAATTCGCTGCAGTCTTTTTTTAAAAAAATTAGTTCAGCTTGGAGCATTCATGCAGCATTGCTGTTGTTGTTTTTTTAGCATTTGAATGAGATTTTTCCTGTATGTGTGAGTTTTCCTGTATGTGTGAGTTTAATATTTACAGGTCAATTCTATCTTGAACAAGAAACAATTGGGTTTTGTGCATTATTGTGTGTTTGTGCTGTTTCAATCAATCTGTGAGGCGTTTAGATTAGATTTTATAATCAGTTTTTATAAACAACTGAATCTGCTGCAAATTAGATGTCTATGTGATTTTGTTAAAAGTTCTTACCCCACTGAAAATATCTAACAATCATTTACGTTCGTAAGGAGCATCTAAATTTGAGCTGCAGCAAAAGTCATTCTGAATATTTATGGAAAAAAAAATAGCAAAAAAAAAATAAGATTGTAATACTACAGGAAGGCTGCAGGGGGCAGCAGCACTGATACTATTACACTCCATGGTGCTGCACAAAACTGGGAACACACCTGCAGCTTAGAGAACCAAATTTCACGTCATTGTCAAACACACACACACACTAACCCACTCTTTGCGACGGGAATGTGTGGTGAAATCATAGACAGGCACTTTGATGCTTTTGCCCTTCTTCAGTTTTCTCAGGACTGATACAAGCAACTCAAAGTCGAAAGCATCCGGATGATCAAAGTTGTATTCATTCCTGGCTGCGAGCTCCTGTTCCTCTTTGCTCAACACCTGTGGGTTAAAAAAAATACCACACACTGCATTCAGATGTCACAAATCAACTCTAGATCAAATAATACGATGAGAAATGAGCAAACACTCATCACCCAGCATTCAAAGCTCACACACAGTTGAGAAGAGAGAACGCGTGGATTGTGTAACGTGGGACTAAAACCTCTTTAATCCAAAATCTGTTATTACCTTGTAGAAGGAGTCCATGGACAGCAGGACGACCCAAGGGACATCCAGGGCCTCGATGATCTTATTGGCCACTGTGGTTTTCCCTGAAGCACTGCCACCACACAAGCCTACAGGCAACAGACACACAGTGTGTCATCAATATCCTCCTGAGTGTAACACACACTGACAAAACCTCCTGAGTGTAACGACACACACTGACACAAAACCTCCTGAGTGTAACGACACACACTGACACAAAACCTCCTGAGTGTAACCCACACACACTGACACAAAACCTCCTGAGTGTAACCCACACACACTGACACAAAACCTCCTGAGTGTAACGACACACACTGACACAAAACCTCCTGAGTGTAACGACACACACTGACACAAAACCTCCTGAGTGTAACGACACACACTGACACAAAACCTCCTGAGTGTAACGACACACACTGACACAAAACCTCCTGAGTGTAACGACACACACACACACTGACACAAAACCTCCTGAGTGTAACGACACACACACACTGACACAAAACCTCCTGAGTGTAACACACACACTGACACAAAACCTCCTGAGTGTAACACACACACACACACACACACTGACACAAAACCTCCTGAGTGTAATACACACACTGACACAAAACCTCCTGAGTGTAACACACACACACACACACACTGACACAAAACCTACTGAGTGTAACCCACACACACTGACACAAAACCTCCTGAGTGTAACACACACACACTGACACAAAACCTCCTGAGTGTAACACACACACACTGACACACACACACACACACACACACACACACAGACACAAAACCTCCTGAGTGTAACACACACACACACACACACACTGACACGAAACCTCCTGAGTGTAACGACACACACTGACAAAGCATTTACAATGTACACACTTACTGGATACAAAACAAACATCATTGATAAGATTAACTAATAATTAACTTATTGGCCACTGTGGTTTTCCCTGAAGCGCTGCCACCACACAAGCCTACAGACAACAGACACACAGTGTGTCATCAATATCCTCCTGAGTGTAACACACACACTGACCCAAAACCTCCTGAGTGTAACACACACACTGACACAAAACCTACTGAGTGTAACACACACACACTGACACAAAACCCCCTGAGTGTAACACACACACACTGACACAAAACCTCCTGAGTGTCACACACACACACACACACACACAACCTCCTGAGTGTAACACACACACACTGACAAAACCTCCTGAGTGTAACACACACACACTGACAAAACCTCCTGAGTGTAACACACGCACTGACACAAAACCTCCTGAGTGTAACACACGCACTGACACAAAACCTCCTGAGTGTAACACACGCACTGACACAAAACCTCCTGAGTGTAACACACGCACTGACACAAAACCTCCTGAGTGTAACACACACACACACACACACACACACACTGACACAAAACTTCCTGAGTGTAACACACGCACTGACACAAAACCTCCTGAGTGTAACACACGCACTGACACAAAACCTCCTGAGTGTAACACACGCACTGACACAAAACCTCCTGAGTGTAACACACACACACACACACACACTGACACAAAACTTCCTGAGTGTAACACACGCACTGACACAAAACCTCCTGAGTGTAACACACGCACTGACACAAAACCTCCTGAGTGTAACACACGCACTGACACAAAACCTCCTGAGTGTAACACACAGACACAAAACCTCCTGAGTGTAACACACGCACTGACACAAAACCTCCTGAGTGTAACACACACACACACACACACACACACACACACACACACTGACACAAAACCTCCTGAGTGTAACACACACACTGACACAAAACCTCCTGAGTGTAACACACAGACACAAAACCTCCTGAGTGTAACGACACACACTGACAAAGCATTTACACACTTACTGGATACAAAACAAACATCATTGATAAGATTAACTAATAGAGCTGATTATGACTGTTTACATATCACTTCCCCTCACCCCCACTTCAGGAGCTTCCTCACCCTCAGGAACTTTCCCTATCAGTCAACCAGTCATTTCCACTATAACCCTCATCCTCTGGCACCCTCCCCTCACTTTTGTGCACTCTCCCCTCACCCTGAACCCTAGTACACTCTTCCCTCATGCTGAACCCTAGTGCCCTCTCACCACTCTCCCCTCACACTTAACCCTAGTACACTCTTCCCTCATGCTGAACCCTAGTGCCCTCTCACCACTCTCCCCTCACACTTAACCCTAGTACACTCTCCCCTCATGCTGAACCCTAGTGCCCTCTCACCACTCTCCCCTCACACTTAACCCTAGTACACTCCCCCCTCATGCTGAACCCTAGTGCCCTCTCACCACTCTCCCCTCACACTTAACCCTAGTACACTCTCCCCTCATGCTGAACCCTAGTGCCCTCTCACTTAACCCTAGTACATTCTCCCCTCATGCTGAACCCTAGTGCCCTCTCCCCACTCTCCCCTCACCCTAGTACACTCTCCCCTCATGCTGAACCCTAGTGCCCTCTCCCCACTCTCCCCTCACCCTAGTACACTCTCCCCACTCTCCCCTCACCCTAGTACACTCTCCCCACTCTCCCCTCACCCTAGTACACTCTCCCCACTCTCCCCTCACCCTAGTACACTCTCCCCACTCTCCCCTCACCCTAGTACACTCTCCCCACTCTCCCCTCACCCTAGTACACTCTCCCCACTCTCCCCTCACCCTAGTACACTCTCCCCACTCTCCCCTCACCCTAGTACACTCTCCCCACTCTCCCCTCAGCCTAGTACACTCTCCCCACTCTCCCCTCACCCTAGTACACTCTCCCCTCACCCTAGTGCACTCTCACCACTCTCCCCTCATGCTGAACCCTAGTGCACTCTCCCCTCACCCTCAGGCACTTTTATTATGTTTCTGTTATGGGACACTTGGTTTGTGTGTTCATGTGTGCGTTATATGTGAACATTTCCAGAGGGGGGGGGGGGGAGAGAGAGATTAACATACCTATAACAAAAGCCTCTTTAAAGGTGATCCCTGTGACATTGTACCATGGCGGGCGTCCTGCTGTGTAGATCGTCCGTTTATTGGTCCTCAGTAGAGGCGGCTCTGTTTTACTCTGACTCGTGGTTCTCTTTCGTGGAGACAGCGACGGGGTCAAAGGGCACGAGTGTCTCAAAAGTCCATCAAGAGAATCCTCACCACTGCCACTAAAGTGCAGACCAAAAATCAAATACCTCCTTTTAACTCGATTTAAGTTTTATGTACTGATGGTATTGTAACATCTCCATCAGAAATGCCTAAGTTGCACATCACTGGTCCAGTCTTTACCTGAGCAAGGCTACAAAACATTATCCCATGCAGGGGACACTGAGAGAGTCCAGAGACTCGAGAAACCCTCAGATTGAGGTCCTTACATGGTGTTTGATGTTGGTGCGGGTGAGGGAGTTACAGAGAGGGGCTTCATCTCCACTCCAGGAATCCACACACAAGCTCAGAAAAGATTGGAGCCTCATGTGAGTAAGGCTTTCATCATATGGACAGGAAATGCCTCCATGACACCAAGTGTAAGGACACGAGGTGCTCAATGGTGCCAGGAGCTCCACTAAAGTGAACAACTTATTACAGTCACACAAACTAGTGAGTCAGAAAATCTCTCCTCTGGCTTTCAGTCGTTTCGTTTGCTCGATTTTGTGGCTTTTTTAAATTTGTTAGGCAAATTGTGGAGCTTTTTTTTTTTTTTTTTTTACGGTAGCTGTATTCATTTCCCACACACACAAAATCAGACTCTTCTGTTAATGTGAGTGGGAAATGAATACAGCTACCGTAAAAGTGGGTGGGGTGGGGTGGGGTGGGGGTTGTTATGGGAACGATAGCGATGGCGATGACGTCACACGACGCGCCTCGCCCCAACCCTTTGGCTAAATGGGGAAAACCCCACGTTCCTCCTAATAGCATGGACCTTTATTTTGCATTTATTTCAAGGATTCTAAATTATAAAATCACATTATAAAATACAGAATGGACTAAAAAAACGTCCAATCTGCCACCTTGCTGAAAATGGTGAAAGGTTAAAAGGCTTCTCCATTAGCCAAACAAGCTAAAAGTGACAGCTTGTGCTAAGAGCGCACGTGCAGCCGTGTTTCCACTTTAACACACAAATAGACGTGAATAAATCACGTGGATTATTTGGCACACCGGCTAAAGTTAGCTAGCTCAGCTCGAGCCGGTTAAAGCCGAGAGCAGTATGAACTTGTTGTGATGCTTTTCACCTGTCTGATCTGGAAGCTCGCAGCTCCTCCACGTCTCCATCTTCTTTTAGATGAATTTGGACATCAGCTTGGCTTCCGGACGCTGCCATGTTTTTAAACACAAGTGCGTCCACGTCATCGAGGATGTGTGCGATTAAAGAAAAGATGCACCATCGCATCCGGCTGCAGCTCACATACACAAAACCCCTGTGCTGGCCGGAAGTAGATAAGCGGAAGTACGTCATCCTTACGATAACGCTAATTTAATATTTTAATATTTTAGTTTTACTAAACCCTATTTTATTGCCTTTAATAAATAGATATATTTATGTAATACATATTATGTTAACTAATATAATATATTATATAAATTATATTAGTTAATATAATATATATGACATAAATAGATATATTTATGTCATATTATATTAACTAATATAATTTATATAATATAATATAATTAATAATTTATATTAATTAATATAGATATATTTGTATTATAGATCTAATTTAATAATAGATATTTGCTGACACTTCAATAAGTCACGGGAAAATATCCTCGACTTTTATTTTGTCTGGTAATTTTTATTTTTATTTTTTTAATTGCAAAACAAGTTTTGAAACACAAAACCTAATTGCTTTTCAAGATTTTTTAATGTAAAGATTTTATTTAATTACGAAAAATATAATAGTATAAAGAGTCCTGAAACATTACGAGAGATGTTTGGGGATGAGGTATTACAGCAGGTCTTATACTGAATATCTCTTCCCTTGTTTAGTCCAGAGATTATTTACAGAAAGCACATCTCAAATTCTGTTCTACATTCATTTCAAGGAAACTGATTCACTGTAAGACATTTTCTAATCTGATTTCTAAAATGATTACGGTGGATACAAAACACAAAACATCTCTACACACGCCTGTTTTGTACGGCAGGTTTTTGTGATGTAAAATCAGAATCAGAACAAGAATCAGGTTTATTGGCCAAGTGTGTTGACACACACAAGGAATTTGGTTCCAGCTGTTTGTGACTCTCAAAAGTACAGACATAAATAACACTATACTATACAAACTATACAAGACAATGCAGGCGATGAAATACAATACAGACAGAATGAGTATTAAATATGAATATAGAATATGACTGATCAGTTATTTACATAAAGTGTGGGAGTGCAAATAACAATATTGTGCAATATTAGGCTTTTGTACAATATATAGCAGCAGTAGTGTGTAATATATACAGATGATTTGATGACTGACAGTCCTGATAATGCAGTACTTATAGATATGAAGCAAGGAATATAATTATGGTGAGTTGTTGATCAGGGTGATTGTCTGGGGAAAGAAACTGTTCCTGTGGCTGGCAGTTTTAGAAGGGAGGACCTGAAAGAGGTTGTGTCCAGGATGCGAAGGGTCAGTGGTGTTTTTTCCTGCCCGGTTTTTGGTTCTTGTGCCGTACAAGTCCTGGGGAGTGGACAGGGGGGCACCAATTATGTTTTCCGCTGTTTTTACTGTGCATTGCAGTCTGTTTCTGTCCTGCTTTGTTGCTGCACCAAACCAGATGGTGATGGATGTTCACAGGACACATTCAATGACTGTTCAATATTATTGAATAAAATAAAATCAAACCAATAAATTAGACAAGATCCAGGTTTAATATGACGTAGCAAATAACACACATTGGTTTCAACACTAAAGTGAAACCAAATAGAAAACTAAATAACTTTGTAGGTAGGTTTGCACAGCGCTTAACTAATACTTTGTGGGATTATTTACAGTGATCGATAAATACATGATTAAAATCAATTCTGTTGATTGATTCGTCTGCTCTTTGCTCGGGTCATAATGTTTTTGTCTTTTCTGTTTTTCTGCTTTTTCTTATCATAGCCTTGGGTATTATCTATAAAGTCTGGAGTGTATCCTTTTTATGTAGTCATCAGTATAAAACCTGGCTAAAACCTTTGTTTAGACTATAGAATGTCCAGGTTGCCTTTATGCATGCAATAAACCATCTCTTTCGTTATACTCTGGCTCTGAGTCTCCTTTCATCTGGTGATATCAACTGCAGGATATTGATGATCATTCTGTAAGATCCACTGCTAAATGTGACAGTGATGTTCTCCATAATGGTTCAGATGACAGACCGCATGATTTGATCTGGTGATCCTGTGACAAACATACTCCAGCTCAGGTGAGTGAGACATTCGATCAAAGATCCTTCTCAATACAGAGCACATTTTAATAGAATATGGTAACAGAGTACTCAGGATCTTAATGGTGTTGCCCTCCAGTTTGTGAGTCGTCCTTGCCTTTTGCTGATAATTTCAGCTTGAAGAGGGATCTAGGGCAAAAGTTAGATAAGTTGTGTGGAAGGAAACGGCTACATTATGTAAAGATCTCGGTATTCCAGAACAATCAGATTGGAGGATAGAGCTGTGTTTTTCTGCTTTGGATAAATATAAGAAGTGTAATGACCTTGAGGCTGTGCTGCAGATGTTCAGGCAGTGGATTACATTCTTAATACAAGATAGGGAAATGAGAAGATGTAAAACCTGTGAGATGAATGCAAGGCTGTTTTAACCATATCTGTTAGTCAGTCAGTAAGAGACGAGGCTTCGTTTACTCAGACTGCCAGGACACATTCAAACAAAACCTAAAAGTCATATTTAAGACTAGATTCTGAGGTTGTGTGCTAAGATTGGGGCAGATTTTAAATCAATGCGTCTCTCAAGAAATACTCCAACAACCACCTACTCTGCTCTAGCAACGCATTTGCAATACTAATAACTTGCTTAATGAGAAAGAAACACTGTATTATCTCTTTTTTAAAATGTGTTGTTTTTAGGCTTTCTAGACAATATAAGACAATATTCTTCTCTTCCTTTTCCTTTAGTATGCCAAGTCTTGGCATAATGGTTAGAGAGTTTGACTCCTAACCCTAAGGTTGTGGGTTTGTGTCTCGGGCCGGCAATACCACGACTGAGGTGCTCTTGAGCAAGTCACCGAACCCCCCCCCCCCCCCCCCCAACTGCTCCCCGGGCACCGCAGCATAAATGACTGCCCACTGCTCCAGGAGTGTGTTCACGGTGTGTGTGTTCACTGCTTTGTGTGTGCACTTTGGATGGGTTAAATGCAGAGAACGAATTCATACTTAGCTGTATGTCCCATCACTCACTTCACTTCACTTAATCAGTTTAGTATCCTATCACTCATGTAAAGCTACAGTCATGTTGTATTGTTTGGGTTTAGGTGTGTTCCAGCATTTTCCTTTTATTTAAATGTTGATCTTGTCTAGTCGTATCCACAGTGATGAGGGTGAGGATGCAGGTTTAAATTCCACCCGAGAGAAGAGTTTATATTTGCTGTACAACATATTTGATACAAAAGCTTAAAATGCATTCCGTTATTAAAAGATGCAAATCAAATGAAGCCAGAAGTGTGTAACCAGTTCCTTCTTTTTAGACTCGTATTTTAGAGTCGGCAGTCGAAAAGTGCTGCTGCATCTTAATGCTGTAATAATGTGATGTGTGTGTGTGTGTGTGTGTGTGTGTGTGTGTGTGTGTGTGTGTGTGTGTGTGTGTGTGTGTGTGTGTTATGGGTTGTGCATTGCTCATTTACAGTCAGACTGCAACTGCTTTTTTAGCAGAGAGAGAGAGAAAGAGAGAGAGAGAGAGAGTGAGAGAGATAGATAGATAGATAGATAGATAGATAGATAGATAGATAGATAGATAGATAGATAGAGAAGGGAGAGAGAGAGAGAAAGAGAGCAAGAGAGAGAGAAAAGAGAGAGAGATAAAGAAAGAGAGAGAGAGAGAGAGAGAGAGAGAGAGAGAGAGAGAGTGAGCGAGTGACAGACACGTGCACGCGCACTCTCACTCTGCGTCTCAGCGCTGCGCCTTTTGCACAAAAGCCTCAAGTTCAGCGCTGTGGCGCATTAATAACTTTCCTCGCTGCTCGGTTCACAGCGACGATGTGGGATTTGATTCCGTGCGATTATTTTCACTTCTGATAAAACATGGACTGGAGGATTGTTTATCGCGTGCTGTAAAGGAAAGAAGAATCACATGTGCTTTTGTAATTCAGCGCTCACCTTCTTACTCATTTACCTGTGATTAGCGAGAGGACTGGATTACAGGCTGCTCTGTAGCATGGAGGCTCGCGCGCATTCGGAGAAATCTCATCTAATTAATGAGGGAAACAGCAAAACATACTCTCTGAAACTTAACAGGTGAATATATCTATTTTTTGCATGTGTGTACGCTTGAGCTCCACTGGATGCCTAATGTTCTACGTGCGTTTGAGGTGCCTTTAAAAACCAAATTGATAATAATAATAATAATAATAATAATAATAATAATAATAATAATAATAATAATAATAATAAATTATTATTCATTCATTCTAATCCCAGCAGTTTTTTTTGTTAGTTACTATTTTATTATATTTTATTTTAAGTATTTAAATAAAGACGCTTTATTTAGTATTTAAATAAAGTCTATCAGTGTAGCTTGAAAAAAATCAAGTGATTTTTTAATAGCTTAATTTTCCCACACTGCTGCAACATCTATCAGATTGAGGACACCCTTTTTTCCAGGAAAAAAAATGTCCCTAATTGTCCATAGCACAGAGAGTCAAATGGATGAGATGCAGCAGACTGCAGAGAGAAATCAACACCTGCAGTGATCAAAAACTAACACCTCTATCTGGACTTGTATAAACCCTGTAGGTGTTCATTTAACCCTGGCTTTTTTTTTTCTTTTCCTCCTTCATAGTCCTCTCAGAGATTGCATGGTGTGTGTGTGTGTGTGTGTGTGTGTGTGTGTGTGTGTGTGTGTGTGTGTGTGTGTGTGTGTGTGTGTGTGTGTGTGTCAATGAGCAAATTCATTTCCATGCATCACTTGCTTTTGGACAGCGTTTGACAAATGGCTTCGGTTTTTCACCTCTTAAAGGATCAGAAAAAAAATCCAGCTTCAAAGCCGTCGTAGGTTTGTTCAAAAACCTTTTATAAAGATTGTTTTAAAGCAAACACCACATTAACTGGATATTAAAACAAACAAAAAAGAAATAAAAATAATAATCAAAACGTTGCTTTTATAGTTTCTTTATTTATCTGGATATTTTGTTTAGAAAAAGAATTCGATTTGAGAATAAACATTGATTTTAATTCTTTCATTTTGATTTAATTATTTGATATTTATTTATTTATGTATTTATTTATTTATTTATTTATTTATTTATTATGGTGCAGTGGCTGAACATTTCAAATTCGACAAAAAGCAATTAGTTCTAGATCAAAGCGCGTTCTCTATGAAGACGAAGAGTCACAAGATCACAGTTAATACTAGTGACACGAACAGGACATGTATCTCTATGCGTCCTCCCTTAGAGTGCTGTACATTTACTAGAATTTACTGTCAAGTGGCGGGGATAAGCAGGATGGGCATCTAGAATTATAGGAAATTGATAAAGTCTAAAAAACCAGAATGTAATTTTTTTTGGGGTGGGGAGGGGTCACGTTTAATCTGTCTTAAATTCCAAAAATGTCAGATGGGTAAAATGTGTAAAAATGTGTAAAAAACACTCTTTAAACGTGTTCCTCAATTCTAGGGTCTTTTAGAGCTTTAAAGCCTGTGTGTGTGTGTGTGTGTGTGTGTGTGTGTGTGTGTGTGTGTGTGTGTGTGTGTGTGTGTGTGTGTGTGTGTGTGTGTGTGTGTTTCCTGTGATCTCTGTGTAGATAGAAAGAAAGGCAGACGCTCAGGTGAGGAAAGTACAGTGTAAACAGTTAACCCTGGCTGTACCTTTGAAAAAAATTCTCTATCATGGGTCATTTCTGTGACATTACTTATAAAATAAAACAAATTTCTGTGTATGAATTGATCACACTAACTATAATAGTAATAAAAATAATAATACTTTAAAAATAATAACAATAATAGCAATAATACTTAAAATAATAATAATAATAACACAATAATAATAATAATAATAATAATAATAATAATAATAATAATAATAATAATAATAATAATAATAGGCATTTATGTACAATGAGAGAAATCGGAAATAGGCATCCGACAGTGTTTTATGTTCCTTATAAATTCTTCTGTTCTTCTGTTTATTATTGAAACATTATTTAGAGTAAACAAACTAACTGAAAGAGCTTTACAAAGATTCTTCAATTACAAGCGATACACAACTATTATATTATTCTTATTCCATGTAGTTTGATTTGTTGATTTTATTTGTGCAGATATCGGCACAGCATTATAGAAATATAAAAATGAAACATATACATTTATCCCTAATGATCAAGGAAACGAGGAAAAACTGCCTGAGACGATATGAGGTGGGAAAAACCAAGAGAGGAACCAGACGCAGAGTGAAACAATCCTCTTGCTCCGGATAGTGTGATGAAGATTATAATTCGATTCCCTTTATACAAAATTGCAAATAGTGTATCAGAGTTATTGAACTCGAATGTCTATTGTATTGAACCGTTTAGTGACGGAGACTGTTCTTTAATTAAAATAAATAAAAAAATTAAAAAATAAGGATTTATTTTAGGTTTTATTTTAGGCCTCCTGTCCTCGCGCGTGCACCCACAAGTTTAAATCCCCTCTTTTCTGTATTTTTTTGCTGTTCATTTGCAGAGAATCGTTTGGTTCCTTTAGAGAATCAAGACAAATACAACGAAATAATGAATCTGTGATTAAATTCGCATCAGTCATAAAGATGAAAGTCTGCTGACGGTGAGGACGCATGTAATAATAATAATAATAATAATAATAATAATAATAATAATAATAAACATATTTTTGACATCCATAATGTATAATTCTGACACATGCACCGAACACAGCGGATGATAAATGAGCTAATTATTTTTTTTAATAACTCCATGTGAACGCGCATTTGTTTCTTTGTTTGTTTGTTTGTTTATTCTTTCTACATTTTTGTTATGATTATATAACCTTGCCAGGTGCCACACAGCTGTGGTTTAAAAAACAAAAACAAAAAAAACCCCAAACAAAAAAAAAACTCCACTCAATTACCCCTGTTTTATTTTTTTCTTGAATTAAATCAAGTGCAAATTAACTGAAAAGTGGTTTATCTTCATATATATGATCTTTTACAAGATGTCGGATGTTCACCCAAGTGTAAACTGAAAGAAGGTAAAAATGCAGTCCGATTGATTTCAGGAAGAACTGCCCCATGGTGAGGAGACGTACGCAGTATGGAGGGTATAGAGGGTGGGATTGTATCATGTGTGTCACTCCCAGTGGGGTGATTATACTGTGTCTCGCTTGGCTGCTTCATTTCTGTGTGTGTGTGTGTGTGTGTGTGTGTTGGGGGTGCTTATCTCTTCTGAGGCGAGAGGCAAGATTGCCCTTTTCCACTCCATTAGCTTCATCATAGCGTCTCTCCCATCAACACGCCTGCAGCAGAGGGACAGAGAGGCCAGAAAAGCAGACTCAGCAGCTTCAGCCCACGCTGTATTCATTAAACTCTGATGTGTATCCCTGATGTGTCATGCTGATTAAATGTATTGGAACATCATTTCGGTGGGGTTCTCATGGATTTGAACATTTGGTATTCTAGTGGTCAAGGGGTAACACTGTGTGTGTTAGAGATAAAATTAAGTTAACTGACCCTTAGTGTTTAAACCTCGGTCACTCTGTTACGGAGCGATTCCTTTTTTTTTTACACCGTCCACCAGATATTTCACAAATGACAAGTGCGATGTTTGTAAGATTTATAAGGAATGATGTACATTATGAATACATAGGGACATTATTTACATTGACATTATTTACTGTCCAGTGTCAACCAAATGAGGACGAGGTTCCCTTCTGAGTCTGGTTCCTCTCAATGTTTCTTCCTCATGTCATCTCAGGGAGTTTTTCCTCACCACCGTCACCTCAGGCTTGATCATTAGTGATAAATGTTAGAGATAAATAGTACAATTTAAACACCCCCCTCCCATATATTCTGGTTTTGCAGAATTTATCAATCTCCTATAATTCTAGATGTCCATCCTGCTGAAATATTCCCAGAACTCGAAAATGTACAGAACTCGAAAGGAAGACGCATAGAGATGCATGTCCTGTTACAGTTCCTATTCTGTTTCTGTACATCTGTAAAGCTGCTTTGAGACCATGTCCATTGTTAAAAGCACAGTACAAATAAATGAATTCAAATTGAATTGAATGAACTGATTTAGAGTTTTGGTATTTATCCAAACAGCAAGATCAAGTTCTTCATGCTTTCTTCCTGTACAGAGATGGTAATTAAATATTCAGGAACTCAGCATCCACGATTTTTGCTATTGGAATTTGCTATTCATCAGTCAGTAGTAAAGTCTAATATCTCAATAATTAGTGGTTCAGTAAAGGATTTTTATCCTTCTCCTTGCTCCACGAACATTAAGATATAAATTAAGCGTGCTACGAGGCATACATCTTGGTAACAAGAAGAGATCGACTTGGCAGAAGTCTCCCTGTCCTTGGCATCAGGTTCTACTTGTAATCTGTAATAAACTATCTGCCGTTTACATTTATTCATGGTTCGAACTCATTTTTAATATCTACAGTATATGTACCCAAAATATAAATCTGCATAACGGCTGCAAAACATCTGTCTCTTCGTTTTTTTCAGTGAATTTCCAGGTTCCAATGAAAGCTACCCGAGTCAGGTGTATGAAAACGGAGATGCCACAGGAGCCATTGAGTTGAAAAGGCCCGTGGGAGCCCACTGTCATGGAAGCAAAGCACAGTGGGAGGAAAACCGGGATAAAGTGGTGGCTAAAAAGAAGCTGTACATTGCCTCTGTAGTCTGCCTGCTCTTCATGATCGGGGAAGTGATCGGTAAGAGATACGGTGCTGTAGAAAAGAACAACCAATGCTGCTATACAAACTTCTTAAAGACGGAGGGTGATTTATAAAAAAGGTACATAGTGTGTTTGTGTATTGTTATATGTAGCAGGTTCAGAGGAACTGGTAACAGAAAGGAGTTACACAACCCAGTCCAGATTTAAGCATTTCATGATCGCAGGAATTAACACACGATCATCCAAACTCCACATTATAGATGTTGAGATTTCTCAAAATGATGCAGGCAGAGACGTATCGAGTGAGGACGTGTGAACATGAGTTCAGCTCTCAGAGAATCTCAGTCATTACAGATGTCACTGGGAGGAGATTAAAAAGAGAAATCCAGTGCTGATGATTTCACCAGGTCAATTATTCACCAAGTCCAAGGCACAACACACACACAAAAATTCCAACCTGGATGAACTGCTTAGTGTAAAACGTATTGAAGTGGATTAACAAAGTTAAGAGCAGAGATTTGCTTACATTTGCTAGTAATATCAATATAGTGCAGAATATTGAATACTGAAATTTCATTTCAACTGATAGAACCTATAAAATGTTTATTTCCAGATTTAAAAAAAATCCCATGTTATATTTAATATGCTCTCAACCAGTTTAAATTTCTGCTGCAAAATAATGTAAAGCTTCCCCCCCCACGTCATGTGACCTGTAACTGATTTTGCTCTACATTAGACCGATTACTGAGGAAACAGAACTGTGCTAACAATAAATTCAGAACCCTGAGTGAACAGTAAAGCCTAGCGTACACTACGTCACCATCGACTAAGGTTTATTTTCAATCGTGAAATATTTTCTTGATTAATCATGTAGTGTGATGCACTCTTTGACTAGCCGTTTATACGACAACAAGAAACAGCCAGCGAGAGACGTGAAGGCAAATCGGATTTGTTTGCCATCGTGTGCCACAGATCCCTGAATCTTTCATCTCTTAGCGTAGGGGAGCTTGAGGACTGAATGAAATCTATTCAATGTATCGTATCCAAATGGTTGTTAGGAAGAGAAAAAATCAACAAACAGTTTAGTTGGTTTTGGCTAGCCTGAGTTTTATTCGTTTTTTCTCTTGTTTCTAAACAGAATATCGGATACAGTCACATGTCAGATGAGAGAGAACTTCTTTGAGAACTGCTGATCTATTCAATAGTGCTATGTTACAATGTCTAATTTAAATTGATTGTGTTTAACCTGCATGTCAGTTACTCATACTTAAGGTGCAACATAATCATTATGTGAAATTCTCTTTAGACTCTACAGCACACGACGTTCTGGACTTCTAGCTTCTATTAATCTTGAATTTTGTGTTCTATTATTCTTTCTATTAAAAACAACCACGGTGGCTTAGTGGTTAGCACGTTCGCCTCACACCTCCAGGGTCGTGGTTCGATTCCCGCCTCCACCTTGTGTGTGTGGAGTTTGCATGTTCTCCCCGTGCCTCGGGGGGTTTACTCCACTCCGGTTTCCTCCACCGGTCCAAAGACATGTTTGGTAGATTGATTGGCATCTCTGGAAAATTGTCCATAGTGTGTGTGTGTGTGTGTGTGTGTGTGAGTGAATGAGAGAGTGTGTGTGCCCTGCGATGGGTTGGCACTCCGTCCAGGGAGTATCCTGCCTTGATGCCCGATGATGCCTGAGAGCACAGGCTCCCCGTGACCCGAGAAGTTCAGATAAGCGGTAGAAAATGAATGAATGAATGAATTGAATTTTCCATCTTCAAACAATCAGAAAACAAAAATTTTTTTTCAAATTGCAGAAAAATACAGTGCTGTGAAACGAAGTACTTTGTCTAGAGATTAAGGGTCAGAGTTCAGGAGTCAGACATGACGCAGTGGGTTCGATATGATCAGCAGCTTGTTTCCAGGTTTTCAATGTCTTTTTAATTTTTTCAAATGTCCTATATATAAACCTTTGTTTTTCTTGTTACTTTACATTACAGTCGTACTCTAAAATGGATTCAACTCATTTTAGAAGCTATACTTGGAACTTACAACTTGCACACTTACAAAAAGTTACATTAAAAAAATAATAATTAACGAGATTCAGACCAATCATCCTGTCTGATATGAAAAAGGTGCTGGAAAAGCAAACGATGTGCAGGACCTGGAGGATTTTTCACTGCTCAGGAGAAAACAGGGACTCATTTACAACTCTCACAAAACATCTTGCGTCGTTCCTGCGCATCAATACACTGTAGTTTAATCTGGATCATCTGTGTAAATTCAACCAGAATCTGACACTTTAAATCAAGCTCGGTATGTCGACGGCTCCTCCGTTTTCATCGACTTTTATTCGGATGCCATTTGTTTCTTGTCATCTTCGAGGGAGATGAATGTTCCTTCTGTGTGGAATGAAGCATTAAGGATTTCTGGTTTAATAATCATTTATAGTTCATTTTTACATTGTGGTATTGACTCAATGCTGGCTTCAGAGCGGAGCATTCGATTTCTTAGACAACATTTATTAGGCAACAGTCTTCTCCAGAAATAGTGAGAGAATCATTTAATAATTAAATTTTAATGTAGGCGGGTTGTTTGACTGTTTTATGATCAAATATCAATGACTAATAGACTAATCTTATTTTTAAAATGTGAAAGCTCTGTTTAAAAGCTACACACACACTGCAAATACTGTAAACAGCGATTTTATGCAATTTGTTGATACGTCTCTCGACTAGCTTCCAGTGGTCCGTGTTCTCTCTGTTTCTCCAGGAGGTTATCTGGCCCACAGCTTGGCCATCATGACCGACGCTGCTCATCTGCTCACAGACTTTGGTAGCATGATGGTTAGCCTTTTCTCCCTGTGGATTTCCTCTAGACCTCCCACCAAGACCATGACCTTTGGCTGGCACAGATCAGGTAAGTATTATTGAAGCAAAACCAACATCTGCTCCAACATCTGCAGGAGATATTTGTCATTCAGTGAGAATATTTGTGAGTTGATATTTGATATGATGTCTATGTCTTAAGTAATGGGTTTGTTTGTTTGTTTGATTGTTTACAGAAATTTTGGGAGCCCTGATATCCATAATGTCCATCTGGATCGTTACTGGGGTGTTGGTTTACCTCGCCGTTGAGAGAATTGTAAAAAATGATTATGAAATCGACGGCAGAGTGATGCTGCTGACTTCAGGGTGTGCCGTCATGGTCAACATCATGTGAGTCAAAAAAAAAAAGAAAAGTGTGCTCACTGTGTTCCACTAAATAACTGTAGCTGCTTCAAGTCTGGCTATGGTAATTATGCAGACTTGTCCATAATCCTACCTTGCTGTAGTTAGTGGGTGTGGCTTAAGATTTACTAGTTTGATTTAAGAGGCTAGTGGTTTTAATCCATTGTTGTTACAGAATGGCGTACATCCTCCATCACTCCACCAACCTTCACGGGAATGACTCTGGCTATCACAAGATCACCGAGAATGGGATGAGTCCAGTGGGACATGGCCACTCTCACAGCCTCCTGGGTAGCCATGGGAACACCAGTGTCAGGGCGGCATTCATCCATGTTCTGGGTGACCTTTTACAGAGTTTTGGGGTGATGGTTGCAGCCATCGTTATCTACTTACGGGTAAATACCTCAAATCACTCCACTCTGTACAGTCACACAAAGTTGTCTAGAGCTACACTATATGACAAAAGTATGCACACCACTGATCATCAGACCCATATGGAGTTCTATAGTGTATCTATAGAACACTCTAGTATTACATTTTCTCTTCAGTGGAACTACAAACTGGTTCCCGCATGACAACATCCCTGTGCACAAAGCAGCTCCATGAAGACATGAAGATTGGAGTGAAGAACATGAGTGTCCTGCACAGAGCCCTGACTCTGACTCAACCCGACTTACACCTTTGCTCTGAACTAGAGTCTCCTCAACATCCTAACATCAGAGTCTGAACTCACTAATGTTTTTGTGGCTGAATGAATTCCCACAGTTATAGCAGAAAACCTTCACAGAAGAGAGGAGCAGATTGGAGGAGGTTATTACAACGGCAGACGAGAGTAGGACTTTCAAGAAGGACATTTGGGTGTGATTTGTGATTGTCATAGTGTGCACAAACTTTTGGCCATATAGTGTGATGAGTTACGATAGATTTTTAAAGAAGACTAACTGAATGCTTTGTGTTGCAGCCCGAATACAAAATCGCTGATCCCATCTGCACCTTCCTGTTCTCTCTGTTTGTCCTGGGAACAACACTCACCATCCTCCGGGATGTGTTCCGCATCCTCATGGAGGGTAGGTTTGGGGTTTTAGTGGCTCAGCATATGATTATATACACAAATCATTGAACTTTCATAAAGCTGAAACAAACAGCTACTGTATTATCGAAATAAACATATATATTTTAGATCCGGGGGTCAGTAGGCCATGACCTCTCAATAATAAGAGGTCTTATGTGGTAAGTCACATGATTTTATGGTTTAATCTGACCCACTGGTGCACATGTAGTGGACACGCTGACACAAAGAGTTTAAATGACTTCAGAAGCTGAAGTTACTTGGACGAGGTGAGGCGTTTTTGTGTCCTACCTAATATTTGTACAACACAGAGTTTATCATGAGGAGATCGTGAGTTCAAATCCCAGAAAACCAAAGACTTCCTTCAACCTTCTAATTAGTTGGAAATACTAATTATTGATTTAATTTCTCATCGTTAATCTAATAGTGTTAGTAAAATCTTCACATCTTCACTGTGTCCTTCATGGCATCGGTTTATCTTTCAGGAGCACCCAGAGGAATTAAGTTTAACTCTGTGAAGGAGGTTCTGCTCTCGCTGAAATCTGTAAAGGCTTTGCACAGTCTGCATTTGTGGGCTCTAACTATAGGACAGCCCCTAGTTTCTGTCCACGTGGCCATCGGTAAGAACTAAACTTCACTTCACTCTGACATATTTTCCTAAAACGAATTCGGCTTAAAGTGATGTCGCTGATTTGCGTATTGTATTTAGTGCTCAAATTAAACGCAGTTTGTGTTGTCATCAGAGGAGAATGCAGATCCTCACAGCGTACTGAAGGAAGCCACAGAACTCCTGCAGACCAAGTTCGGCTTCTACGGCACCACCATCCAGGTCGAGCCCTACAGTGAGGACATGGCCTACTGCACCATGTGCCAGGATCCCATAGATTAACCTCACCAAGCAAATCCGGTGAGGAAGCAGTTTCCATCCTGGGAAGCAGCCTGTCTGAAATACATTGTTTTTGAAACCCTACTGGTGCACTTTTTAGTTCTTGGTTATATGTACACGCAGAGACACTGCCATCCTTTCATAGTTCCTAAAACATGTATGCTTCTCAGGCTTTATTCCCATAATACACACAACATCAATATTTATTGTATGTTAACAAACAGAGGCATTAAACAGCTGCCCCACACTGACCACCAAACAACCACAAGGTCCAGATTGATGTCCATGACTCTTCAAGATGTTTTCTTTGCTCACTTTTACAGAGATCAGACACAATAATGGGCGTAAATCCTGGGGAGGGACGGGGGGGACATGCCCCCCCATCCGAGGATTCCAAAAACTTATTTTTTTTAAATATCGCACTCTCTATTGTGAAAAATATATGTATGTATACCTAAATAATTGTGTAATTAGAAAAAAAAACAATTGCAAAAACTGCATTTAGAAACAGTTGAGTCCCCCCCTCCTCCTCACAGTGGTTTGACCCACTGCCTGCTTTCCCAGTACATCTCACCTACTCTGCACACACGAGTCAGGTGTGTGGCTGAGGCTCAATTAATGTTGAACTCCATTAAGTAGGGAATTTTATTCACTTTAAATAAAGCGATTCTCTTTAATGTAGTTGATGCAGACTCATTTCATAAATTAGTTGCGGCAAAAATGCTGATTACCGATGTAATTTTCCATGAATCTGCTATATTAGCGATTAAAATATTACTTATGTAGTTAACGTTAGCTTGTTTATATGGAATAAAAACACTGTCAATAATAATCGTACGTAATTCAAAGCATTTGTGTGTAAATTTTAATTTTACAGAGTTGGATCCCAAAATCTACGGCCACGACAGTTTACAGATACGAGATTTTGTGTGTTTGTTCAAATACAACTCCAAAATGTACGACTATGACAGTTTACACACACAACGCTTGTTTTCACAACACCTCTTTTTCACACACGAAAACGGTCTGCGAAACAACTGTCAAAAATACGTCATCACGTTCACAGGCATTACTATCCAAGGGAAGATGAATCGATTCCACGAAGTGCGCATGCGCCCCGCCCTCTTTTAAACCACTGGCGCCGAAACGGCGGATCAGCAGCCAAGCGCTCACTCATCGATCATCTCAGGTAAGTTGGTTTTTCCTTCCAAATTCGGACATGTTTAAGGGTTAGTTATCACTAATAACAGAGAGGAGTAATATTACAGAGATAGGTTAACTATAGTAAGTAAGATTAGCTCTCAGTAAGGTTACATTAGGTGCTGTTTAGCTGTTTACAGCTGTTTAGGAGGTCATCACTGCAGTCTGTAGCGTGATGAGAGAGGCCTACATAAACGACACACACCTCACACCTAGCCATTTCCTGCTGCACTGACTGCCCATTTGACTTGGACCTTCTTTCTTGTGCTGACTGTCCACTGATATTGGACTGGTTCCCCATTTTCTGTTGTCCAGCACTTAAGGTGTTGGTCAACATCGACACCAGATTCTGGGCTGAGTGCAAGATGTCACCTAATAGAACCTGATAAACAATAAAATATGACTTTAACACTTAAGCAGTGAACACGTATTGCATAACCTGTGTATTCCAGTACATGTACACAGCTGTAACATTGCTAATTCTTTTATGTTGGCCTATCACATCACGCTACAGACTGCAGTGATGACCTCCTAAACAGCTGTATTCTTTAAGCACCTAATGTAACCTTACTCTGAGAGCTAATCTTACTATAGTTAACCTATCTCTGTAATATTACTCCTCTCTGTTATTAGTGATAACTAACACCTAAACATGTCCGAATTTGGAAGGAAAACCAACTTACCTGAGACGATCGATGAGTGAGCGCTTGGCTGCTGATCCGCCGTTTCGGCGCCAGTGGTTTAAAAGAGGGCGGGGCGCATGCGCACTTCGTGGAATCAATTCATCTTCCCTTGGATAGTAATGCCTGTGAACGTGATGACGTATTTTTGACAGTTGTTTCACAGACCGTTTTCGTGTGTGAAAAAGAGGTGTTGTGAAAACAAGCGTTGTGTGTGTAAACTGTCATAGTCGTACATTTTGGAGTTGTATTTGAACAAACACACAAAATCTCGTATCTGTAAACTGTCGTGGCCATAAATTTTGGGATCCAACTCCGCAAAATTAAAATTTACACACACATGCTTTGAATTACGTACGATTATTATTGACAGTGTTTTTATTCCATAGTTTACAATAGCTTGTTGCAGAGTGCACTGCAACTAACACCCCAAAGCCTTCGAGGAAAAACTTTGAAAATAACCATAATGATGCCATGCTACAATAATAATGATAAAACCAAAGTTTTTCCAATGTGGGGACATATCTTTATAAGTACAATTAGACTGTATTATTTGTGTCCCCCTTCAAAAATTGCTCATGAGAAATTTTATATTTGTCCCCCCCCGTTAAATGAAATTTACGCCCATGGACACAATGGCTCTGAATCATCAGAGTTGTATAGGGACAAAGTATGTGATCTCTGGATGAGTGTTTCAGATTGAACTCATTAAAACTCCTGTGCACAAGGAGACCTCAGTAAATTACAGCTCCATGTGCACACATGTAGGTAAACCTTAATCACACGACACAGGTTACAGCTCGTTACTCTGTCGCATGAGTAATAAGCAGATTTACATACGAGAGGTGTCATTGACATGAAACACAAGCTCAGACCCTTCTTGGAGATTTTTTTTGTCTAATGTAGATTTTATTTTAATACTCTTCTTTTTGATTATTTTTTTAGGATTATTTAATGGATTTGTTTATTTTAGTCATATTTATTTACATATACTTTTAGTTACTCTACATTCCTTTTTTTATTTTTTGTATTTTTTATTTTTATTTTTTATTTATTTATTTTTTGTCCAGCATCCAAAAAAGAAGCTCCACTCACATTACAGTAAAGGACAGTACATTTTTTATAAACCTGTTGGATCCTTGTCTCTCTAGTGAATAATTAGTGTTTCATGCTCTAGCTCAGGGCTGTCAAACTCAGTCACAGTAGGCCAAAATATAAAACTGAGATAAAGTCACGGGCCAAACTGAATATTTATTGAAAAATGAACTGCAACTGATATGTAATGTTCAACCTTTTTCATATAGAAACAAACTTTAGTTTTACTTGAACACGGGATTTGGAACAACCAGAGCTTCATATTACAAACACATAAGAATTTGAAATAAAAGACACATCAGTGGTGTTCATTTCTTATTTAAATAAAATAAATTATGCCTCCCACTGTATCATTTTAAGTTCCTTTTTGAAGTGGATCTTTTTCAAAACCAACAACAAAACAACCAAAAATCATAATTTCAATAATAAATTCATTAAATGAAAATCCAACGTGCAAGTTGCGTAGGGCCCCGCAAATTACGCAAGGCCTCATTTTACAGTGCGTGTTAATGTTTACTGTGTAGATGACCATATGAAGCGGAGCAATCCATCTGGCCATGAAAAGAGAAAAAAGAAACAAAATGAGACTGAAATGCGAGAACAGCAATCAGGTAAACTTGTGTTCTCTTCAAGTTTGTTGTCAGCAAGAGCAAATAACAGTAAAGTTAAGTTGATGTGATTCTGTCTCTAGTCTCTATTTGACTAGCTTAATTAGCTGTGCAGTGCTGCCAGGGCATCTCTTGGCCTGTCTGTCTGTCTGTCACACAACAATTTATTGCGTGACCATTCGCGTGAATAAACGTCCAAGGGCAACAGTGTTTATAGACGGCAGCCCGATCGCCGCACCGAGCGTGCACACGCACACGCGTTCATATGCGCGTGCAATCGTAGCAGCAGCATCTGTGTGGGGACCAGTATAAAAAGTAGCGTGATTAGCACTCCTAAATGACTATGTTTATAGTCACTCAATCAAGGTTACAACGTTAATGCAATATGGAAACCAACGGATTTAATGGGCATAATGCCAGGTCATTATGAATGCACATCCCTCAGTAAATAATAACCATCAGGGATCAAGTATTGCTCTCGTGCATACTATAAAACACAGTGATACGGTATGGCAAGCCATTTTAGCTTTTATACATTCACATGATATGGATTTTTGATATCAAGAATTCAGTTTTCAATACTTAAAATGTAAATATTAAGAGTGTGATTTCTAGAAGTAACCGTATTTTTGATATCAGGAATTACGTCATTTCTGATATCTGCTATTGCATATTCACTAGGAGCAAACTTTTTTTAAAAGTAGGGAGGTTTGTAGTGGGAGCAATGGGGTGTCAAGTGTGAATGTGTGGCAAATGGTTTACATGGCTCACGGGTCAGGTAGGAGGGCCCCTTAGCAGAATTTTGCTTAGGGCCCCATGGAGGTCAGGATCGGCTCTGCTCCCACCTGTCTTGAAAGCTCCTATTGTCCATCTTTCGTTTTGCAATTTTTGTGGAGGGTGGAATTAACTTGTGACTGTAACATGGTTGTTAACGACTGTCAACAGCTCTTGCTGTTCGTGACTATGCGTCAATACAGTGGTAAGGCATTCTGGGTATTTGTAGTATTAGTGGAGCATGCGGCTAGCCAGCTGTAATGCACATTTTATATGATCTCGTGGGCCAAATATAATTGCACCTGAGTTTGACACCTCTGCTCTAGCTAGTCTCATGTACTCAGACCTTCAATCTGACTGCAGAAGGTCTGAACTCCACAGCAGCTTTTACTGGCCAAGGTACCGTGCAAGAGGGTGTCTTCTGAGTGACACGTAAAGCAGCCAATCACAGTTCGTTGTCATGTTTAAAGTCTCTAAAGAAACAGACCGGTATGCAGCCATAGATGGTTTAAATAAGAAACCGGTTCAGATTAATAGTAAGAAGAGCTCCTGAAGTGTCTCCACTTTTATGTGTTTTTGTATGCAGGAGGTCTTCAGTCAACTAGGACCATCTTCATTAAATTTTTTTTTTTTTCACTCTTAATAGCATCACATGGACACTTTGTTTTGCCGCAGCTCGTTTGGTGTCGATCATCAAACGCACGTAACATGACTGAAGCCCCGCCCCCTTTCTACATAAGTGTCACAAGAAGTGTCCAAGATTTTTTGTATTTTCTTCGATAAAATAAGTGCACCACTTCTTGAAAACACTCCACACACTATTTACACTATGTAGTGTGTGTACAGTGTGATTTGGGACGCACCTCTAGATTTGTAGTGTTGTTTTCCCATAGCGAGAAACACCTCTTTCTAGCAGCTCTGAGACCACAGGATGGAGTGGATGCTGGGTTTCAGTGTGACTGCAGCGAGGACATACAAGTTTCCACACGTGATCTAAAGATGTAAAGATAGATCATTTGAGCCTAAATTACAATCTAACAAAATTAAAAACTAAAAGAGAGAGGGAAATTCAAGGCACTAATTACTCGAGTGTCGCACCGGTTTAACTCTGCCTCGAGTTGTTTATCGTCAGCAGACGTTCCTCCCGATTCGAATGACGTGTTATCAGGCGATGATGACAGACGTCTAGACTCATTCTAAGTGCATATGATTTCCAGTGCAAACACACTGCCATAACTTTCAACAGATGTGACTGCCACATTCCAACGTAGCTCAGCGCTGCCGCGTCCCTGCATCACTCCATTAAAGGGACCGAAACAAAAGCTAATAAAGCTAATACACGGGGAATCCCGGGAACATAAACATGTATCATTAAATCGTTAAAATGGCGTGGCTTGCACTTTGTACTCGATAGAATGTGTATAATATTAACCAAAATAATTTGAATGTAAAAATACTTGTATTGTTTATACCTGTGTAAACGTCAGTTAGCACAGTTGGACGTCACAGACAGTCGAATCAGACGTGCGTGCGCGCTCGTCAATTCCATCAAGTTTTTTTTTTTTTAACAGTAAAAATGTAATCACTGTGTCGTACTGAACCCCAAACTATTACAGTTTAGTTTGTCAGGTTTCGTGTCCACATGTAGATTCGGTGGAAATGAGAAGACAAACACGACAACACACATGACATGACTGTTTCCTCAGACTGTGAAACTCTGATCAGATCTTCATGATGTTAATCAGCTCAGGAGGGAAACACAAAGGGTTAAAGGAAGCTTTAAAACTTCCTGAACCCCAGGTTCAGTTTCAACCGGATTTGGACTTGAAACTCTGAATCAGTAATCTTAATCTCACACACACACACACACACACACACACACCCACACCCTGAGAGGCTGTTAATCAGTCCATGTTCCTGCATGCTTTTGGGAAGTGCAGGGATACCAAACATTACAGATAAAAGTATGTGCACCCCTGCCCATCACAACCATGACTCCTTAAACTGTTCATGATTCATCAAGCATTCACTCCACCTGCTCGTTTCTGTGTGACTTTGATGAATAAGAGCCGTTCTCTCCGGCTGGTATGCAAACGTGTTGTTTTTTGTGCTTTAAGGTCTGCTTTAAAGTGTTTCGATAGCGTGGGCTGCACTGTAAAGAAAAAATATTGATGGTTCATCATGTGAAAAACCCCACTGAGGAGCAGCACGCTTGCATGAGTGCCGAGTTCAACCTAAAAACTGCCAAGCAAAAGATTTCTGATGAAAGGATCTCACCGCCTCGTTGACCATGTACTGTCGTTTGTGTCGATTCTAGCACTTTTGATAAAAACTGAGATATTTTACTTATAAGCATCTCAGCATTACTGCAGCATGATGAGCAAGTGGGGGTGGGGGTGGGGGGGTAAAAGGACCAATATATATAAATTTGAATATTTTTTTAAATAGTGCTGTACTTAGTGTATGTCACAGAAGCTTCTAAGCTTTTACTCTATCCCTCCTTTCCCCCCTCCTCAGTCATCTGTTTTGGAGCTGAGAATCTGAGCTTTCAGATTTTATTCTAAATTGTTTAAAATAATAATAATCCAACTTGAAGGAGTGAATATGAATATTTCATCATGAATACATGATGAAATTAAAGTGTGGGAATAGAACAGTGCACTAGAACCAAAATACACCACCATAAAGAGTAATATTCCTCTAAAAACGTTCCTCAGCCCAAACAAACGGAGGTGAATTTAAGGCCGAATGTCCGTTAACGTGTTCGCTTCTGATGTGTCTGATGTGCCCTGTTTTTGTGCTTCGTTACAAGTCAGTGTGCAACTTTGAAAAACTGTAAAAATTCTTAATGTGTGTCTGTGTGAACGTGTGTGTGCGTCTCTGTGTGTGTGTATACTTTATATATTTTACATATTGTATAAAAGTCCTTGGTGTAAATGTGTAACTGGTGGTACTGTGTGTATCTACGTGTTCTCATTTATCACTACACATTTAATAAAGTCAGCTTTTTGTAAACCACGATAAAATAAAACAAGCGTCAAATGAAATCACGACTTCAGTTCTTAACAAAGCGTTCGCTAGCGGCACAAAGTCGGAATTACGAGTTGGAAACTACAGATTTTATTTGAGTTGAGGTAAAGGGTGTGTTAATTTGGGGACATCCTGTCAGTCAGAAAACATGGTGGAAATTAATGGATGCAGCACATTTGCTGGTACATTTTAAAAAGTTTTCTTATTTATTTACAATAAAACAAGCTAACTGCTGCCTCTGAGCTCACAGTTACCCAGAGCTGTAGAGAGAAATGATTCTGTTACTCAGAAAACCACAGTGGATTCATCAACCTTGTTAAAAACCTCAGTACAGAGCTACATGATGCATCTGAGGCGTCTCACAGCACTGTGTTCAGCTCTCTTATTAATGTGCCTGAAGTGAATATCACACTGTTAGTGCATCTCGTGCATGTGTGTGTGTGTGTGTGTTCATTACAGCAGCAGGGATGTGTAATTAGACATGATTAATGAGGCAGAAGGTGAGCCATACACTCTTGGTAAAGAGACAAGAGATAACAGATAGGACTGAACACCAGTCACATTAAAAGCGTCCACAGGGAAGGCGGCCGCTCCAGTTATAGACAGACTTTTGGACAAAAAGGATCAGGACAAAAAAATAAATCCAAATATATCACCGACTTATTTTAATTAAGACACAAACTCATTGTACAAAAAAAATAAGAGTGTCACACAAATAAAACCTGAACCTAGAGTCTTCATTTTAGAAAAAACATCTATAGCAGATGAAAAGTGCTGTTGAAGTAATGACACAATTCCAGTACAACACAACAACGAATAAAAAACCAAGTGCACGGAATATAAAACCTACCAACTTTCACCACCTGTATCAAAATAGCGCTTTTAAATCTTATCCAAAATAAGTTAGGATTTAAAAAAATATCTGATAGTCGTAGAAGAGTAAAATCAAAGGACTGGAATAAACAAATGCACCACATCTCTGTGTGTTGTCATGGCTTACTCTGGAGCGTCTAGGGCACTTGCACAGTCTCGGCCGTGCACTGGTGGACAGCGGTAGCAGACACCACTTTTTCCTGAGAGCGGAACATGGTGCTAAACTGTGCTTGGGCCTCGCAAACAAGTTTGTGCATGAGCGGACTGTCCAGGCCGCTGACGCAGTGAACACGCACCAGTCCAGACTGGCCAGCAGACAGCACCCAGCTGTGAGCGTCCATGTTTGGATTGAAGCACACCTAGAGGACGAGACATGTTTATTGTTCCCCGTTTAATCTCTACTGCAACATCTGGAGGATGGAGGAGAAATGAATCATTACGTTTAGACACCAAAACACATGATACGGGCAAAATAGTGTTTCTATTATTTTGTCCAGTGAGAATCACGTTAGGATTCATAAATACTATGATGGAGCGAGTGACATTAAATATCAGTAGAAAATGCTTAGAAATGAATCTAGAATTAAAGGCAGGGTCTCCGATGTTTGAAAGCCAATGTTGACATTTGAAATCACCAAAACAAACACAACCCTAACCCAAATGGGTCCCACCTCTGTATTGATAGCTCCGCCCACACATACATACGTAACCCAGGTAACTAATGGGAAGAAATGTGTCTTTATCATAGCTGAAGGGAAGAACAATACGACTGCAGATAAACAAACAAGCAAAAATGACACACAAGCATAATCATACAAAGGACGGCGTATATTAGTTCTGTGTAACAAAGCAAAACCAACGTTACTCACCTATCGAGAAGGAAAAAAACGCCTCAGCATCTTAAGTAAAGTTGGCCGCATATTCACAGATTCGAGTTTCCAGAGTCAATAACTCCTGAGCTAAATTCTGTTACTAGCAAAACGTGGTTGTAGCTGCCTCTCTACATTACTACGATAGAAAAGAGGTGTTATTTGTGTAGTAACAGCGTTTAGCTCAGGAGTTATTGACTCGGGAAACTAAAGTCTGTGAATATGTGGCCAACTTCCTGCTCCTTCAGTTCTCTCGAGCGCTGGAAAGCTGATCCTATATTAACAAGTCCTACTTCTTGCCTTATGGTAAGCCTTTCTTCGCTTTCTTTCTTTGTTTTTATCCTCCATGTCAATGTTAAAACCGCTTTCTGCTAATGTCACACATGCGCACTGAACACTCTCTCCACCCATATTGACAAGACACGCCCCTTTCTGCTCATTGGCTACACGTTTGTTTTGTTTGTCACCCCGACTCAGTTTTCAGAAACATTTCTCAAACAACGGAGACCCCACCTTTAATCCTCATGACTTGTCTTGTTTGTGTAGATGATGTTTGACAGATAATTAAACTTCATCTCTGCTGAGTTCTCCTGACCTTCTTACCTTGTACAGTGCATTGAGAGGCATCTGATCCACGGGAAGCAGACCTTTATTCTCTGAGGTATGCAGCTGCTTCACTATAGGCCTCTGCTGATATTGTTTAAAAGATCTCTATGTGGGAAAAGGAAACACACACACACACACACACACCCACACACACACAATTCAGAGTACTGACTTAACATCTCTCCATTCCACACCCTTATGGTTGTTAGTACAAATTCGAATACCACCATGTTCACCTGAGCAGTGACTTATTCCAGTATATCGGATATAATAATAATAATAATAATAATAATAATAATAATAATAATAATAATACACTGTACAATGAGCATGAATAACCAAGCAGTTTTTGTTTTAAACAAAGAGCACAAGCACACAGTTACAAACACCCCAAAAGTAAAATGCACTTTCTGAGATGATAAAGGTTGAGATGAGATAAAGCAGCAGACTGAGAAGGGTTTTGTTGGTGGAAACAATTCAGATGCTGTAAAGATGTTCTGCTAAACAAAGAACTAAAGTTCTGTATTTGAAAGCTATTTTTAGGGAATTGTGCTTATGGTAACTTTCTTTAAAATAAAGACCAACAGTATGGTTTGTGTGTCTAAATCTTTTTGCATCCTGACAATTAAATTGGGGTTAAAGCAGAAAACCACAAGAAGACACTCACAAGATCCATGTCATTGAAGCTGAGGTAGTATTTTTTCACAGCCCCACTGTAGGTCTGGGGCTCCTGCTGCGTCGAGTCACACTCTTCCTCCTCTTCCTTGAGGTGAGCATCCTTAGATCTCTGACCAGCGTGAAACGGTACCAGCTCGGCCTTGTACACCGGCTAGACGCAGAAAGACACGCTAACGTTAGCAGTATGTCCTAGGAAGCTCTATATGAACAAATCTAATCACGGACATTGAGGAAACATCTCAATGTGAGATCTTAGTGCAGGAAAATGATCATGGTAGTGTATCAAGAACATACAAATCGATGTCTCTTGCAGTTGCCGTAGTTGCAGTTTGGGTCACACAGCACAGAGCAAATAAACTCTCCGATGTTGTCCCCGATTACACAGGAGTTCATCCAGTCAGACACAGAGAAGCTCTGAGGGTGAAAGAGAAAGAATCATCATCATATGAAAGTTTGACAGAGTGAATGGTGTTCACTCAGTATTCATGTAAACGCTCTCACCCAGACAGTAGCTTTTCTGGAACAAACAAAGAAAGCCTTTTGACTGAAGTAACCTGAGTCAAAATAGTGGAGTCCTTGTTGGCCAAGCCTAGAACAAAGAAAGAACAAAAGTCTTGCTTTGGAATTTAATATAGAAAATTAAAAAAAAAAAAAAAAAAAAATCACACGACCTTCGTCTTCACATACAGTATAACCTGCGTCCCAAATGACAGACTATACTACACACTATGCAATATGTACACTACACTAGCGAATAGTGTACGAAGGTTAGAAAGGTATCGTCTGTGACGGAACGGTAACTTTTATTTTATTTATTTATTTTTTACTAACAGGAAATAGAAGCTGTTTCCCAGTCGATTAGCAAATAACAACGTCAAAAGTTACACTGCTAGCGAGACGTTTTTGAAACGTTGTGGGTTAATTTAAAAGACTTTTGTAAGCCATCTTGAAACTATTTCTGGTCAGTCTACAATCTACATGTGAATAAATGAATCATCCGAGTCATTGAGATGCATTTCTTTTTCTCCTTCTAGTTCTCAGTGTGACTCTCACAGTTTGTTACTATAAGCATGACTTAGGCTGCAGACTATAGACAGTTTGAGACATTAAACATTAAGGCGGAGCCTCACTTGACATAGCAGGACTCCTGGGTGATAAAAACTCCTGGCCAAAAGATAGGCCAGGACACATCAGTGTGCAAGAAGCGCTTGAATGCCTTAAGGGAAGTGTGGGTCTTAGTCAAGTTCCACAGTTTAGCCATGCGATCCTCTCCTACTGTCACCATCAATTCACTACAGGGAAAAAACCAGAAGAGTGAATGAGTCAAAAAGACCTATATACTGTGGAGAACAACAGATTCAAACAATGAAACCACACAGAATGCGCTCAATGCGTTAGGAATTAACGTCTCAGTAATGTCAAGAGGCATGTGGAGGGATGTGGAGGCATGTAGGGGGTATTTGGAGGCCTGGAAAATGTGATAGCTTAGAGATTAAGGTGTTAGATTACTGATCAGAAGGTTGCGAGCTCAAATCCCAGGTTTGGGTTCAGGGACCTGGGGGTCCACTGGCACAATCCAACAGTCTCACCATCGCAACTTGGGTTCTATTCATGGGCATGGAACCAATCCATCTACTGAGGGGTTAACTCTAAATATTGATTCCAAGCCCAGGTAAAATGGGAGGGTTGTGTCAGGAAGGGCATCTGGAGTAAAACCTGTGTCAAAATGAACCAATCGGCGACCCTGAAGAGGAAGCAGCCGAATAAGAACAACAACAATGTGTGTGTTTGGACACTTCATATGCGGCTTCATTAAAGATCACAGTTATGGGGTTTTTGTATCTAGCTTTCTAGTTTAGTATCCAGAAATTCCATACATAGTCCAGGCCTGGAATCAGTTTCTTCAACTGTTGTGGTAAAAGTTTCCTTAAATACAATATCTTCTCCTCCCATGATGTACTCGCTCATTTTGCAGACAGTGTGAATAAAATGTTGTGATAAACCACAATCAGCATGTTACCTCGAGGCCCTGCACCAGCTGAGGCGGCGAATAATGCTGTCATGAGCCAGGAAGCAGTGGTAGGGGTAAAGAGAAAA